>NC_072011.1:13753351-14094601 GCF_027791375.1 Indicator indicator | reverse complement strand
AAAAGAAGGAAGGAAAGAGGCACACTGGTTAGGAATGCAGATCTGGGTGTCAACAGTTTAGCCTGTACTTGGGCAGAAACCTGCTCCCATAAAACAGGTAACGGTCCACACAAATACTCCTCTTTTTTTTCTGCTGCTATGCTAACCCTTCTGCATATTCTGACATTGAGTGCATATTGCACTCAGGTCATCTTCAGTGGCAAAAAGTATAGCTAGTACAGAACAGCTGCAGAGTGGACAACACATATTCATTGTAACAAGGATGCCCCCTATAAGAGAGAAATAAAATATTTAACCTATGCAGTTAGAAGTAAAGGACAGTCAAGTAGCAGATCCAAACACATCAATCAGTACTAGGTATAATGAACATGCAAAAAGGATCACCAGGCTGTTCCAAAATAATTTTGACAAATGACCAGCTATAGCACAACAAACCCTGTAGTACAGATCTTACACCTAAACATCTGAGAACTAACCACCAACATATAGCTTCACACAAATAATACAGGTACTGGAAGTCACTTTTTTATGGCAGTACTGGCAAGTCATGCAATCAACCCAATGACAAGGAAATTTGACAACACCATCCCTCCAAAGCAGTACCTCCTGGGAAATGAGCTTCCTAACACACGGGAGAATGCTAAAGCAGTTCTAGAAATGGAATTTTTCACTGATTATACAAAAGAGTAATTTCCCTTATGCACTAGTTCAAGGACATTTTGGTGACTAAACAAATCATGCTCCATCACTAGAATTTTACAAAGAGAACGTATAGCTAACAAACTAGAAAGCACCTACATGCACACAATTCAAAATACAAACCTGCACAGCCCAATTCCTGAGCACTACAGCTCCATACTAAAGAGAAACATCCAAACTACAAATCATTTTTTTGTGGATTCCTATGGAGTAAATTGATGGTCCTGTTTCAGTTTGCTAAAACTGGGACCACCACTGCACTGACTAAATTACCTGATACAAATATATGCACTGATATAAATTACCTTCTTTGTAACCCAAGGAATCACAAACTAAGTAGAGCTAAAAACAGCTGACATCCACCAGCAGGAAGGAGGGAATCAAATACTGTCCTAAGGTGAAGATTTCCCAGGAAACAGATAATTTGTTTGCTAACCCCAGCATTAAGTCATGCATTCTCTGCTGTAAGCACTGATGTGTGTGAAACACTAACCTTCATCACTTCAACCTGCAGGTCTTCATTGAGTGAAGGAGTCACTTTGACAGCATTCAGCATCTGATTAAGCAACTGTTTCTCATCTGAGTCTGTTTCCACGGATACGAACCGCTCATCAGACAGCAGCTTCTGCAGAGAGATATTTGCAACATAGAGGCTGAGAACAAACACCCTCTGCCCAGTTCTGATGTGAACTACTACACCTAAATCTGCTAGTGCTTGGTACTATGGCAACTGTGTTTTCTCTGTACCAACTTCAAACTGACCCAGTAATATAGAATACAAAAGTACTGAAAACCTGGTAGGATCTGTGCCATGATGAGGAGACAGTTAACATCTTTTAAATCAGATGCAATTCTGGTATCATCTTTCCCCATCCCATTCCTTCAGTGTCCAGAAAAACACAGACATCAGTAACTGACAGCAGAGATCATAAACCACTGCAAGTAATGCCCTCAGCAAAACCTCTTAACGTTTTAGAAGCCAGGAGAGGATGGAACCCTTGCACCCTTCCCCCAACCCCAAAAAAACCATCATCAGGAAAAAACATAAAGCTTGTATCCTGGCCTCAAACTAGCGCTGACCAGGGTTAACGCACAACAATGTTTTAAAGAATTTCACACATATTAAGTATTTTTGCACTGTACAGCTTGATGAGATTTAACTCAATTTACAGGGAAAATAATATGCTTTTCTACATAAAGGAGAAGGTATAGTTTAGCATGAGAAATATGGAGCTACTGGGAAGTCCAAGGAAGGGGTAGTAAGATGATGCAGCAACAGGAGCATCTCCCTTATGAGGAAAGGTTGAGAGAGCTGGAATTGTTTAGTCTGGAGAAGAGAAGGGAGGATCCCTTCAATGCATATAAATATCTGAAGGGAGGGTGCAAAGAGACAGGCTCTTTTCAGTGGTGCACAGTGACAATAAAGAAGCAATGGCCACAAACTGAAACACGGAAGTCTCCTCTGAACATTAGGAAACACATTACTGTGAGGGACAATCTGTGCCAGGGAGGTTGTGAAATCTTCCTCCCTGGAGATATTCAAAATCCACCTGGACATGGTCCTGGGCAACCTGCTCTAGGTGTACTTGATCAGAGGGGTTTGACCAGATAATGTTTGGAGATCCCTGCTAGCCTCTACCATCCTGTGAACCTGTGACCTAATTTGAGGAAATTCAAGTTGTACTTCAACTCGTTTTTGTCTTTTATCCTATTTTTTAACCTATCTCCACAGCATCTGCTGTACAGTTTGCCTTTTTGTCCTTCCAAAACTTCACGTATCATAAATTGCCTGGATCCCTTTTTTTTTTAGGCTTCCAGATGGGAGGTAACAGTCTTATTTAATGTACCATGCTGCAAATCCATAACTCTGCAATTAGACTTCTTACAGAGCTCAAGGGTATGTGCAGCAAGTTACAAGAGTAAAAATGTAATTTTTATCTTCAGAATGTTCCCAAGGAAGTTATACTAGAGTGGACAGTGGGTCATTCATAATTCTTCCTGTATTCACAGCTCATCATTCTATGAGGTTTATCTAACAGGCATACTTCCACTGTTAGAAGAGCAGACATATGTTCAAGCCCCACTAGCCTACTGCTGATTTCATTCTAAAAATCAACCTTCACCCCCTGCCTCTCACATATCTGAAATACAGGGCACAGGATCTCAAAGTGGGACTAAGGCTACAAGAAGGTGGTATGTGTCTTCTGGCAGAGCCAAAAAACTACAGGAAGCCTTCAAAATGTACCTCTTACCCTTAGCCAGAGCCTCCTACAACCAAATTCTACCCCAATATGGAGTACTCTCTAAACAAATGTGCCTCACACCTTATATGCTGGATTAAGGTAATTACATCTTTACACTCCCAAAATAACTTCATGTTTACCCTCTAAGGGAGAAATTTCTTTTTGGACAATGGTGGCATGCATTTTACACCCCAGCAGTGGACTGGCACGTCCACAACTAGCACCTCCCTAGTGATAAGTATTCACTGATACATACTCATTTGTCCAGTTACAAGAAATGTAAACTGCTTTAGTTTTCATCCTGTCAAACTCAAAATATTTTTTTCTTGTCTGTGCTGCATTGCTGTTTTCTTTGAAATTTCATAAACTTCCAAACCAGAGCTACTCCTACTTTTTTCAGTGTACAAAAAACCCTGGAAAGTTCTCACACAGATAATAAAGGATCTGGGAGCTGCATTAAGTTCTCCATCCTTCCAGCACTGCAGTGTTCTCTTCTGATCAAAGAAAACAGCAAGATGACTCAGTTTAGTTGCTAAGATGTTTAGCAGTGGTAAGGTTTACAGAGAGTAGCACAGGGCCACACAAGGATGAGCATATCTCCATTTCAACACTGAAAGCCTGGAATTCCCCACCTCACTGCAGAACATTTTTAGCTTCCACAGAATCACCAATCTTCACTTGCTTCCTAACATCTGAGCATTGTTACAGAAACACAAACGTTGTTAGGCCCACCTGATACCTTTTCTATGGTGATTCTCAAAAGTAAAGCCCTGATTTTCTTGATGACCACTGTCTGCTAACAGACTCCCACTCTAAAGTCATACCTGCATCCCTGCTAGAGCCTGCTGAGCCAGCTTCATGCTTTTCGATTCCAGAGCCAGTTGCAGAGGAAGGAGACACTTCTCCCTGAGAAAAATTTTAAAAAATAAAAGTGAGAGGGAACAATGCAACTCAAATTGGTATTCAAAGGAGCAACATCCCAGAAGGGCTGTAGCACTTTCAGTGAGGTAACACTGTAATCAAGGAGAATTTCACAACTCTGTGAAGCACTTTTACCCTCTAAAGAAAGCTGGCATATTTTTTCACACATTGTTACAAGTAGCCTTTTAATTGAAATTTCACAAAATACTTCCTAACTGTTAGCCCTTTGTGTGCATGTGTTAATATGCAAAGCATGAAAAGGGATTCAAAGACCACTAGTGGTCCTTCAAATCAGCACAGTAACGATTACACTTTGGTCACTTACCTTCTCTTTAATATTCAAGTTGCCAGAAAAGTAGTTTCACAATTCAATTTCTATTAGTCAAATTTTGGTCCATAGGCTCCTTCACAGTACAGTGTTCTTTGCCATGTTAGCTCCCTCCAAAGACAAGCAGTGCAGACAAAAGCAAATGTACACTGACAAGTTGGTTTGCACTTAGAATCATAGAATCAGTCAGGGTTGGAAGGGATCACAAGGATCATCCAGTTCCAACCCCCCTGCCATGGACAGGGACACCTCACACTACATCAGGCTGGCCAGAGCCTCATCCAGCCTGGCCTTAAACACCTCCAGGGATGGGGCCTCAACCACCTCCCTGGACAACCCATTCCAGGCTCTCACCACTCTCATGGTGAAGAACTTCTTCCTCACTTCCAGCCTGAATCTCCCCACTTCCAGCTTTATTCCATTCCCCCTAGTCCTATCACTACCTGAGATCCTAAAAAGTCCCTCCCCAGCTTTCTTGTAGGCCCCCTTCAGATACTGGAAGGCCACAATAAGGTCACCTCAGAGCCTTCTCTTCTCCAGACTGAACAGCCCCAACTCTTTCAGTCTGTCCCCATAGGAGAGGTGCTCCAGCCCTCTGATCATCCTGGTGGCCCTGAATTAGCATGTTCTAGAATTGAATTAGCATGTTCTAGAACTATGACTAAGTTGTACTATTTTTGAAATATTAAAAAAATTCACTAATTACAATAGCATTTTAGATGCTTTTGACTCACTACTCAAATAAAGATTTTTTTTTTTTTTTAATTTGGTGACCAAACCAAACAGTGCCTGGATTTGTGACTTCTCTCTTTACTCCTTGTTCCTTATCAGAGAAGGTCTGCATTATCTGATGAACACCTAGTTACCACAAGCCCTCAAGCAAAGTTGGCAGGAAACTCATTCCTGCTCACAGATACTCAGCCCATGCCCAAATGCAAGTTCCCTGAAGATCTGAAAATTCCTCAGGGCATGTATCATAAGAGGCACTTATCTGTAGATACAGACTCTGTTTTTGCATTTGTAAAGACATCCTTGCTTATAGCAAACCATTCCATGCCAGCCCTTAACAGTCTTAGCTCCCCAAATGCATGCATTGCACCCTAAGGAGACCTTTTGGAATCACATTAATTTTCTCCCTGTGGAGACAAATGTGTGCCCAGTAAGAATGAACAGAAAACAACTAGTTGAGTCTTTTCTTACCCATTTGGAAACCAAGAAGTCCTGACTTGGTCCATTTGGAGTGTTCTTTGTCAAGTCTCAATCCATTTAAACATACACATAGACCTCCTGTCTTTTCAAAGCAGAGTCAAAGATCTTTCATTTCCAAAAATACTGAAATGAAGTTTTCCCTCTCCTGCTCCTGTGAGCTTGAGCTGTCCTTGACCTGAACTCACTTACCCAGTGATAAATAATTTATTTATCCAAAAGCATATAAGAATAAAAGTATTGGCTAATTCTCCTATAACTCTAAAGGTTGTCATGTTCTGACACAAATTAAACATGCAGTAAACTAGAGCACATACTCTTCTTCTCTCTCAAATTCTCCCTTTATAACTAGGTAAGGAGAAGCCCTAGTTAGAGAAATAGTGATTACCAGAATTTCAGACATATTATCCAATCTACTTATGGTTATGCTTTGACACAGTCTGCCTGTAACTTATCAAGCTCCCTTTAAAACTGGCAACTTGAACTTGCTTGAACTTAAATGGAGATTACCAAATACTGGCCTTCTCAGTCTGGGGGAACCTAGCTTGTAACTCCTTTGGTAGACCCAGCCTGCAGAGCAGACAATGTCCATTCTGAAAAGTCAGCTCCCTTTTCAGTGTGTTCAGCTGATATTCATTTCTCTCTTTCCCCAAAAAAAACCAAAAATCACAAGCTACCCCAAGACACATAAATCCGCTATTTGCTCTTTGAAATGCAACCCCTTCTTTTAATGATAAATTAAAGACTCAAGAGCCACAAGCATGGCTCAGTTAAGCAACCTAGCAAGCTTCTGTACTTGGGAAAGACCTCCTGAGAATCTGCAGGTCTTTTCATATTTGTACTCTCTTCCCAGGTTATGGAAATTTGGCCTAACACAAGAAACTTATAGAAAGAAGCACCAATTATGTGGGTTTATGCAGAACTTGAAGTAGACTACAGATGTATTTTAAAATAGGTTTCTAACTGAGAAAGAGTCAGGCACAAAGCTCAATTTTCTCAGAAGCTCCTTTCTTGAATATTTCTGGAATCAGTTTAACTAGAAGGACTATCAACATCTGTGAGTTTAGCATCCAAAACAGCTTGAACTACAGAACATCTAGGAAATACTTGCTCAGAGTATCACATCATTCAGATCTACAGAAACTGCCCAAACATCCACTACAGGGTTCAGGCAGTAATCCCCTAGCCAGTACAAAGCTGGCTACTGCTTACTGCCTACTGGGAATGTATGTAGCATGCAGGTAAATTGTGCTAGGACTTAGTTGTTTAGAGAGGTGCCATTGAAATACATCATAACACTTTTAAGTGCTAACTTCTTATGTTGTGACCTCAACATACTCTAACTTTTAAAAGAAGATGTCACTACCTCTCTCTGGGGGAGAACTCACATTTGAAATTAATAGATTGACAGGTGCCAAAACAGGGTGCCTGTGCAGTAACTGGTACTCAATCAGCCAGACACACAGAGGGAAAAAAAGAGGAAGAAAAATAAAATATAATAAAAATCACAATAGTGTAGAATGCTAACTGCAGGGATCCTAAACTCCAATAATTACTTAAACCTCCCCCTCAGGGCACAACACCACGTTTCTTTTAGACTTTCTACAGTTCACTTCAACAGCATATAAACATTTGGGGCATCACATTAAAGTGGATGGAGACTTGTAGGAGAGGGGGAAGGGATGGCAGTCACAAGTCACTGGAGTGGATCCAGTTCAGTTTCATTATAATGAAGACAGGTGGGAGCTCCTATGGATTATGTGTAGCTACCTCACACATCAGCATGTTGCCTACCATCTGTCATCACATACTGCAAAGAGCAGAGAACAATGAGAGCTGTTTCTTGAAATATCTCCCAAAACCAAGAGCAAAAAATGACAAACAGGAGGATGGAAATTAGAACAGATTCAATTAGCTGAACTTCTCATCCTTGCTAAAAATGTTTAACTGAAAATCTAATTAAGGTTGCTGCAGCCCATGTTCCCACTGTATTCTCAGAGAAAATGAATTGCCATTGTGTCATTTCCTGTTCTTGTTACACACTCAGTCAATTAAATCTTTAGCATTTCCATGCTACAGCTATAAAACACCTGCAGAGACACCTCACAATGTCTGATAGCTTGAGCATCTTACACAGTTCAGTTTGACCTGCCATTTAAACACATCATCTGCTAATATGAGAACACAGAAGGACAAGGACACAGCAAATAATTCTCAGGCAGAACAGGAGAGGATGATGTCATTTAACACAATTGTTCCCTACCAAGAACCCACTTAAGAACTGCATTCCATAGGGCTGCACAGGAGATAATGCAGACCAGAAACTGGTCTTAGAGAGCAAGGAAGAATGGGATTGAGGTTTCCTCTCATACCTTAAAGCTCTTTTATAACTCCATCCTGTTCTGAGTAGTTCCACACCATGAGATCTCATTGCCTACTCCACTGTCTGCAGTTCTATATGGGCAAGTGCCAATTTGTTCAGGTTTCACAGTGCTACACAAGGAAGACATTTTACATAGGTGAAGTTCTCAGAATAAGCTGGTGCACATCAATATGCTTTGAAACGCATTCAAGAAAGTTTTCCATTTCCATCGCTGTACAGAAACTAGTTATACACTGGAACTAAGTTTCCATATTTATGCATGCATACATAAATCAGTTTTAGACACAAATAACACAATCCTGAATGAAACAAGTCAAGTACAACACAGAGGGAGAATAAGAGGAAGGGAGTAGTTGGAATTGTCCCTGCTCACTGCAGAGCAGGGGGGGTTGGGCACAATGACCTTTGAGGGTTCCTTCCAATCCAATGCAATCTGTGAATCTGTGACTTGGGAGAAGGGGAAGCTATGAAATCTTCAGGATAAGGTATCCTGGGCATTGGCAGATGAAACAAAGCAATGAAAACAGAAACTGAGGGGAAGAAGAGCTGAGACGGCACAAAGATAAGTGAGCACATTATGCCGAAACTTACACTAATTGCATTGTTTGCATATGTCCACAAGGCAGTGCTCACAAAAGATAGCTCAGTTTTAAAAAAAACAAACAAACTTACACACACAAAAAAAGAGAGACAAGGTAAAGAAAGAAAAAGAGACAGCAATAACAGATCCTGGCTGCAGTATTCTTTCCCTTACAGCATGACAGCAGAAGACAGGGATGACACTACCTGCTGCTGTTGTCTACAGTCTCTTTGGCAAAGGACATAGTGAAACAGAAGAACAGGACCTGGAAGAATGATTTTACAGCACAGAAAGTAATTGTAGGGACATGAAACAGCTTTCCTAATCACAGTGTTTCCGTTTAAATCTGGTATAACATAAATACTGAACAAATTAGTAGCATATGATGGCAATCCCCTCCCTTCAAAACTGAGTGCCAACAACCTTTCTGTCCTGACCCAGAAGCTAAATTAAAAAAAAAAAAAAACCAAACAAAATAAAAAACAAAACACAAACCCCCAAACACTTTAAAACAAATGTTCTATGATCACTAGAAACCAACAGCTATTTGCAGTAACAGCCACTCTATTAGAGGAAACAGAATTTGCTGAGTGTGGACCTTGTTACCTGCAAAAGAAAAAGACAGCAGGCAAAAAGCACCACAGATGAAGACTCAGTCCTGTTCCTGATGAGGCTATCTGGAGTTTTGGCACCAGAACTCCATGGTATGTGGACTGAATCCCAGATGACCTGCCCAGAATCAAACAGAAAGGTCAAAGGCAGAACCACGTGTAATCCACGACCAGTATCTCAAGGAGCATAGGCTGTCCTGCACAAGCTACTCCACTCCATGAACTGTCACAGCTTCATAAACTGCAGAATGAGTCAAGAGAATGTAAACAGACTTTATACTCAGCATGCTGGGTTACAACAACCTTTCTAGTCATCTGAGTTTGCTGTGGCTCATCAACCTACCTCTTTCCCTACAGGTCTGTCACAAGAGGATGCTGTAACAGGTCAGTCAAAACAGACTGCCAAAAAGGTCAGAACAAGACAGATTGCTAAGGTAAGTAAAGAGATCATAAAAATCTTTCTGTCCTCACTGTAGTGGAAAAAGCCCTTAGTGAGAAGAAAATTATGGCTCATTAATTCACTCTCATGATGAAAATGGCCCAATCTTAACTCCTCCTTATTAGTGCTTGGAACACAGTCTCATGGCCCACCTTCACCTCCACCATACTGTCACAGGGAAGAGGGCAATATCAATGAAGAATTTGTCACCACTGCAAGAGTTATTTCCCTACATGCAAATGATGATAACCACATTAATTTTCAATAATTGGATGAAAAATAATTATTAAAAATAACATATCTATCTCCATCACCTTTGCCCTGAAAATCACACAAGAGAAGCAAAATTCAGAGCCTCATTGGCCTTACCAGTATGGAATTTGCATTCCATAGCATAATGCACAGCCCAGTCAAAAAACAGATAGAATGGCCGTTGCCATTTTCTGATACATTAGGCAGAATAACAGCCACAGCCAGAGTCTGACATTTTTCAGTCAGTCTAATGCTGGCAGTTGACACAGAACTTCTCAAAATGAACAAAGTATCACAGCATGTAACTCCATCAGCCTCACTTAGCCAAGCACAAAATTTGGCCCACTACGGGAAAATAAATGGTAATGATGAATTCTCAAAATTCTGGAGGTAATCCCAGCTGTTACCCTTAAAAAAAAAAAAAAGGGCAATTAAAAAAAAAAAACAAAAAAACAACCAGAAGCAGCACAAAAGAGGATGGCTTAATTTGTGTAAAACAAATTCCAGCAGTGTGTGTATCAATACATGCATGCATAAAAGAAGAAATATCCATAACTCTTCCTTTCCTGGGCTGGCCTAGAGAATGCTGATAAAAGGCTCCACCACCAACTTCATGGTTTGTAACAGAAGTACTTAAAACCTGGAGAACGAACAGGAAATAAATATTTCTTTTTTTCAAGGATAGCTCTTCAAGAGGAAAGGAGGTTTTAAGTCTATAGTCATATTATAGAGGAATTATTAATTTTATCTGCAGCAGTAATACGACTGTCTCACAAATAGCATTATAATTTTGCTCAGAAGTTTGGAGTTTGCAGCGTCTAAATACAGGGCAAGTTCTCATGCCTCCAAGATACAGGAAGTCAGATGGACTACAGATGACTACAACAGACCCCTCCAGCACTAAAATTTCTATCTCTATGCAAATACAACTTTGTTTATAGCACTTAAAGTCCTTTAGGGCAATAGGATCAAAGACATAATCTGAAGCCTTCCAGTTAGAACCCTCCTTTTCAACAACAACAACAAAAAAAGGCAACAATAAATTAACTTTATGATGCTGTACCACTACAAGGTAATCATGCACTGTTAGACCACCTTGGTGTTACAGTGGTACACAAGAAGGAACAAGCAGTGGGTGCTGCAGTTTACAGGTCCTGGAAAAAAACCCAGAAACTGCTGTCATACTATGTTGATATAAATTCTGACTTTCTTCAGCAAAGCCAGGATGTTAGTCCAGTTACTCAGAAGCACAGGGTACTTATGCACATGTTCTCCCTGTCAAGAGATCTGTTTCTCACAGAAACAGGTGAGGTTCCACCTTTACTAATAACTTTATAATTTCTGGCTGAAAGCATTTTCATTTTATTTTGTCACCACTTGCAGTTTCTTTTCTTTTTTTAATCTCATTCTTTGTCTTTCCACACAGTACAGAGCTCTTCACTTTTATATATAGTTACAATGGAAAGGCTTCTTTTCACCTGACTTGAGACTTAAATCTCCTTTTCTTTACGTATCTGATTTTTTTCTCAACTCAGCTGCTGCCATCAGCTCTCTCCTGGAGTTAGTTCTCTCTGTGACTCTCCTCCAGCTCAGTATCTAATTTTAGCTTCCTCTTTGCTTGGTGTATTCCCCTCTCCAATTCTTTTGCTTTTCAAAACAAAATACAAAGCCATCACTTCACTCAGCACTTAAATGAACCTGCCTCTGGAGGGAAGCACATGAGTTGCTTATCAGAGGATATTAACGACACAGGAAAAAGGAAGTGAGGAATAAGGCAACCTCACACAGTTTGGTACACAGAACTTTAGCAATTTTTCAACCTGGAATATTGAATGAGATGGCAATCTAATACTGCTTGATATTGGCATTTTGTATTTTTGTTACTTACTTACTTTCCAAGAGAAATGGATTTGCCATGGCAGCATCTCTATTCTTGGGAAAGGCAAACGTGAACAATTTAATCTTCCATCCAGTCTAATGCAGCCGAGACCATAGAATTCATACAATCATAATTAAATAGCTCAGCACAATCACTCAGCTGGAGAGTGCTTCTAAGGTCATTTGTCTCCTTGCTGTACTCAGTAATAACATCTTGATTTCAACACAAAGTTCCTAGATAGGAGCCTGCCACTGTTGTCAAGATGAAAGCAAAACAGAACAAAACGAAAAACATATGCACATGATGTACTTTTGCTTGAGAGGAGATGAAGAGAGACAACAATATTAAAGTGGACAAGGCCAAAATAATAATGTGTGATACATTATCTTAACTTTCCCTAGAACATTCAGCCCCATAGATTTTTGCCTTTTGCGTAAAAGGTGTGGTAGTCCCTGACTGCTGTTACAGAATTTGACGACACACATAAACCTCCCAGGGTCTTCATTATAAAGCAATCTGTTACCTTCAGGTGACTCTATTGATTAGCATTGGACATACAGTGTGAAGATGAGTTGAGGATCAGAGTACCCACCCTTAATGTACATCCCCGTAGGGGGATGGAGAACACACTGTATTTAGTCTACAAATTCGAAGGCTTAGGAAGCTATTCCATGAAACCTCCCTTCCATATATTTGGTTAATGTGGAAGTGAAGCTAAGGATTTTTTCACTGAAAATGTTTCCATTTCAGTACACTGAAAACAACAAATAAAGCATCTCAGTAGAATGGACCTTGCATCAGGAGAAGTTTTACAGTGCTGGGAAAAGGTAGGACTGAAGGGACAGGAAAGAGAGACAGAGGTACTATAACATGGAACTTATTTTTTCCATTTCAACCGGATGGCCTAGAGTTAGTTACAGAAGTCTGATAAAGGAATGGGAGGATGAGGTACCACTAGATACCTTTTGAAAGGTAATGCTGCAATCTGCAATTCCATTCAACTTTCAGAGCAGTGCAAATCTAAACCATGTCAGACCTAATGGTTGGTTGTTAAAAATATCCCCACATTTGCAAAGCATTATGTGATTTTATACTCACTGCACCTCAGCATTTTCAATTTCTTAAGCAAACAAACATTCAAGGAAACCAAAGGCAGTGTATTTTCTGCAGCTTTATAACTTCTCATGCAGGGTAAATAAAAGAATCGTGAGAAAAAGCTTTTACTATTCCCATTCACCCCTTCATTTTCAAAACAAAGAAACGTCATGACTTGCACAGAATCACAAAGACAGCAGCAGAGTCAAACCTCATTTAGTAGAAAACCAGTTCTCTCAGTTTGACTGCCACTTCCATCCACTGCTTCCCACTCTCTCCTCTGCCCAATCGTATTTCATTCTCTAGGCAATTATCAACAACCTCATGATGTTTTCACTTTCTTCTCCTTTGTAAACACTAAAAATGATCAGATGTTTAAAACAAAAACTGCTTGCTGTCATCCTTAGACCTGTGGGGCAGTATTTCTGTTGTATTTATTTTCAGAAGTGAGACAAACACTTAAAACTATGGCTGCTCTCATCTTTTATTGGTGTTATTCCTGTATGAAATTACTTACGTACTTCCCACAGTAAACAAATGTTGGAAGCTAACCCCGATAGGCAGCTCAACCCCACTCAGCTGCTCTGTACTCCAACCCTACCAGCTCCTACAAAAACAATCAATTCTATCTCATCTAAAACCACCTCACTGTGGTTTTTGTCTTTTGTCACAAATCTAGAATGAATTTTAAAAGAATCCATAAAAGGAACAAAAATCCAAAGCAGTGGTGAGTATTAAGGTCCACTACTACAAGAATGTCAGGTAGGGCAGAAGGTTAGTCTCAGAAACACTGCCCTTTTTTAAAAAAAAAAAAAAAAAAACAACAAAAAAAACACAAAAACCCACTAAACAACAGACCAATGAAAAAAAATCCATATGCCAAAAACCAACCACCAAAAAACCACCAAACTACAAACTCACAAAAAGAGCAACAGAAATAGTATTTTGTAAACTGTCCACGTTTTCCCATGCCAATACCAAACCTTTTTTCATACCTCCTAGAGCCATAACCCCAGCTGACAGGTTTTTAGGAATGTCTAGATCTCATGGCCTTCCAACATTTTTGGAATCTTGTCTTGACAGCAAAAGTTAAGACATGATTGATGGAAATTGTCCCTACACATCCCCTTTCCTCTCCAACACTGCAGTCTTTTTGGGTCCCAAAACAGCATTGTTCTGCTGAGATAAAAATACTTGCCCATCAGACAAGAAATAGGGCAAGTTACATACCCCAGATTAAACATGCAGCTTGATCCAAATACTTGATCCAAATACAGACAGTGCCACACTTAATACTGATCTCCTCTCATCCATCCCTCATGGTTAGAACTAGGAGTGCATCATTTTAAATGAAGATCAGAGCACAGACACCATTTGAAACACCAAGTGGGATACATAAATGCCCTCAGAAGCCTGGACCCAGCTTCTAAACTGCCAACACACTGCTACTAGAATCACCTCTTGGCCAGGTGCCTGCCAAGGAACTCATCATCCACTTGCTGGATGTCTGATAGTGACTGTGTAATGGTTAAGCAGCATGAGTCACATATCCAGCACTCACATTCAGAAGGAAAACACAGCACCACTTAATGCCAAGCGGTTGTGACAGCAGGAGCAGGAAGTGTTTTGAAAATGAGAAAGAGTGAAATAAAGGTATCCTAAAAACAAAACCCAAACCCAAAACCAAATAAAAACAACAAAAAACCCAAACCCAACCAACTGAAAAAAAAAAAAAAAAGCACACAGAGAGTCACTCCTCCCCCCTTGTTCCCTTTGGGTCCAGGGATCTGCTATATATCAGTTTCCCTATCCACTCTCCCAGTAGAAAGAAACTAAAAGAAATTATGAACAAAATAATTTCATTCGTCTCCCATCTATTTATTAGATCACTGATATTTTTTCAAAACAGAGAAGCCAAAAATGCATCCCAAGCCTCAGGACCCAAGTGGATGAGTTATCTGCAAAGCTAAGTGGATTGGAAGTCTCCATGGCACTGGGTATTTGATGATAATCACACTACACTTACTGTTCTTATTATTTGTTGAGCACATGTGAGCTAAAATGAGTGGGCATATTTCATTTCAGTTTGTAAGATGCAACTGCTTCTCAAGAACTATGTCAGATGTAAAACTAGAGCTGCTAAACGGCAGAACAGAACTGTCAGATTCATCCCCAAAATCCCATGACTATATTAAAAAAAAAAAACCAAAAAACGCAAGGAGGACAGGCATTTCACAATTCAGCCACATCTAAGGCTTACTTCTGTTCCTGATTGCTATACATTGCACTGGCTTCCTGAAGTTCACGAATTGCCCTCAAAAACTATCACCACGATGAACAGACAAACAGAAGAAACAGAATTGGACATACTGTGGTTATTACAGAGGACCCTGCTCACCACTGATTTCTGATTTTCTATCTGTAATCTCCAGAAATACAGACTGTTTTTGAAAGGACAATGTTAAATACTAGAGGGATGCAAACCTTTTCACTAATAAACACAGAATGTGCTTCCAACACAAACAGGACTTAGAAATGCTCAGCACCTCTGAAAGCCAGGACCTGCATGTCTCCTATTGGTACCCAGAACTAGTGCCCTGAAGGCTTGAGCCTGTACCTCCATTTGATTTCAATTACCTCTACAATTGTTAGTTATAGAAACATGCAGCATATAGATATGCTGAAGAGATAAGTAAGCATTTGGAAAGCCTTTCTGGTTCTTCTTTGAAGGGATACAAATTACATCAGCTGCTATGCCAGAACACTTCACTCATCTACATGTCTCATGGTCAGTACTTTAAAACCCACAAGAGAAACCTCAAACTAGCATGAACAGCAATTTATAGTATTGAGTCTTGCCTGTGCATCTTCTTTTGCACTCATCTGCATTTTTCTGGGAGTAAAAAGGCAACAGCCACACAAGCTCCATAGAACAGCTCAAATTCAAGCTTGCAGTGATCCTTCTGCTACACTCACAAAAGGGCAAAAATATACTGTGCCATTGTTCCGGTCAGAATTAATGACAGGACAGTAGTAAAACTTGGGAATTACAGGAGATGTCTTGGAAGTATGAAAAAGAAATCTCTTTAGGCTAATATAAAAAAAAACAAAACCACCCAAACAAGCAAACAAACAAACAAAAACTTAATGAAGAATGGCAAGGATGCATTAAGAAATTCTGTTTATAAGATTCCAGGTTCCAGTGAGGACAGCAACATCAACACACAACAGCTAAACTTCCCACCAAGCCACAGCTCTCTATACAAGTCCTAAGCAATCTCCTCTCTGCAGCACCCGCTCCATGCTGACACAAAGCCACTAAGTTCAAGATAGCTTATAAAGCAAAACTTAATCACATAAAGCATTGCTAGAAACTCTGGTAAACTCAAGCTTTTGCAAAGCAGTCTGTGACTGACAAGCACTGTCTAGCCTCTTGGTTTACTCCCTGGTATGTAGATAGATTTCATGAGTCTTAAACCGCTCTGATCCAGTGCTCTTTTTTGAAGCTTATTTTCTTGTGCCTGTTCAATTACTGTTCAGCCTCTAAAATCACAATTGAGAAACTAGCCATGAATTAGCCACAAAGAGTGAAACTTGTTCAGTATAGGTTGTTGGCCTTAGAGCAGAATTTGTCTTCTTGAAAATAACAAAGTGAATGTAGCCCAGCTTAGCAGCCAACAAATTGTTTGCTGGCAGACAACATTAAGGCCTCTCACGCTCTTTTCCATGTGATCAGTTCACCAATTAAAGCACCAGCACATCTATTCCTTTTCTCTAATTCAGTATTTATAAGTCATCCATCCAGCCTCCTTAAGCACTTAGTATATATCCAATCTTCACAATACCTGTTCATCAGAGGCAAGCATCATCATACTAGGCAGGCAACAGCAGACCAGTTACCAATGGGTTATGTGACTCTTCCCTTCTCAAGAATCACAGGACATCTATGGTGAAGCCTGGAGCTGACAAAAGTTCATTTCCATCCTGGTCCCCTGTAATCTTCTCTACTATTTCATACTCTTCCTCAATATATTGATCTCAAGTTAAAGTACTGAAAAAGCACATATACTCCAATCTCAAGGCAGAGTTGGCAGGACTCCATATTTTCTGTATTCTGTATTTCTCTTTACAAAGTGAGACACTTAAATAATGCCCTTCACTAGAATTAGTGTGGAAGGTCTTTAACTGGGATTTGGATTAATGAGTCCAATTAACATTAAAGGAAGCTGAAAAGCAAAACAGTCTCATTTAGCTCCCTGAAGATACACCGAACAGATCTCTATCAAACAAATTAAAGAATGACATTCCAGGCTGAAGGTCCAGCCACTGCACTCCCCTGGGGCAAAAGTACCCCAGCTGCTCCCAAACATGGCACATATGTGCTACCTGAACTGCTACCAGACAGGTGCTGGAAATGGCTACCATAGAAATGCTACAACTGAACACGCTGACTAATGGTGATTTCATTATGAATGAAGATTTCAGGGAACTATAATATGGCATGTCTGTTGCTCAGTAACAGAGGCACAACACAAGAGAGGAAGTTATGGACAGCTCAGGAGCAAGCCAGAACACAGAACTAATTTATTCCAACAGCAGTGCAGAGACAAGTATGTAGCTGATTTAACACATGTAAAAAACCCCTTGAACTCCACTTGTCAGAGTCTGAGGAAATGCGAAAAGGTATCTTGTCTTCCTCAGTCTCACACTAGGATCATGGTCTTAAGGGAAAACATTACAAAGAACCTCTACTCATCTAGAACTGTGGTGTAAAAAGCAGCAAATGGCCTTTGATCTTATAATTTTGTAAGTTAATTTTCTTTTTTTAAAAGGGGAGTAAAAGGGAGTATACAGTTTACACACTCTCATGAGCAGACTTCATTCTTCAGTTCCAGAATGAAAGGGCATGGGCATGGCCAACCTGTTAAATGGCACTAACACCAGCACAACTTGCTAGTGGAAGCCAAATGCCACTATATGGAGAAACAATACTGATTTGGGTACTTAGTAGATTTTCTGTTTGTGAAACTGAGCCAGTGTCTATCCAACTGGACATGGCAACTCATTCTTAGGCATTATAGATGTACCCCCTATCATGAACTTCCCTAAACATAATGTAGAGAAAAGCTGACATCCTTGCATCCAGCATATTCTGAGGATGCACTGAACTTTCCTCCTAAACAAGCTGGAATGTCGTCCCTGCATGCACAGTATGGAAAATGCTCTTCCAGCTGCTGCTCTTGGAAGAGACCTCACAAATACGTCCTTTTCCCCTGAGCTATTTGCCAGGCTGCCTGTAACACTTTCAGTATGGGGCCACTATGGATCTCAGATCTGAGTAGTTGACTAGGGTTACTTGATCAAAAGATTATATAAGCCTTCATTCTAATGCTAGTATCATGGAACATTCCAGAACATATTCCCAGGCTCTGCTACTACAATCACAAATCCTGTAACAGAAAGGGTGAATGGCAGATGCAAAGTGGATCAGCAAGCAGGGGCTGATCTATGTTTACAGCAGATGATACAAACTGCACCTGATAAAGATGAAAGCAGGAAAAGGGCATGGTCAGGATGTTCCCAGCCTGCACTTGTCTTGGCTGTACTTCTCATCATTGCCATTGCTCTATTTTTAAGGCTGTTCTTTCACAGTGTTGTTCTTCAACAAACACCATGTGAAGAAGAACTTCTATCTAATTTGCACATCCTGCAGGTGAACCAGTGGCCCAGTGTGCTGATCTGGAATATGATAGCAGCTTGTCAGTAGAGAATGAAGAGTAAACTTGGAGTACTGCTGACAGCAACATCCCCCGCACTGTCTGAGTGTCAGAACCATACCAAGTACCTGACATCCAAAGCTTTTATTCAAATTCTATAGTGCACCCTCCATTTTGTAAAACATTATGTAATGTTGAGTGCATTGTTACTGACAAGTCTAACATTAAGAGCTTATTTTATCATAGCTACACTTGTGAAGGTATGAGCTTTATTTAAAAAGAGCCAAGTATTCTCCAACCAAAATGCCAAGTAAGCATAATCTAATTGAGCTACTGGAAATCACTCATCCAGATGCTTTCAGCTGCTCAACTGTGTTGGAAATACATGTGCCTGACACTGGTCATGTCAGACCTGTGCTACACCCATTCCCCATTGATTGAGGCCCCTTGTAAACTGTGGCTGACAGGATTTTAGAGCAGCAAAAGAAATGCTTTTATTCCAGCCCTATTTGATGGATGCTCTGGAATAACTTGCACAAAACTGCACCAAGTGTATCTGAAAGGAGCAGTAGGGAGAAATGTGGTGACAAAAATACTCCCAGGAGTGTAACATTGTGGTGAAAAAGGTGTCACTTCTGCCAGATGCTAATGCCAGCTACCTAGGTCAGCTACAGGACAGGCCAAGTTCACAGCAATACTCCTACATACTCTCTTATAAACTCAATCATCTGAACAAGAAAGGGTACCTTTGCATATGATAGACTTCAATCAATACCTTCCATGGATTTGCTGAGGTGGTTTTTGAACCCATAAAAACTTCTAGCATCTGCTGCATTCTCTATTAAAGCCAGCCTTATCTTAACCACAAGCTGCATGAAAGTGTCCTCCTGTTCTGAACAATGCACTTAGTAGTTTCTTTTGATCCTTCCTAACAGTTCTGTCAGAAGGGACAATGAATAGTTTTGCCTATTTACAATCAAAATTTCCAAAATGAGGTCTTAAGTAGCTTTAGAAATGAGGGCAGTGCCTCCTCCCCCATTTTATAGGTGGGAAAATCATAGAATGTCAGGATGGGACGGACCTCAACGATCATCCGGTCCAACCTTTCTAGGTAATTAATAAATGGAAGCAAGAGGAAGGGAAAAGGCTAAAGGAAGAAGTTGACATAGAAACTATTATTTTACTTCCTATCCAGTGTTCCTAGCTATATGATGATATAATCTTTCTACAATATTTATTTTCAGTACACAAATATTGATCAAGATTAAAAAGAAAATAAACACATTGAGAAGAATGAGAAGAATCATCATTTATACTGCAGGCTGTAATTTAGAAAGAAAATTCTTTACACCATAAGACAGCCCTTCTTTCTAACAAAGTGTCACCATTATACATACTCATGCCCACTTTAACATATTTCCTTATATTTCATTCATGGCTAGAGGCCAAGGGCTCATCAGCAAATTATTCACTGCTATCATCCTAGATATATATATCTACAAACTAAAGAAATCACATAGATTCAGCCACCTCCTCTGTCTACCTCACTTTTAATTCAAATTTTTACTTCAATTGTACAACTACAGCTCCACAGGATACAACATTAAATGTTCTTACCTTAGCTTATACGGAGGTATCTTGGCAACATCTGGAGAATTCAAGGTTTCTGTATAACCAAAGGAAATAATAGAGCTTTTCAAAGTAACTTTTTACTTCAACCATAGTAATGCATCAGGTTATAATCTCTGAGCCAATGATCCTAAAGCTTATACCTGCTCTGGCTGACAGAACAATCTCTGCTGCCCCAAGTAACCAATCCTTTGTATGAATCTGTTAGGTCATGGGGTGCCCAATGAGAAAGCATCAAGTACTATCTTTCCTCTGTGAACTCCCTTCTATGTATCAGTATTTCAGCACGACATATATTAAAACTGGAACAGTATAAACGATATTACCATGGCTGCTATAAAAGACAACACGCAATTAATGAAGCAAGCCATGGAACCTAAGCTGAAAGGCCAGTAAGAAGACAGCAACAGGTATGAACTACCACAGATTGCTGTAACTACACATGAATGGAAAATATAAGTTTAAAGCAATTTAAGCATCACAGTAATGCTGATGCAGGTCAAGGGTCTTACTGATTAGTGGTCTATGTAGTTAGCATCAAAAGCACTTCAAGTCACAGCCAATCTCTGAAAATGGGTGGATGCTAAAATGTATCTAAGCTCATATTCCCTTGAAATATTATATTTTTTATTATATTATTTTATTGGTCGTTATTTCCATTATACAATAAAGATGAAACAGCACATGGAATGCAGCCAAAAAAAAAAAAAAAAGGAAAAGAAAAAGCCAGCTTCTAAAATAGATGTGCAAATATAAGCCAGCAATAAAAACTGTACTGGAGGGGGTTTTATGATAATTTAGGAAAAGGGGGAGGTGGGAACTTTTAAAGAAATTACACCCCTCCCTCAACCTACACAGAAACTGCTAGCTACTGATAACCGTATCCGCCTCGTAAGACCCACGAAGCAGACCTAGGAGGTGGGGATGGCGACGGACACGGATGCTCTCCAGGACCGCCAGCAGGTGCCACAGCCTCCTCCAGCAACGCGGAGCTCCCGGGCATTTTGAACAGCCTGAGGTACTCCCGTCCCTCCCCACCCACTGGAGGCTCCGCGGCGAGCGCGGAACAACTTTGTTGAGGTCTCCCAGCTCCCGCCGTTATAAAACCTCCCCATCGAGGCTCCGGCACCGCTACGAGCAGGGCCGGACCGTGCTCCTCTCCGCGCCACTGCGGGCAGCCCGGCCGCGGCGGGGTCAGCCTGGGGCTGGTGCCTGCGCCCCTTACCGATGGCCCAGGTGCAGCTCTCCTTGATAGCCTTATGCTTGCTTCCCGACGCCTCCTTCTGCAGCTTTCGCAGGATTTCTTCCATCTTGCCTCCTCTGGGATCCTCGCGAAGCCGCGGGGGCAGAGGGCCGGGCGGCGAAGAGGAGGAAGAAGAGGAAGAGGAGGGTGGTGCGTCCGGCAGTGCGGTGCCGGGGCTGCCCCCGCTGCGGCCGTGCCTAAGCGGGGACAGTGCGCGGCACCCGGCTGTCGCCCCGCCGCCGCTGATGAATCACGCCGAGCTCCATGGCGGGGACACGTCAGTTGTTGCCGCTGCGAAGTCCCTCCTCCTCCTCCTCCTCCTCTCCCACCACGGGCAGGCTCCAGTGGCGCAGCCGGGCTGGGGCCGGGCTTGATCCTGCCTGCCGCGGGCACAGCTGCGCGCCTGCCGGCCTCCCACCACCCCAGGAGTGCGGAGAGTCCCTTCTCGGTGCCGGGCAGGAGGCGGTGGCTGTAGCCCCAGCCGTGGACGGCGCGGGGAGCGAAGCGGGAGACGGCGCCTCTAGACCTGGCCCCCGCGGCGGCGGCTACCCCCGCGGGAGGAACACGGCGCGGGCAGGCGGCGGGTGGGCGGGCTGCGGCCTGGCCGGTTGCCATGGCGACCGGCGGGCGAGGGGCGCCGGTAGCCGTTGCACGCTTGCCCCATACCCAGGGAGTGGTAGGCTTGGTGCCTGCCTGCGATTTAGGCTCAGCGGTTCCAGCCGCTGGACTCGCAGGATCGGACTGCTGGACAGAGGCCAGGCTTGAGAGATGATTTCTGGGCTTTGTGGGTTTGGGGCGGGGTCTGCTTCTGGGCCTGTCCGGCGTTTCCACTGCCCCGCTGCCGAGCGCGGCCGGAGCCTGGAGCGCTGTGTTCCTGTTCCTCAGCCCCGCGCTCCTCTCCAGCAGCCCTGCCGCAGGGCAGCCCCGCCACAGGGCAGTCCATCAGGCTGCGGCGCCCACAGGAGCGCTATACGGGGAGGGACGCAGCGAGCCAGGCCTGCACACCGCTGTGTGTGCCCGCGGTGGTCATCCTCTGAAGTCAGTGGGGTCAAATAAAGGGCTGCGAGCCCTGCAAGATCTTTCTCCTCAGCTGGCCAGGCGCAGGACGTCGTGACTCAACCTATTCGCCTGTGCCTTGAAAAGAATGCACATCCCCGTGTCCCCCAACAATTCATCTCTCCCAGAAAGAACAGCCACTCTGATAGCTCAGACCTTCCTCCTCATGCCCCAGTTGCTTTCTACCCAGCAAAACTGCTTTCTTCAGTCGTTTCCCTGCCTTGTCTCTAGGCTATGCTACTTGCCTTTTCAAGGACTGCATTAGTTAATGTTAACTGAGTGTTTTAATGCCATGTCTCGTTGCAGAATCACTCTCAAAAGATATAAGAAGAGAAATGGGCTAGAAAAAGAAAAATGCAACGTAAGAAAGGCAGTCCAGGTAGCAGCTGGCAGTATTAGTGGTTATGTCTTCTATTGCTAATTGGAAGAGTACCAATTGTGAATTACCAGACAGAATATTGGCACCTGGTGAATCAGCCATAGCATTTCCCATAGGATACTGGGCTTTCAAAGACTGTCCCATATCCAAATACTTACAAGGGCTGATATTGCTTGTGTTCACAAGTATAATGAATGCATAATCCTTAGCTGCATTTTAAGGCCAGAGTGTAAAACTCATGTCTGAAGGAAGGATTTAGAATGATGCCAGAAAGGTCTGGAGATGGATAGGGAATTCCTAGAGCTACAATAATAAGGATAAAAAACCCTCCAAAACTCTTAACAGAAAGACCATTAAGCTTCAGATTCTTAGGTGTATACCAACCTCTAAGAAACCTGAAGTAGTCTCCCAAAGTTTCTTCTCTTTGACCATGTTCTGCCACTTTCCTTCACCAGAATGAGAAACTGGTGAGAAAGAACTATTGGCCAGGGCTGAAAATGAACCATGATGCTATAAGCCAAGGCTGAAATTCAAGCAATGATGAATCGTTCCCCACCTCTATGCTTCCTCTTTATTTGGCGATGTGCTTAGTGGAAATGAACATGAGGATCAGTCTATGTCTTTTCAAGTCTTTAATTTTCTTTCTTTCTTTCTTTCTTTCTTTCTTTCTTTTCCTGGGGAGAAAACAACCAAAAGGGCCATGATGCTGTTTGAGGTATTTTATGTAGAATGATGTACCAGAGATCATTTGGACCTGTGGAATACTAAAAGATAAATATGTTTGTATTCATAATAAATAATTAATTGCTATTTTCAGGAAGCCACTGATGAAACTGAATTAATTTTTCATTTTAAATTGTTCTCTAGCTGTATGCATCATCAACTCACTAGTTAATTTCTCTGTGGTCTCTACAGGAAGCCCTTTGCAGCTGAAATCTTAACTAGAGTTGCATTTATTTGTGTTTTACTCGCTAGCCAATGTTTTCAAGCAAAATGGATTCTGTGCTGCTAAACACTTTTTTCACAGTAGTTATATCAGCAGACTGAGAGAAACAAAGGTCATGTTCAGGCTCTCTAGAGTATCTTAAGGCCTGTCTATAGGATTGTGCAGATGGAAAAACAAGTAAGCCATTATAAATCTTTCCAAGTAAATGTATGTTGGAGCACTATGAGTCAGCTTGCTGACACTTTTCATGTGAGGCCCTTCACCTCCAAAGGAACAAGCATCCATCAATCCTCGTCTCTGTCATCTACAGTAAGCACATAAAATACACAGTAATCATGCCCTACTAGAAGCCACTTTGCACTTTGCACAGGGAGGAGTTTCCATTTAATCATGTGCTTTGGGATCCCCTTCAAGACAAGTGGCCTAGAATGGTACTAAATCTGAAAGTCCAAGTACAGAGCAGGGATGATGGTGAAGAAACCTCCCATCTTCTGCCATGAAGAGACGGCTAAGCTTTCCTTGTCATGTCCTAGCTGTTGAAAGCCTTCTACAGTGGTAGAAGCTACCTAGGACTCAGCTCTGGTGATCTCCTGCACAACTCAGGCCTTGTCCAACTGAAAGCCAGAAGGATTTTATGCAGATCTTTTATCTGTAGGATGCAGCGGTTATATATCTGCAAGATGCAGTGGCAGATATGTGGTGTGCTTTTGTGACTCTTACCTGGCAGTGTCCTTAGCTCTGAACACAGCCAAGAAATATTCAGAGCTGTGAAACAAGCAAAGTCAAGCTACTGAAGACACTCAGAGTAATACAGTTGTACCATTCTGTCAGCTGCATTAGTACAACTTTCTGCCTAGGCTAGTGAGCAGAGTAAAGGAGCAGCATATGCTTACCTTCAGAGATCTCTGTGATACTATGACTGCTCCTTCCAATAGCCAAGGCAGGCATTGTGGTTCTAGTTTAAATTTCTTCCCATAACGTGTCTTATCTTGCACATGCACACACCTGCCCTGACACTCTAGTTGCTGAGATCCTAAAAAAACATGTACAGTGGAAAAGTATGAGACAAAGGCATGTTAGACTGCAAGATAATCACATGAATTTGCTATTAGTCCTTATCACTCATGTATAACCTGTGCTTTGGTCATTTTAACAATACACTTTGTCAAGTTCTCATTGTATACTGCAGTTGCTGGTCAGTGTGGACCAGAGAGATGGGCTGTGTCCCTGAGAACTTCAAGTTTAATTACAAAATACTAAGAAATATCCTCTAACAACAGGAAAAACACTTGGTTCTGTGGTTCAAAAATGGTGCTTAGCCAGATTTTTCAAAATTCCTCTTTTCCCAGAAATACCCCCATGACTAGATCACCCAGGCTTGCAAAAGAAGCTTGGGCATATATTCAACATTATCTGTTAAACATAACCTTACATAATTTATCCTGGTAAGAACAGTTGAAGCAAAAGTAAACTCCTGAGATTCATGCCAGGATAGAAAGAAGAGACAAGACTGTCTAGCCTTGCTGAGACATGCTTTCTGCAAAGATCAGTGAAAAGCAAAAATCCCTTTGACTGCCTTCAATCTACCACAATCATCTCCTCGCAGAATGGCAAAGGCCATTGAAGAGGGTATCAGGAACACAGATCAGCTGTTCTGTGCCAGATCAAGGTAACTAATTTCTGACAGAAGTTACTTGGGGATTCTTAACAAAAGGGTAGAAAGAGTATAGTGCCTCTTCTGGTAAACTCTTCCAGTTTTTACTAATTTGCAGTCTAGGTACTTCTGAGGCAGTGGCTTTGTCTTTATGTATTCAGTAATACCTGACAGATTTTTCTTCTGCAAATTTACCTGATCTCTTTTGAACCTTTTTATGCTTTTGACTTTCACAGCCACCCTATGGCAACAAGTTCCACAGCTGAGTTGCACACAAAAAGAAGAGGATAATTTTTTGTACAGTTTTGTCTTCTTTTTTCTTAGGTTTTTGATGCTACCTACCTTTTGTACTGCATTCTTTATTTTCTCCTCACCATGCATGATTCCTTATGCATTGACCATGGTGCCCCCAAAGCTGCTTTTATTCCAGTCTATCTCCCTGAATGATCTTTGGTCATACTGACTGCCCTTCTCTGTGCCAATTCCAGTTGTGCTCTACACTCGTAAAATACAAGAGTTTGGAAAGAAGTGTGAATATATGGGAAAAAGCAACATGAAGACCTAACTATGAAAGTTTTCTTTCTTCCATCATACTCTACTGAAAAAAGCTTCAAGGGGAAAGGAAATTGCAAGTAACTGGAGTTAATATTAATATCACAAGAATTCCAAGTCGATCAGAAAACTAAACTTCAGAGGACTCCTTGTGTCGCGCTTTCATCCCTGTAATCCGGGGGATTTCCATAGTCGTAATCTATGGAAAGAGAGTTTAAAAGTGTAACAGCAGTGCGCTCAAGGACTGAATACAAAAGTCAGTCAGGATTGTACTATCTGGTTGTCATATATTTGGAACATGCAAAATGGGAAAACCCAAATGCTCTGAAGCTGTGTCTAGAAAAAGACTGAACGGATGACTTACTGTGTATGAAATGTAGGTCACTTGAAGTTACAAATGTATTATACATATTGGAGTCCATAAACTGCTTTGAAATCTGTTGTGGCCTTTGACAGAGAAAAAGATGTCTCTCATTATGAGGAAACAAGGGCATCATGGCATCTACAGCTGTCAGATGCTTGTGATGCAAAGTCAAAAAAGGTCAGCAAGACCTAGCTAAATACATCTCTGCTGGCTAGAAAATGTATTGTGATTTGCATGCCTTATTCAGTGTTAAGTACATAAATAAATTGGTTGGAATGATAAAAATACTTCTAGAAAACTTGAATTTGCATAGGTTTTCAGCCTAATATGCTCTTTATAAAATAGATAAATAGATTTTCATGCCACTATTTCAGATTTTAATGTATGGCTCCTCTGTGACAGATCCCTACATTTGTTAATTATAGTGCAAAGTAAAGAGAAGCACAAATGGGCAGCTTAAATGAGAGATTATTTAACAATGTTGATTTGCAGATTCTATTCTGCCACAGATAGATCATTCTGGAATTAATTTCCCGTTTTCAGGGGAATGTTGTCAGTTTTACAATGCAATAGTGACAAAATTCAAGTCAGAGCCTTTTTAAAAAATGCATTTATATAATATTCAGATATAAAGAATGAACATGAGAAATTTTCTCCCTTTTCTTCTCTGTGCTGCCTCCAAACTCTCCAAGATGTGGTTTGACTCTGTCAGTGTTTGTTGTTAGTCATTGCTGCTTATTTTACCAACTGTAAAGACCAAGACAGAAGATTTAAAAGAGAAAATTAAGAGAGTAAGTTAGCCCCAGAACAGAGTTTAGTTTCTCTTTAGTATGCCTTTTTTTCACAATAATAAGAGGGAATTTATTTCAAGGAAGGTAAGCCCTGAGCTCCAAAAGCTCTTCCAAAGAGTATAAAGATCTGTTACTCCCCATATGCTCTAGTCCCTGTAGACACTACTTATCATCATCTCAGAGGCAGAGCATGTTCAATACTTCCAACATGAATTAGCAGACTATCAATTACTTAGACCTCTCTCTTTGCTGTCTGACTGGGCACACAAGTGAGTTCCTGAATTTGACACTTCAATTGCAAATTAACAGTAAAGTCAACCTGTAACTAGACCTGTGATATTGTCACATGCTTGGAGGCTTTCTTGGAATGTTCTTCAAGAGAGCAGTTCAACTTACTGATGAACTTACATATTGAGTAATACCCTTTTATATTTCACTACTAGTATTAATCAAGGTGAAATCAATGCTTGGATTGTTATTGACATATACGTTCTGGAGACGTAATCAAAGGGAATACAGCATTCAGCTTCCAACTTGCTAGACTAGACAGTAATTGCCTCTAAGTCATGATCTGAAAAATCCAATGTTAAGTGGATATTGAACCACACAAAAGCTTACTACAGCAATAGTCACACAAACACACAGTCTTGAAGTCTTGAAAAAGAGCACCATTATACGCATGTATCTTTTTAAAGGCTTTTGCGAATTACTCATATGAATTGAAAAATCTAGCAGAAAGACACAGTGTTTCCCAACATGTATTTTGAAAAGGGATTGCAAAGAATGGCAGTACAGAGTTCTGTGTTTGCATTTCAGTAGCTTCCAGATCAGATATACTCTGTCTATAAATAAAAACACTGGGGGGAAAGGGATTTAATAACCAAGGCTAGCAATTCAGCTGGTTTCTAGTAGTCAAATGCATTCCTTGCTATCTACGATATCCTATAGGGCAAGCAGAAAGAAGGAAAAAATATGAAAATGATTGGTAGGTCATTAAAATGATGGTTCTTTAAATAAGGATGACTCTTTATAAGGATAGTTTGAGTGTATTCCATTGGCTTGAACTTAAACACAGCTAGCAGCAGTCTTGCTTTCAGTACCACCATAAATCTCACTGATTTCAGTGGTACATAATTGAATCTACGCAACCTTTTTTCCCGTTACTTTATTGTCACAATTGCCACCAGCAGAACTGTCTGATTTCAGATCTTGTGATATGAAAAGAGAGAGGATTTTCTAACACAGCCCTTTACTTTTGCAATGTGCTTTTTCCTTTCATCTCAGAGAGTTTAGGTTGCTGCACAGTAGTTGCACTGGTTTACCCATTATTTTTTTCCTGGGCCTGTGAGGAATGGGGAGATAGGAGTGCTAAGAAGCCAGACCACTGGACTGAAGAGGATTGTGATTTTATTGGAGGATAAGGTACCTTTTTGCCTTTTCAGGTACTTAATTTCTCAGAATAATTTTGTGTATATTATATATTTTACAAAAAACCATTAGATCTTAACACAGAAGTTCTTCTGTGCAAAGTTTAAAGACCAATAAATCATAGAATCATAGAATTGTTAGGGTTGGAAGGGACCTCAAGGATCATTTAATTCCAAGCCCCCTGCCATGGGCAGGGACACCTCACACTAGATCAGGTTGCTCAGAGCTACATCCAGCCTGACCTTAAAAACCTCCAGGGATGGGGCTTCTAACACTTCCCTGGACAACCTGTTCCAGCATCTCACTACCCTCATGGGGAAGAATTTCTTCCTAACATCCAGTCTGAATCTACCCATTTCTAGCTTTCTTCCTCCATTCCCCCTAGTGCTATCATTACCTGACAGCCTAAAAAGTCCCTCCCCAGCTTTCTTGTAGGCCCCCTTCAGATACTGGAAGGCCACAATAAGGTCTCCTTGGAGCCTGCTCTTCTCCAGACTGAATAGCCCCAACTCTCTCAGTCTGTCCTCATAGGAGAGGTGCTCCAGCCCTCTAATCATCCTTATGGCCCTTCTCTGGACATGGTCCAGCATGTCCAGATCCTTCCTGTAATAGGGACTCCAGAACTGGATGCAGTACTCCAGGTGGGGTCTCACCAGAGTGGGGTAGAGGGGGAGAATCACCTCCCTTGACCGGCTGTGCCACACTTCTCTTGATGCAGCCCAGGATCTGGTTGGCTTTCTGGGCTGCAAGTGCACACTGGCAGCTCATGTTGAGCTTCTCATCCACCAGCACCCCCAAGTCCTTTTCTTCAGGGCTGCTCTCAAGCCAGTCACTGCCCAGCCTATAGCGGTGCTTGGGATTGCCCCAAACCAGATGCAGATGTTCAGATGTGAACAGATGGAGAGAGGGGGGGGGGGGGGGGCAGTCTCAGACCGGGCCAGCCTGAGACTTGCCTAGCAGTGGGAGGGGGGAAGGAAGAGCCCTGAGGGTTTGGGTAGACCCTCAGGTGGGAGGAGGGAAGGATTGGGAAGCCTCTGGGTACTATGTAAGGGACTCTGTATGCTTTAGGATGTTCTTTGCCACTATGCTGTGTAGTTTTTCTGTAGTTTCACCAATTGCTTTTCCATTTAAACTTTCCATCACTCTCCAATCCGTTTGTGTGTGTCATTCTTTTGTCCCTTCGGGTCAAGAGATGTTCTGGCTGGCCTCAAACCAGCACATGTTGTCATCTCCAGAACAGGCAGTTTACAAAAGGTGATTACGCTACCCTCTTTTCCGTTTGTCTTTGGTATTCTGTCTCATCTATTCTCATATTTAGACACAATGTGTACACAAAAGCACAGTTAGTAAAAGAACATGATGGTGCAGCCTGTGCATTGTGATGAAGTCTAGATACTCATGTAGATATTCATGCCTCCTCGCAGTCCCAGCCTCCCTGTTCACTCTGTCCAGTTCTGCCCTAGCTTCTCTGTGCTTCATCACATCTCCTTCTGCAGGTGCTTTCAGCTATTCTCATCTCCTTCTTGTCTTATACTCATTTTGCCAGGCCAGTTCACCTTGTATGAGCATCAGCCTGCCATGCCTCTTGCCAATGTCATATCTTGTTCAGCCTTTTTGTCTGTGGCTTTATTTCTCTAAAAAAAAAACCCTGAAATTTATCCCTTTACAGGTCTTTAGAGTTAGATGACATATTGCTGTATGTTGAACAGTTCTAGTCTGTAAATTAGGAAATTAGAGCAGCTTGGATTGAGCTGTGTGTTAACTGCATTACTCTCTGTTTAGGACATGAGTAATCAATTTACACCTATGTTGGGCACTGCTAAGTTACGCAGACACCATTATGGTACAAAATAAACAAGTCTGCTTGTTCTCAGCTTCTGTATCACACACTAATGGCTGCTTGCAGGTGTGCAGGTTTACAAATACAGGAAAACTTGTGTTTAATCCCTTACAGTGTAGAGTATTAATATTTAACTATAAAAACACTCTTCCAAGATTTTAGCTGATAAAAAATTAGTGACCTTATTTAACAAGTGCAGACTGATTTTCTGAAATTTGGAAAGATTTCAACAAATTTTCAACAATGCAGCAGAAAAAGCACAGCTCAATACATAAGCCACCCATATATTTTAATTCTTCATGACAACAAACGGAGACAGTACATTGTTTCACAGAAAGGTTATCAGATTGTATTAACTTGGGCAGGATGTGATCTTCTCTCTTTTGTCTAGAAACAGTGAAGCTAATCTGATCGAAATGCAAAGCAATCACCTCTGCTACTAATCCAGATGGAAGACTTCAACCTCACTTAGTGTTTGGCAAAGTGAGTGAAAATGAGATTGTATTGTGGCAGTTGCCAAGTAACCTTAAGGTAGCCTCAGCTATAATGCCAGCCAACTTTATAAATGACATATATTACAGATACAATATTTCTTTCATGCAGTCACATGTCGTTACTAATAGGAATATTGTTCATTTAATTTACTGTGCCTGACCTATGTAGAAGACAAAGACATGTTCTTCTTAAATACCAAGAGTCTAAATTGAGTAATTTCTTCATTAAGGAACAAATCAGTCCAATAGTTGCTCATGTCAATGGTAAAATGATCATTATGGTGCAGAAGAACAAAGCACCAGTGAAGAGTGGTGTGGTTCAATAGACCAAGTGCAAGGTCCTGCATCTGGGTTGGGGCAATCCTAAGTACCGCTATAGGCTGGGCAGTGACTGACTTGAGAGCAGCCCTGAAGAAAAGGACTTGGGGGTGCTGGTGGATGAGAAGCTCAACATGAGCTAGCAGTGTGCACTTGCAGCCCAGAAAGCCAATCACATCCTGGGCTGCATCAAGAGAAACACAGCCAGACGGTTGAGGGAGGTGATTCTCCCCCTCTACCCTGCTCTGGTGAGATCCCACCTGGAGTACTGCATCCAGTTCTGGAATCCCTATTACAGTAAGGATCTGGGCGTGCTGGACCATGTCCAGAGAAGGGCCACAAGGATGATTAGAGGGCTGGAGCACCTCTCCTATGAGGACAGACTGAGAGAATTGGGGCTATTCAGTCTGGAGAAGAGAAGGCTCTAAGGACACCTTATTGTGGCCATCCATTATCTGAAGGGGGCCTACAGGAAAGCTGGGGAGGGACTTTTTAGGCTGTCAGGTAATGATAGCACTAGGGGGAATGGAGGAAGAAAACTAGAAATGGGTAGATTCAGACTGGATGTTAGGAAGAAATTCTTCCCCATGAGGGTAGTGAGATGCTGGAACAGGTTGTCCAGGGAGGTGGTAGAAGCCCCATCCCTGGAGGTTTTTAAGGTCAGGCTGGATGTAGCTCTGAGCAACCTGATCTAGTGTGAAGTGTCCCTGCCCATGGCAGGGGGCTTGGAATTAGATGATCTTTGAGGTCCTTTCCAACCCTAACAATTCTATGATTCTGTGCTATCAGAATACAAGGTCTTAGTCATATAAAGGACATATAAATAAGAATTTATGAAATATAAATAGTTGTCTCTTGGGGTGTGTGTTTGTTTGTTTAATTAAGCTCTGAAGTTCTATTTGTTTCTGTTCAGTCTTGTGCAAAATGTTGGAAATTAATTTGCCACTAAATGGAAACACTCCTTCCTGCAGCACGGGTCAATCGCTGTTGCAGGACTTCCTTTCAGAAGTGGAAGCAAGTTTTGTAGCTACCACAATCCTTCCCAATAATACAAGTTAATACACCTCACGCATTTCATGCAGTTGCCAGGTGCTTCAATGTATGTGCATGTACTCTACCCTCTGAGAAGGGCAGCAGCAATTCTTGTATTCTCTGCTTTCATTCACAAAGGCTGCAGCTGTAGAGGTTAGCCATTGTAGGGATTTGCAAGACTGTGAGCTGACACAGGCTCTTCAGTGTCACACAAAATGGTCCAGTAGAGTGTCACCAGCAATGAGGTAGGACCATATTTTTTTATGCTGAAATATATATATTTACATACCACAATTTAGAGTCTCTAGCTTCTTAATGCAAAGAGAAAATCAAATTTCTGGATGCTAATTAAATTTTATTAACTTGAAGATAAATTAAAAGAATAGATACACTGCTTGTTAATCTTATCATTAATGATTTTTCCCCATTATGCTCACAATCCAGTGAATCCAGTTCTCCAGGAATTTGCATTCCACAGATGACTAAAATGTAATAGATTATAATTTCATTTCTCAAGGGAAAACCTTTAAATGGACATTGCAGTGCCTTATGATATGTTCTATGCATGGTTCATGTCTTTTGTCTTTGTGCTTAGCAATGCATCAAGAAAACCATACAGCAAGCTGCATGTTGATATCACAGCATATCAGAGGTTAGAAGGGACCTCAAGAGATCATCGGGTCCAATTCCCCTGCCAGAGCAGGATCACTTAGGGTAGTCCACACAGGAATGCATCCGGGTGGGTTTTGAAAGTCTCCAGAGAAGGAGATATGAGTGCAAAATGCAAGCTTCCCAGGGATGATGCATTTTTATTGCATGTGTTGAAGCTCATCACTTCCCTGCCCCTTCCCCCCCCTCCCCCATTTACTTGCCCCATTAATCTATTCAACTCATTTTTTTTTTCTGATGGCTGTTTTTGAGCAAACTACCTGCATAGATTTCTCCAACTCTCACTTGGCCAGAAAACCACAGTCTTTACATTTGTCTTTGTTTAACTTTTTCCTTGTTAAACATGGCACTGGGACATGTTTTCAATGAATACCTTCCGTGCTTCTCAGATATCTCACAGCTATGCTATGGTGTTCAATTACCTACAGAAGCCATTTATTGCCTCACAAATTTCTCTGCTGTGGACATTAGCCCTTAAATAATTCACACTCCGTTGTTCCTTATTGACTGAGCTGCAAACAATGTAAAAAATATTTAAGGTCAGTCTTTACATAATGCTCATATAATTTCATGTAAGTATAGCTGAACCCTCTTGTGGAGTCAGGTTTGCTTCAAGAAAATTCCAGCTCAGCAGGAAATTTACTGTGTCATGTGTGAACTGTTTTCCTTGTGATTTGTGTCTGAATCATGAGAAACAACATCTTCACCAAAAGCTGCATTGTTAGCAGAGCATATACAGGCAGCTAAATCACTTTCATTTCCTTGATGCTCTTGTGATTTGTTCTTTTTGTTTGGCTGAGTAGCTTCTTTTTTTTTTTTCCCATTTACAACTGGGGGTAGAGCAGATGGCAAAAGCTTAGCTTGATGTAACATGTCCATAAAATAAGCAAAGCAGTCAGTGAACCTTCTCTCCATCAGGCCTATTTCACTTTCAGGAGTAGTTTTATTCTACTGGAATAAATGTCAAAAAATATGACCTTAGGAAGAAGTGAGTAGCTCTATGAGCAGCAAAAGTTAACTGTTCTGAGGTTCTCTCTGACCTCATCTTAGAGCTTCTCCTTTTGGGGAAGAAAGTGATATTTTGGGATTCTCCCCTCCACAAGGCAATGTAATTTAACAAAACTTGAAGGCATTCCTCAGTTTGCTGCCCCTGCTTTTCTGTCATTTAAAAGGTTTTGGGCAAGCAGGGAGTGGCAGGAAGCTGGCAAAGTTACAGAGTAATGCACTGAACGTGGTAGTGGCTTGATAAAGCAAATCGCATTATGTCTCAAGTCATTCTCATAAAGTTCCAAAAGGAAAAACGTAACAACTCAGATTTTTGCTCCCACAGGCTTTGAGCTAATTCCTAAATACATTTTGAAGTTTTACCTGTTATTTCTGCTGCCGGGAGTGCCCAACATGCCAACATATTCAACCCTCTACAGATAGACAGTAAAGACAGGCTTTGCCCCAAAACACTAAACAGAAAACACTGGCAAAGCAAACTATAATTTTCCTTAATTCTTAGCTAAGGATGTAATGAGATGAACTGCTTAAACATTTTGCCCAAAGCTATACACAAAGTGAGGAAGAGCTATGTTTGAGGCAGAGCTGTGAGCAGAAAACTTCTGATCCCCGGTTCAGTGCATTCACCAGAGTTCATTCTTCCTTTGCAGAGTACCGCCATGTAGTAACATTATTCAGAGTTGCTGACAGGTCTGAATTGCTCTTTTTCTAACAAATGAAGGAGTGGCAGTTGGCAAAAGGTAATAATAGCACTGGGCAGCAAGGATTATAGCTGCCTGTGCCATTCACTGTACTACATGTTTTATCTGTAAATGCTCCCTTAGAGAAGCACAAACAAGAATACAAAGGAAGCTGAAATCTGAAATCTGCCTGTAATTTATAATACTCATATTTTTGGGACAGCCATCTCTTGGCAAGGTAAGTTCTTTTATTTATAGGCAGGGACTGCTCAGGATTTGCATGCTAATGCGTTCACATCTGCAAAGCCTATAAATTAGCCTCCAGCTCATTACAACAATGCCATTGTCCTACTTGCCAATATGTAATTTGGTCCCAAATGTTTCAGATGTCTGCAAAATAAAACCAGCCTGAGGGAAGAGCTAAACTGTCACAGTATTAACACACCAAAAATTATCTCACCCACCCCCCTAAAAAAAACCAAAACCAAAACCAACAAAACCACCATAAAATGACTGGAGGAGAGGAAACTGCAAAGTGTTTCAGAAAGATGAGCCTCAGATCCTAACATTCAAGAAACTGGAAAGCTGTTTTGAGGTGCTTATGCCAGTTCAGCTAAAAAGAAAAAAATTAATTTATAGCTGCTTGTAATGGGCTCCCAGTAAAAGTATCTTCATGGAAGACTAAGTCACTCAGCTGTGCATCCTGACTGTATCCTAATGCGTTCATGAACACTGTGGTTATTATTACTGTTTAAATAATTGTTGTGCCTAGCTATCTGAAACAAACCCTGAGGTCTTTTTGGGGTTTTTGGTGAGCTGTATAAAGGCAGTCCTTACTTCCAGGTTACCCCTTTATTAAGCTGAGAAGACAACAAAATAGAGTGTAGCCAAAGCAGGCTCATAGAGCACGTATCCTTTCCCATCAGATGCATGGATACCTCCTGTGATACTTCACTTTGTTAAAGAAATGGTACAAGAATGCTGGGACTACAAGTTCGTCTTCTGAAATTTCTGTACTCTCAACTTTGCTACTGAGGGTAGGGTGAAGAGGACTCTTCACTAGCTTTTGGTAAACTTGGGCTGTTTTATAGCTTCCATCTGGTTATCTTTAACTGTGCTGAGACACATAGACATGGCCACCCTTAAAAAAGATAAAAGTGAAACCCTCACAAATAAACCCAAATCTATATAGTTGGAAACATCTTAAACAGAGTGACAGAGATTCTGTCAGCAAACTTTCACCCAAACTTGCATTACCCTACTGCTTTGCATCATCTGGCCTTTCATCTCTTCCTCCCCACCTCTCTACGTACTCTTCCCTGGCTGTAGAGTCCCGAAAATCTCTTTGCTTTACTGGCCTACTGCTATGATGGTGAATGTCCATAAATGAGAAGAAGGCCTGAAATGAGAGAGCTTCAACTGAGGCTTCAGAGTGGGAAGGGTAAGGCACAAGCCATCAGAAGTGTGGTATTCGATTCAAGATCCAGATATATCTTCATGCAGGAAATGTGGCAGTATATTAAATTTATTTTTTTAATTCTTGTTAATAATAATAGCTTGTTATTGATTTATTTACCTGTAACAAGACCAGGCTGGATGGGCTTTTGAGCAACCTGGTCTAGTGGAAGGTGTCCTTTCCCAAGGCAAGAGGATTTGAACTAGGTGATCTTTAAGATCCCTTCCAACCCAAACCATTCTATGATTCCCTGATCTATAACTCTCTTGCTTATCAGAGTAGGTGGGAAAGGAGCAGAAATGCAGGGCTCTGTATGAGTCATAACCCAGAAAAAGCTCTGTTGAGAATACAGCTCACACTGCTCTGTGGTATAGCCCAGGTGATAAACATCAGTGTTGCTGTTGTCTTCCTGTTGTGTCTCATTTTACCATGAATGACAAGATTCCCTATGATGTATTCAAAAGGGACTGTAGGCAGGGATTTCTCCATTTCATTTGCTTACATTTTTCTTTTTCATACTTCCATAAGAAAGATTAAATGCAATATAAAGAAAAATAACTTGTTTAGAACAAACAGAAATAAAGAAAAAAAAAAGGTGTTATTTCTACATCTAGGGTTTTGACCTCAACTCTTTTGAATTATAATTTTTTGATCTTACTAAATAATGCACAAGAACAGATCCAGCTATGTGGCCCAAGGATGGTTTATACACTTCTGCAGCTTATCCTGCTACACAAGTGGCCAATGGTCATACATGAGCCATAGCCCTGTCACTCTCTGTCACCCTGCAACTGGCAGATAGCTGGCAGGTCTTTCTTTTAAATATAGGACAGTCCCAGTGAACTGTGTGGGACTTTCAGATCTAAGAGCTGGGCACAGAATAAGGAAAGAAGAGGGCATGCTGTTCTCACTGAAATCTACAGTTCCAGCATCTGTTTAAAAGCAGTCTTCTTGCCTGTGTTAGAAGTCAGGCTGCTTTGTGTTAAGTCTGAAATGAACTTCTCATAGATGGGCCCTGGAGAGGTCACAGCTGAATGAGGACCACTGGCCCCATCCATACTGCTCTGAATATGCCTATCTGGAGATGGCAGCAAGCACTGATACGGCTACCTCTCCACTTCACAATTACCTCACCCAGAAGCTGAAGACCATTTGAGGCTGCTGAGCAGCTGGGCATATGAGATCCTACATGTTCTACAGAGACATAGCAAGCTCTGGCTGTGTCTGGAGCTGCCATTGTAGACTGGATCTGCACATGAACACTGCGTCTTGCCCACCAAGCTCCTCTGGCCCTGCAGCAGTCTGTGCCAACAGACTCTGAGTAGCTGCAAGAGATTCAAGTATTTCGGTAGTTTATCAGTGCATCCCATGTTTATTGTGTTTCTTCTTTTCCCAGCAGAATGGAGGATGGAATACAGTGGACACTATTCCGATACTTTGCTGAGAAGTACAGCAATTCCCTAGGTTGAGCTGATGCCCATCCCATTTCTAATTGCATTCACTTTGTAAACATGGCATAATAGCCTTTATGTGTGTATGTGTGGGAAAAAAAGATCTCGATAGTGCTTTTATTCAGATCAGCTGTGATAGAATCTCATTTGCTCTTTCCTCTGCCTATTGTGCTTTTCTTTAAAATTTTGCTGAACCTGTATTTTGGACCTAGTTCATTCATGCTCTGTACCAGAGATCCAAGGACTTGCTTCTTCACAAGTGGTGGCAAAACAAACAAAAATACATCTGAAGGCTAGGAACAGGCATGCTGTAAAGACGATTTAAAAACATGCATTTTCCTCTGTGTGTATTTAACAGTTTCCATCTTTGCCATATGTTCTTTCCCTCATCAATTTGCCTTTTAGATAGTTCTTTAATACTTGCATATTTTCCTTCCTATGCAACAGAAGGGAAGTTGATCTTTCATTTGTTCTGCAAATATTCCTTATTGTCCCAGGTTTTATTGCCCCATCTGTTATTGTGTGATCAGCTGAAGCCTCCCGTGGTCTCACTTTTCCAACTGATCACACTATACCACAGATTATATTTCAATTTATCTACTGTATCCACTGTACAATGTGTAAACTAGAAAGAGAGGAGCAAAAAAAGAAGAGGATATTTTTCCCCTGCCTACCATTCCTCTCTTTCTGTGTAAGCACACATCCTCAGTCCTTACTTCTTATTGGTGACAGTGTTTAAACTAAATCCCTCATCTCCACTACATGATTCTTATGCTTCTATCTCAGTGTTTACTACTTTAGAGCTCACCAACACTTGAGGGAAATGGGGAGATACTATCATACTTTGTGAGCTCAAGCAACTCTTTTCTGCAGCACCCTTGCCAAAATAGAAAATTCTCAACCCAAGCATGCTGTTTCCCTGTTCGCCCTCCTCTGTCTCCCAGACCTCTCCTATTGCTCCCAACACTTATTCTTGGTCATGCATAGTTGTGTTAATTCTGCCACTGTGTGTAGTTTTAAAATTACTTTTTTGTCCCTTTTTAAGGCATTCACAGGCAATACTTTCTGCAAAGTCCTCTTTCATCTTTATGCACTCAGCTCTGTCTATAAAAGCAAGGTGCTTTTAAAATTAGAGGTACAGTATTGTTTCTGCAAGAGGAATGTAACTCTCTAGGTGTGATCAAGCTGATTTGAAGAAAATGAGACTTTTGCAGCAGGAAAAATAGATGGAAATTGCTCCTATCTGTCCAGCACTATGAGATAGAAGACTCAGCATTATAACTATTTCTAACTATTGCTTTTCATAATAATAAAGTGAGTCACTGCCAGGGAGGAACATGGAGCCATGGAGGAACATGGAGTCAGCTCCTGCTGTAAAAGACTTGAAAGAGATGGAATAAGAAGTAGCACCCCCAATTTGTCCCTCAAAATTGATCAAAATATTGATGTTCATGGATGCTGCCTGAATCCAGTGTCTCATTCACATGTGCTGCTAATTTGATTGTTGTGTGATCCCTCATTTGAGCATGTACTTAAGCACCAGACTGTCTTAGAAATCCTTGATGGACTCAGCTATTGGATGAGTCATTTATAAAAGCTAAAGAGGGTCTATAATGCGGAGCTGTGCAATGAACCGTATCCTGTCTGCTTCTGGGTGTGCAAGATTAAAGTCTTCCCAAATGCTCCTGACGCTGCTGGTGGGAATCAAAACATCATTTTACCAGAACTGCTTGTGCTGAGGCTGGAAAGAACAAAAAAGGTGATGGTCTTCTATAGCGTTGTGTGGGCATGTTTGAGATGTGCATGACATTACAGAGGAGAAGGAGGAGCTGAGACAGGAAAAACAGATTAATGCAAGTAAATGCAAATATCAATGAGAAGAAAAGCTTCCATAAATTTATCAACCCAAGTATCTTTTCCTCAAGATATTGGAATGAAAAAGTCTAGATTTGACTCTTTTCTCAAAAATATTGAATAATACAAATATATATATAAAATCAGTGCTAAGACTGGACAGCAGGGGCTTCTGGCTCCCTAAATGAGCTTGTACCCACAGATGGAAAGCAATGCCAAACTCCCACTGAAAGGCTTACAAGGCACAAAGGCTCTATGGTGCAGATGCATAGACAGGAGCCGACCTCACCGACTGAGTGGCTCTCCATCAGCAGCAGGGAGACTACCAGATATTCCACGTTACCCTCAGTCTAAAATAGCTGAGTGAGAGGAATTCCAGTTTGAGTTCCCGGTCTGCAGTTCCAGGGGTGAAGTGCCTGCTTGCTACAGGAGCACAAATAAACTGACTTTGTGCTCATGAAAGGGCCCCACCGAAGCTAACCAAGCTGCTTGGGAAGCTCCGCGGTGCTAGGCTGCGGATGCTGGAGCACTACAAGCCCCTCTGTGGGAACACTACAAGACATCTTCCCCCCACTGTGCCCCCGCTGCGCCCCCGGAGCCCAGCCCATCTTTACGGGCGGTGTTTCCTGCCCCCTGCTGGTGAGGGCTGCCACCGGCACCGCTCCTGCCGTGCCCTGAAACCTGAAGCAGGGACCCCCAAGCCTCCAGGCTGCCTGCCGTGTAAGCAGCAAGTGCGGGAGTGAGTACATATGCATCACACGCTCTTTCAAAATTAATATAATCTCCAGCATCAGCAGAATTTCAGACCTGACGCCTCTACTCAGAATGGCGTGAAAAACTAACAGCTTCCCTGCTGATCAGGGTTACAACAACTGCATTTCTAGCTTTTTATCTGTTACTGCATAAATGCACAATTTTCCAAAACACATCTTCTCTCAACTTATTTAACGTGGATACACAATTCAGAACAAATACAAGTATGGTGCTCTGCAAATCCTGGTAAGTCTTCCCTGTAAATAGAGGTTAATGTTAAAACTCAAAAACAGTGAAAAGCCCCAAATCCTCATGAATAAGTAAGCATTTTAACTTTTTTTTTTTTTTTTATCTCTCTCCTTCTCTCTTTTTTTTTCTTGAAGGTATAGTTCAAAAAGAAATATTAGCAGCTCTAGGAAATAATGTTCACCTGCTGCACCGGTCTCCCATTCCTGCAGAAAGAGTTTCAGTGTTAGCTAGGCAATTGTTATCACTTGTTTACTAGTGCTTAGCATCATGCACAAAGATAGTCAGTTTGCAGCCTTGGAAAAGGATTTATGAACAAAACCAAAATGAATATAGTGGTCAAGGATAACACAGTTCTTTATTTGATCCCTTAACATTTTTAACATTTTGAAAATGCAAATGAGAGGATAAAGTAAAGGAGGAAAAGTTGCAGTGACAAGTCTGTAGACTCTAATTGTCTGAAGGCCTTGGATATTGTGTCTCTGTGATCTAAGTGAGCCTTAGGCCTCTGGAGAGCTCTAGGGAAAAATCTCAGCCACCAGGGATTCTGCCATTTCCTTTAATAGAGGCATGATTTCATCCAGGGCAACTCCAGGACAGCTCACAAGCCTCTGTACGACCTAAGTGTAGAAAACTGGAGCTGCTGAGCTAGTGAGCTGATATGCACCTTAATGACTACATATGTGGCAAGCATAGGCACAGTATGCACAGAAGGAGAAGGGCTTGTTACTATCCTTTAATTTCTAAGATTTTAGGTCATCTCAGGCTGATGGAGGCATATAAGCTGCCTCTCATTGGAATGAGAAAGGGTTAGTCACACCTCTGCAGGCCACACTCGATGTCCTGGTATTTTCACAAGGCATTTGAAGCAGACTCAACAGTACACCAATTGCACAGAGCCAGCTTATTGCAGCTATTCCAGCCCCAGATGAGTCTCTAATGTAAGATGCATTCAACCAAGGGCTACTGGCAAGAGCTGGTTGAGAAAATTGCTTTCTTTTCAATTCAGATAATGGCACCTTTACAGCACACATGAGGAAATTGGAGTTTGATCTGGAAACACTGCTGGAGTGGTAGTTGCAGTTTATATCAGGTAACTCCCATCCCTATCCTGTTTTATGGGTTGAATGACTACCTTGTTTTGGTGATGCTAATTAGGCATTATGGCTGTGATGCCTGAAGAGAGATTATGTAGAATTGGGGCACTTGGACATGGAGGAAAGTGAGTGTAAGATGCTGCTGAAGGACAACACCCATAAATTATAAAAAAACTGGATTTACAGCAAATATTCAGTCTGTGGACACTGATTTTTTTCCTAATGATTTTAGCTGAGAGATAAACTGGTTAGAAAAATATATTCAGATGAAATGGAGAAAAAAAAAAAGGAATCTCAGCCCTGAGAGGACCCCCTGCCCTGCCCCGTGGCTGCCTGCTGCAAGGCAGAGGGGTGTCCTTAGCACTGTTCTATCCAGCATGTCCCTGTCGCCCCTCAAATGCAGTCTTGGGAACTAGCCTGTGGATTCCCACCAGCTGATTTCAAAGCTGTACCTGTGAGAGCCCAGCCGCACCCATCTGGGCTGGAGCTGATCCCTGACCTTCACTCAGCACCGCTTGGTTTTCTCTGATAGCTGGGTAAATGATTGCCCACAATAGTAAATGATTTACTCCACATAAACCACTTAAGGGCCACATCCCTCGTTATGCTACAGAGAAGAAATATTGCCATATAGAGCCCCAAGGGTTATGAAATTTTCTGTTTATTTACAGCATAAATAATTAAAGGTAAGAATAGTGGTAGTGAAAGAAGCTTATGATACCTTTTTCCCATGGTAAAAGAAAAATTTGGGAGAAGTTTTCATAAATACTACAGAATTTGTCATCCTGCTCATAGACAAAGATATTGCACTTTTGACAGAGCAGCTTGGTCCAAAATGCCCAGATAGATTCAGGGATTTTTGGTGGCTCAGTAGAGCAAACCTCCAGTTTATTTTGTTCCTTCTTGAAGCATCTTTCTTCATGATCATAGCACTATGTGTTTTTCATGCGCGTATCACTGCCATCCCAAAGAGCTGACTCCTACCATCTGGTCTCTCTGAAGATGTGGGCTATGCAGCTTAGAGGTGAGAAAAAACTACATATGCTGCTGGAGTTGCCTATTTTGCTGCAGGAGGCACTGGTTTATTAGTTTGCTAGATTTCCTCACTACTAAATCCAAGCAACACTGTGACTGAAAGCAAATAATTTCACTGGCTTTGTTGTAGGTCCTTGACCTCACGGAACAGAAAAGAATGACACTCACACAAACGATTGAAGAGTGATGGAAAGTTTAAATGGAAAAGCAATTGGTGAAACTACAAAAACTACAAGCATAGTGGCAAAGATATGCCAAAGCATACAGAATCCCTTTTACAACACCCAAAGACCTCCCAACTCTTCCCTTCTCCCCACCTGAGGGTATACCCAAATCCCCCAGGGCTCTTTCTTCCTCCTCCCCACTGCTAGGCTAGTCTCAGGCTGATGAGGTCTGAGACTGTCTACCCTCCCCCCTGCTTCTCCTCCTAGCATTAGGCCTGGACAGGCCTAAGAGGCCATGAGATACTCCCCCACCGTTACCCAATAGGGAAGCATCTCCCATGGGAGCAGAGAGGGAAGAAAGAGGAAGAGAATGACTTTGCAGACGGATTTATAGGGTGCAGGATTTATGGGTAGAAATACGCTGCTTCCTGTGTCTACCTTATTGGGTTGGACACTCAGGACACCAGAGGTGTAGCTCATGTGGCAGTAGCATTAGGCACCCAGCCTAACTTCAGAGAGATTTTCCAGTCATTTAAAAGCCAGATGCTTAAAAATAAAGGAAAATATGTCACTTCTCTCTTCATTGAGTAACTGGGAGTGGCAGGGTAGACATGATTGCTGCCAATGCCTGAGGTGGGCCTTGAGGCTGGCCTTGGTGCTTCTTGTCATGCCTACCCACCCTACTGCACCATCCAGGTGTGGGCACAACCTTGGGAAACAATTAATGCAAGTACTAAAAGTGCCATCTCTATGCTTCTCTCTGAACTGGAGGAACTCTCTAACTTTTGACCTTGTCATGAAGCAAGCACTTTCCTGAGTGGTGCACTCCTACTCGATTTCTTGCAAAATGGATTAAATTTAACCTCCCTTCTCTTCCAACAGCTCTCACATTTTGTGCTGAAGAAAATACCTTCTGTGCCTCCATCTGAGGTGACCTGAGTGCTGACAGTGAGATTGCTGTAAAATCACCTCTCAGCACTGCACAAATGAAGTTCTGCCATAGTGACAAAAAGAGATGATCATGGTGCCCAGTCCTGCCATTGGTGTCTATGCAAAAGTCTGTATTGATGAATTAAGCTAGAAAATAGTTCAGACAAAATTTATTTACAGCTCTGTTCTGTTACGAATTTTGAGTGAAATCTGAACAATGGGAATGACCATCAGGAGTAAAGGAGGAAGGTTATTTTGGTTATAGTGTGGTACTGATGATTTGGTTCCTTTTGAGAAGGACAAAGGTGTGGTGATCAAGGCTTCAAGGACAGAACAAACAGATATGGTTGGAATTAATATTGTAAGGAAACAGTGGCAGGAAATGGAGGAGTCATAAATAAACAGTATTTGTGTGTAAAAGTATCTGTTTGTGTGTGCATGTGTATGACTGAGCAGTAAATGGACACCTTGTCACAATACAATTTACTATGCAAGAATATGCAGGACATTAATTTTTCCAGATAGGTGATTTAAATCTGGGTTAGATCTTAAAATCAGCCCTTAATTTTTTTGTCAGTCAATACACACTTCCCAGTAAAAGCCCTTGAGATGGGTAAATGGCAAGTAGTCCCTCAAGAGCAAAAAATGGAAATTTTGAAAAGCATCAACATAAAAATAACCTTTTTTAGTTTTTAGGAAGTGTTACAATAATTCCTAGCTATAGGTTTTTATTTGCAGTCTTTGAAAAACCACATGCTGTGCAACAAATGTGCAAATAATCTTTTAAAGCTGCTTTAAATATTATTGACAGAATTAATACTTCTCACAATCCCATTTTTCACTCACATTGTATTAACAAGTACATTCAAGTACGTACTTTCTAGATACATACAGCATCTTAATAGACTTTACTGGTGGGAACTTTGAAGAGCATGTTGAAGCTGCTCCAAATGCATGTGAGTTACGTGTCTGAAACACATGCAACCTTGGTCCTGAAATAGGAACATGCCTGCCCACATGACAAGTTTGCACTGGTGCTGGGCAATAGGATGATGTGATGGGATGTGTGTAGATCGTATTGTTAAGAAATGTTTCTGCCATGACCAAAAATTTGGATGCTCATTCATGTCATGTAATGGGGAAGCCTTTGGTTTGGCCATCTTACAGGTGCGTTTTCAGACACAGGATAGGGAAACAACACGACGTATGGATCTTCAGTTCCACTCGTGGACTGCCTGGCACAGTCTGGTTGGAAGCCAGAGCACAACTGCAATCAAACACTCATTAGATGATTATTAGGAAACAGGCATTTGTTTAATGCAGAGCTTGATGCCAGACAAGTGATGGCTTCCCTATTAATGATGTCATATTCCTATCCTCCCATAACACATTTCTTTCTTTTTGCACTAAAATTGCCCCAAAACTGGACAAGAAGTTGACTGCTTAAATTGCAAAGCAACTATTGCAAGCTTTCGGTACCTGAAGTGGCTACATCGCTGGTATCATCAATGACGGGCAATGGTGATCTGTCTGTCCAGCGAACAGAGGGGAGAAAGATGAGCACCCTCACCCAGGAGGTGGACAGGGCTTTGAGAAGCCTTGCCAGAACCCAGCGTCTTGAGGTGGCGGGGCCACGGCAGAGAATCGGGTCCAGACGCAGAAGTGTGGCAGACCAGCAAGGGGTTAGTGCAAGGCTGAATGCGGGAAGGACGAGAGACGGGCCGAGGGCTTCGCGGGGCTGGCAAGAGCCGGGGCAGGGCGAGGAGCGGGGCCCAGCCCCGCGTTCCCTCCTCTCCTCTCCGCCGGCCCCACCGGTCGGAGCCACCGCCGCCAGGCTTAGTCAGAGGAATGTGGGTGGGACTGCCTCCTTCTCCGGCGCCTTAAAAACCCGCTCGGACCGACACACAGGCAGCCTCCCGTCCCGGCGGAGTGTCCCTGGCACCTCGCGCTCCAGCCCAGCCACTCGCGACGCCCGGCCTCACTGGGTGCCCCACCGGCCGGGCAGGATGGTGGTGTGCGGCCTGGCCTGCTGGAGGTGCCGGTGGCTCCTGCCCCTGCTGCTGGGGCTGGCCATCATCATGGGCATCATCGCCCTGGCGGGCAGGGGCTGGCTGGAGTCCGAGTCGGAGCCCTACGTGCAGCAAGCGTCGCTGTGGGAGAGCTGCACGCGGGGCGAGGAGGACCTCAACTGGAGCTGCGAATCCCTCATGGACTATGGTAAGCGAAGCCCTCCGACGGACCCGCGGCGGTGGCCGGAAAGCAGCGGATGCAGTGGGTGCTAACGCCCTGAGCGTTCTCCCCACCGCCGCTGTGGAGCAGATGCTTTCTGGGGTGGACTTTCCGTCCCAGGACCAGTACCGATACTGTTTCAGGGCTTAAACCACTAAAGAAGGACTGGTCTAGGCACCTTTTGAGCAGTCTTTTCTGCGAGTACAACTCTGAGAAGCCGAAGAGTTGGCCTTTTGGGTTTTTTTACTAGAAGTTATTTTTCAACCAAAGTAGGAGAGCCAAATGGCCGTAAGTCCCTTCTTCAGTTTGCTTCTCTCAACGACTTGCAGGCTGCAGTCCCAGCAGCCTCACCTTGCACCGTCCACCTACCCCTCCCGGTGCCGGTGGCCTTGTACAGTGAGCATGGAAACCTTCATACAGGGTGTCCTATGCAGAACCACACCTAGGCAAGAATAAAATGGTCATTACCTCCCCAGCCCTCTGGAGGAAGACAGCACCTTAATCTGTCCCGACCTATGGCTATTAGGATGCTTCCTGACCTGCAGCTTAAAATGCCCTGATGTGGGTTTGCAAGCAGAAAAAAAGTATCCTGCTTCCTCTGTGTACTTCTCTATTGCACTGGGGCCTAAATGAAGGGATAATTGTGTCTCTGTTTTAACTCGCTGAGCTGCTTCTGTATCTGGCATAACATTCTTACTTGCACACTCCCTTTTTCTGTTTTGTTTTGGTCTTTTTTTTTTTTTCCTCTAGAATATGTGGGTCTGATTACATCTGGTTTTCCCTCAAACAAAATATTTCTGGACGAATAAGCAGATCCGCATTAAGATTCTGGATGAGGGTACTTTGGGGACTGGGAGGCTGGAAGGGTGTGTTTCAACTGAGAGAGCCGAGGCTGTTTCCTTGTGCAGATCCCTTGCTACCCGAACACGATGGGCTGACTTCCAGGAGCTTTTCATTGCGACACTCCTGTATGAGCTAAATCCTGAATATATTGTAAGAGCAGCGGCTTCGTTTCTCAGCCAGGTGGTGACTGTAGATTTTACTGTAGGTGGAAGAAATCTGACTGGTTTGACAAAAATATCTGTCCCCCATGTTAGACAGAGAAGAAAAGTAGTGCGAGGCTGCTGACATTTGCATTGCATAGGGAAGAAGTGTTAATGCAGTAGAGCTGCTGAAATTTGCTTAGTCCTGTAATGACACTGCTGCTCATGTCCCTGAGTACTGATGGGTGTGTGTGTTGCATCAGCCCTGAGCAACTTTCTGCTGTTTTTTTCTAGTTAAACTGTGAGAGAGGAATAATATCCTAGATTTTCCTTATTTAAAACAAAACTTATTTAAATCCTTGGTTTATTTATACCAGCTTGACTATGCCTCTTTTAATTTTCATGACTTCATGTCTACTCGAATACCATTTATGTCTAGAGACAGGATGTAATGTATGAGTTTGGGTTTTATTTATTTTGCCTCATTTTTTCTATGCTAATTCAATTAGGCTCAAAATAGGTGAGGGCATTTACAAAGGAAAAAATGCCTAGCAGGCATTTACAGCACTGCTGCAGGGAAATAAAAGTGGATTGAGATGCATAACTTGTGTTTTGCATACAATAAATACTTACACACTAAGCATCCTGTGCCTCTCCTCCTGATGAAACAAAAACTTCAGATGGGATCCCCATTAACAGAAGGCTCCCCAAGACAGTTTCTTAATTGAGCTACATCTGTATTAAGAAGATGAAGAGAAATAGCAGCTAACTCACTTGTTTTAAATGGGGGGGAAAGGGGCGGACCAGAGAAAAAAATTGCAAGTAATAGTGTCTCCTTAACTGCATTGCTTCTGGATGCACATTTGCAAATACCACATGAGAGGAATAAGTGGAAAGGGAAAAAGAGCAGGATGTCATTTGGTAGGGAGGTGGTAACCATTAGAGCTGGTTTGTGTCTGGAAAATACCTGACTGGCAGTGTCTGTATATTATCAAAATGCAGAGCTGCTGTACTGCACTATAATATGGCTCAAGATGACCTAGCCTGGACCATTGCAGGATTAAACTGATGGCTGTATGTTTAAATCATATCAGTAAGCCATCAGATCTGGTAAGGTTTGTTTGCAGTATGGTTACTTGGAAAGAGCAGTTGTCTTTACAGTGATGAGGCTGTAAGTTTAGGAGCAATATTTGTGGGTGATGGGTGACTCTGTCCACTGCTCCCAGTGACTTTGCTCTGAATTATCACTAAAAGATGGGTGTGTATGTGTGAGATAAAGGTGATCTCATAGAAGCTAATTTTCTTGTACTCCTAAGAGCCAGTTGGTAAGGGAAGCATTCACCTGGATCCTTACTAAGGGGGGGGGGGGGGGGGTGGGGAGAAAAAAAAGTTGGAACATTAAAGTAGGAGCCCAGCCTTTGTGAATCATGTTTCACTGCACCTGTGTCCCAAGGAGCATGGACTTCGATACCACATATTATTGGTGAAACTGAGTGCATGTGCTGACTTCACTGAGGGCCCAGGTAAATAAAAGAGGAATGTTACATGTACACTGATTTTTTTTTTTTCAGTACACCTCTGTTCAGGCATTCTTCTGTCTGATTCTTGATGCCAAGATGTATTGGAGACAAACTAACTTAGCTTATTGTGCCAGCTGGGTGCAGGCACTTGGAAAATGCTAGTGGCAGAGGTATGGCAGTTGGTGTCCCTGAATACACCCCAAAAAAATGTACTGCACCTCTCCAATAAAAGATCCCAGTGAGTAGGTGATGTTGGTGTCCTTGCCAGTGGGCTTTTCTGGCACTCCAGGCATGTGCACTTCCACCGCGAGCAACACAGATGTTAAAAGTAGGATTCTGCCTCTCCTGAGTTCCTGGCAGAACCAAGTAGCTGAAGGGAAGTTTGTACTAGCAGGCTTTTATTTAATGTTTGGTAGTATAGCAACTACTTTTCCTGCACTCCTAAAGCCAAAACAGATTCCCAGTATTAAATTCCAGCCAACCCTCGCAGCTAACCTTTGATTCTCACCTGTGCTGTGCTCACTGTGGGTATGAACATAGCTTCCCTTCACCAGTCATGCTACCATAGAATTTTGCACATTATGTGAGCAAGAAAATACTACTGACAGCATTCTCTTGTTCACACTCCACTATTCCTCTGTTTCCTCAACAAAAGCAAGGATTTTTTGGCATTCCATGTAATGGTCTTTCAAGGCCAAGGAAAAATTGCTACTAGTATTTATATGCAGAAAAATATTAACTACAGTGTAAAAATATGCCTCATCTATGCAAGTCACGGGAAAAACTTCTATCTTAAGATTCCAGTTTTTCACAAACTAACAAACTAGCTTCTGCTTTTATAAGTAAGTGAACAAAGATGAGAAGGCTTGTAGCTTCAAACCCTGTAGCAGTCCATCTTCCTGCTAGGCTGTTTTCCCTGTTCTTTTATTCATTTCCAAAGGGAAATCTAGGTTTAAACATAGAATCATGGAATGGGCTGGGCTGGAAGAGACCTCTGAAGGTCACGTAAGTCCAACCCCCCCTTGCAGTCAGCAGGGACATCCACAACTAGACCAGGTTGCCCAGAGCCTTGTCGAACCTCAAGAGCCCTGTCGAGCCTTAAACGTCCTACCCTGTAGAGCTTCTGTCTCCTCGCTGGTGAGGCTGAGGCGTGGCTGAATAAAATCAGGAAATACACCTTACACTTAGGCTCTGTTGCCTTTTTTTAAATTTCATCATGTTGCTGGCTCTCATCAACTCTTAAATAATCCTGACTCCTCCTAGCTATTTGCACAATAACATTTGCATCTTAGTTTCTTTCCATAGTCATCATTAATCAAGCTATGTAATAAAAGTCTTAATCCTTCCTAATAATTATAGACCTTCAATGCCCAAATGTTTTTTTTTCCTTTTTTTTTTTTTTAATGTTCTTTCAACACCACCTAATTGATAAATGCTTTTCTGCTGATTAGATACAGACCTGGGAAGCTGACCTGGGAAATGATGATGCTGCCAACTGTTCTTGTTCTTTTCTGCTCTTCTGTTTATATGCCCCAAATTGTCATGGTGTTATTGTTTGATTTCATAAACAGACATGTTTATGCCTATTGAGTCCCTTTGCCAAATGTAGGGATTAATTTTCTTGCTTGCTTGCTTGCTTGCTTGCTTTCTGGAAAACTTAAATTCTTGTGATTACAAGGTACTTCTGAGAACAAACCAGCTAGAAACTTAAGCTCATCTGTCTTTCTATGAGTGTGAACAGGTCTCTCCAGCTCTTAGGCAGCAAACGGTGAGTGAGAGGATCTTGCAAAAGGAGACAGGAGAGCTGGGTGCTTTTGAGGCCTCAGTCAGCAATCAGGAGGCTCTGGGAGGAAAAGTAGCTGCAAAAGCTTGATTTGATGGGTAAGAGAATGAGGGGGATCCTGCATGGAGAAAAAGCAGCTTCAGTCAGAGCCCCGCAGCAGCTCTGCTGCCGAAAGCTTTCTGTGTTGGTGAGCATCACAATGGTTTATGTGGGAAGGGAGCACGTCAGGGCTGCATGCTCCTTTCCATTCTTGCAAGGGTGCAGACTCCCACCCCAGCCTCTTCCATCAGTCATTTATTAAAAGACTTCTGGTCTTTTTTTTTTTTTTCGAGATTTTTCTTACACTATGTGTACCTATACAAGTCCAGAGCTTTTTGTTGCTTTTCTTGTGACTCAGTGAGAGGCTGGTCTTTTGATGGCTATTGTCTAGTCCAGCCCAGAGCGGACCCATCCAGCACTCAGCCAGCACATATGACTCAGTCTTATCAGGCTTTGTCAGTATCTGTCTGCCAATAGCTACCACTGGAGAAGAGGGGAGAGAAAGATATAGATGGAGTTGCCAGCATCAAGCTCTGTCACACATGAGCACAAAACTTACTGCATATCATAATGGTTGTGCTTTGCTACCACCCTGTTTCTGAGGACCTGAAACAAAACTGGGCTTGATATTAATCTTCCTGACAAGACAACTCCTACAGCTATGCGTCATCACTTTCATATCAGCAGAGACAAGAAAATAAAACACTGTGAGCAGAGCTGGTCTGACCTGTATCCAGAAGCTTGTCACACTTGTGAATTAAGCACAGTGGATACAGAAATAGCAGAGAGAGCAAAGGGGATTTTCTAGCTTGTATGTCCTCCAATTGTGTTTATGTTGCACCCAACTTCAAGGTGTCAAACCTGTAAGTTATCAGGCAGTCAAAATTAGCTTGGCTTCCCACCCTGTGCCAGCATATATAATACATCTGAAAGGGAACGTGCTTTGATAACTAAGTGTTCTTTCTTGATGCGTGTTAGTTTATTTTTAATAGAGTAAATATCAATAAATTGTATTCTCAGGTTATTTAGCCTGAATCACTTTATCTGGACTGGCTGTGTACCATGGTTAAATATCCCTTTATAGTAGCTATCCCTAAATAAATCCCATGGTGGAGACAATATCCAGTACCTGTGTTAGGTAGGTCAGAGAATAATTTGTATGAAAAGATTTTATCAGACCACTGACATAGCCTTAATTTCCAGATGCTCATCAGGTGTCCTCCTTTCCTTGTCATCCTGCAGCACACTTTTAAGGAAAGGGTATGAAACATACACAAATTGCTGATGGAGAACTAATCTGAAAAGTTTTTAGCTGTCTTGAGTAGCTCTAAGAAGGGAGAGGAGAAAAAAATACCCTTTTTCTTATCCTTTCTGTGTTGGCATGACTGTCTTCAGGTGGCAATGTGCTGAGATCTGGCTGACTGATAGCTGTTGTTTTTCACTTTTGGTGTTGTAATAGGGAGGAGAGAAACCAGTTCAGGCTGACTTAACAAAAATAGCTGTATAACAATGCTTTGCTTTCAGAGAGAAAAGTGATGTATGTAGTAGAGGTGTCTGAGATAGTTTTACTGCATCCTCTATATCATATTACTAGGTTTTCCCCATTTACACAACTAGTAGAGTGAGTAAGGTGGAGGATTTTAACTCTTTAGGTAAAGATTCTTGCCTCACTGTCCTTGTCCTCTTAGTTCTTGCACAGGAAGAACAGAGGCTGCACTGAAAATAGGATGTATCCAGAGTTGCTTCAGCTGTGTGGGAACAGACAACTCTGTTGAAAGAAATTTTTTTGTTTGGAAACCATTTTGCTGCTCCCTTTATTCCTACATTAGAGGGAGCTCAGGATCTGACCCTGTCTCTGTCTGAATGTGTGAAAGTAGAAACCCATGTTATGCAGATGTGGGATGTGAGCTGTGATGACAGCTGACTGGAAAACAAAGCACTCTTCCATATGGTTTAACCCATGTGGGCAGGTTCCTCCAGGGCAGGAACACCTTTGCTTGTCTTTGTTTGCATTGGGCTCACCTGAAGTCTTCCTTGGTTTTTAAAGAGGACAGGCTCTGGCTGTAATGAGAGCCTTTTCACAAGCCTCTGTTATTGCAAAAGGTGAATTGCTGGCTGTTTTTCTGGGAGGTTTTTTTGCCTTTGCCCTGGCCTGTGGTGGGTGGTTTCTGGGTGCTGGTGCTGTTTTGCTTCTATAAGGCCACTTGCTTTGTGCCTGAGCCTCTCCAGCCTGCAGTTGCCTGAGCCCAAGAATATGTACCACTCCAGCCCACCAGATGTCAAAGTAATGATTCTAAGAGGCCTTTTCCACTTTACTTCAGATTCTGCTGTTTTTCTTCCACCTGATACGTTTTAGCTATTTCTAAATTTTTTTCAGCTATGAATAGATGCTTATCTTCAAGATCTTTCCTCTTACCATCTCTCACTTCAGCTACTCCAAATCTATTTCTTTTCGGTGATGCTAATTTTGCTCTGCATGCATTATTCTTGTTACCAACAAACAGCTAAGAAGCTATACGCTGACAGCACTATTATTTCACAGCAATTATCTCCTGTGGTGGCAACCCTCATCTGCTCTCATACTTGCCCGGGCATGGAAGTGGCTTTGGAAACTTGCATGTTGAACAAGAATGGTAACAAAAAGTACATTCTCCGTGATTGTGTGCCCTGTCTGCTCAGATGTATGTGAGTCTCTTACAGACACAGAGTATGGAGGTGTTATCTCGATCACCATGCTGTACTATATCCCTCTTTTCAGCAGGACAAGTTAGCAGACAGGCAGTTCTGTGCTGTGACACCAGTGGTGGTGTCTCTCTGCTCTGAAGCTATGTGCTTCGGAGGTATCCAGTATTGCTTTGACATAAGGCACACTTCTTACAGTAAAGGATTTCAACAAAAAGTGATTAAAGGAAGCCAAAGACCTGCGATGAATTAGTTCAGTACACTGCTGTGTATAATGTCTTTCTTCTTTTCTCTCCAAGGATGGGGGAGAGCAGCAGCTGCCACCTACCTTGTTGGCTTTGTGATCCTGGTCATCTGTTTTGCCCTCGCAGTCATTGCGTTCTCAATTGAGATACTCCGCTTCAACTTTGTGCGAGGAATTGGAGGCTTGCTCTTTGTTGTTGGTAAGGCTGGGCACAAAGACAAGGCTATTTTAGATCTAAAACAGGTGTCAGCAGAAAACCATGTTTGATGTAGCCTCCTTAATGAAATAAGATGTCTTTGTCTGATTTATTACTCATTTTCATAGGGAACGAGGGAAGGTTGATTTATGCTCTGAGAAGATAACAGTTAATGAAGCTCCAGTGACCTTTGTCAGTTAGTACTTTCCCAAAAGCATGCTAAGACTTAGGAGCTGAGAGCCCTGGAATCTTCCTACCTCCTTGAGGGGAAGAGGAGTGTCTGGGCTATAGCACAAGTGGGAGTTAACTCGCTCTGCAGGGATCACAGTGCCACAGAGCTGGTCACAGCATGCAGGTATGTGTCCTAGCAACTTGGGAATGTCAGCTGTAGCTGTTGCACTCAGATAGGCATGGGGATCAGCCTTGGCTAGAAGTCACATAGCCCTGCAAGAACGTAGATTTGAGTGTAGATCTGAAGCTAATCCTTACCTATCTTAAAAGGACACACAGTTATCTCCAGTACCTTTTATTGGCAGGAAATGTAATGCGTTCGTTGCCATTTACTCCTGGTTTTCTTTCTTTCTCTCTCTAGCTGCTTTCCAGATCATTGGCCTGGTCATCTACCCAGTAAAATTCACAGAAGAAATACCACTGACAGGAGATAATATGTTCAGCTGGGCCTATGGCTTTGGCTGGGCCAGCACTGTTGTTGTAATAGGTTGTGCTTTCTTCTTCTGCTGCCTCCCCAACTGGGAAGATGAAGTCCTGGGAAACATCAAGCCTACGTATTACTACTCCTCCCCAGAGAGAGCACCATACTTAAATTGAAAGATGAAATCCACAGTCAACTGTCAAAACAACAGAGGAGCATTTATGATGTAAATTTGGTGCCTTTGTAGGAGACTGAAAAAACTTGACCATATTTCTCCAAAGTATTTCTTGATAGTCCTGGTAATAAATTAGTAAATATATTGGCATCTTTAAGCAAACAGCTTTTACCTGAGGTATTATGTATGTATTCTTATGTCAATTCTGTTTGGGTGGCTTACTTTCTCCTCTTTCTACCAGCTACCTGAGTCATCCTTATTTTATTCAAAGATTTGCTTATGAATAAAGAAGTTGTGTTTCATGTGTGGAAAGGAAGAGTCAAGATTTTGAGCAACCCATCAGAGGGACCTGCAAGTTATTGTTTTCACCTCTGGTAAAATTGCCTTAAATGGAACTAGCTAAAACAACCTTCCAAAAAAATGCTTTTTGTTCCACCAAAGTCAGTCCCAAGGAAGAAAGTTCCCTAAAGACTATTGCTGCCTAAGGATCTCTTCTCATTCCTATCATTGGACTATTGGTATTAGCTATTTAAATTAAAGAGAAAATAAAATTTATCTTTATTTTCCACCAGTTGATGCTTTTGGACATAGATATTGTCTAAAGCACGGAGCTGGTTTGTACAACAGTGGCTAATGTAACACTTACTGGGTTTTTTTGTGGCTACTGCAGGACTTGTGATGGAGCCACATATAATTTAGTATACATTGTCCCAGAGAAAATTGATAAACTTTCAGGTGCTGAACTATGTAGATTTTTACATGGTATTTGAGGGATTTAGAAAATATCTTTGAGTAGCAGCAGAGTTTCTTTGTCACTGCAGTGTTTTCAGTATCACCTATGCTTTGGAGGGAAATCTTAGCACAGGTATTAAAAACCTCCAAGAGTTTCTAAGGCATGCTATAGGTACTCCAGAGTTTAATAATAAACTCTGGGATGCTTTGTGAGTCACTAGGGGTAAGAGGTGAAAATAGAAAAGCAACTCTGTGAGCAATTCATGTCAGATACTTGTCTCAGGGGCTAATCGAGGTGGATCCAAACTTTTGTTTCTGGAGCCAGGAATTCCAAATAAATAGCCCAGTGAGGCAGAGCTGTGTCTGTTGGTCATGAACCTGGAGCAGTTTACAGCAGATATAATTACAGTCTAAGTTTTGTCAGAGCCTTTGTTATCTGGGGAAGATGGAAGAATCTCTTTTGTGGAGCTCCTTTTCCAGCTATGGCACAAGTAGCTCTAGGAGAGACAGATTTCTGATGGGAAAGCAAATGCTGCATTTTATAAAGCAGCTAGAGACTTAATTTCTTACTCTTATGAACCCAGTACTTAGGAGAGGGTAAGTGTGTAGGTCTATGTATTCATGCACATGTGCAAAATAGGACTTGCAAAGCATTAACCAGCATGCTGTAAAACTAAAGTAATCTAGAACTAAGCTTTTTCAATGCCCAATATTTCTTGTATTATATGTTGTATAGCTTTCAGTTTTGTAACAGCTTTTTTTAATTTAGTAATTTGATATATTTCATGTGATCCAGGTCTCTTCCAGGCCTGTGTTTTACAACTTCACAGGATGTAAACATCTGCAGACTTAAGAACTGTTACAAGCTCAGTTGTGGTGTATGCAATCAACTGTACTTCTGATTCTTGCTGAAAAAGAGAATCCTGTGAGAAATATGTTTGGATTTTGTTGTTTGGTTGTGGGTTTTTTGTTTGTTTTGTTTGTTTGTTTTTTCCTTTCCTGTACCGTACTGGCTGGCAGGGAATACTGTGTGGACTTATGTGTATCATGAGTAATGATAGTGCCTACTTTTCTGGTAAATTCAAAATGTAGCAAAGAATCCCAAGTCTGGAAAATCCTTGCTAAAGCTGAGAAAAAGAAAAGGTTTAAGAAAATGAACACCCTTCCTAAAAAGAGGGAGGGCAGTACGGTGATAGGGTGCAGTCTTTGGTATGTTTTTTTAAATAAGCATTGCCATAACTCGTCAAAAAAGCATAAATGTAAAATAAACTTGTCTCTGAATATACTGAGAAGGGTAGAAGCATAACCAGCATGCTACACAATTAAGATATTCAGGAGAAAGCTATTGCATATAGTCTTTGATTGCTCTGAAGTGATACTAATGTATGTGGCACTGCACTGTGGTGACTTAATTAAACCTGTTGTAACTGATGGTTGTTGAAACTTGGTGTTTATGAAATGAATCCATGAACTACAAACTTAAGCAAATAGCCATTCTTTCTCTTAACATGAAAATCAGTATCCATGAAATGTTGGGTTAATAAAATGGAGTTGAGGATCGCATCCAGGAGGCAAAAGCTTCTTTTCCTGTCAAATAAGCTTGAGTATACACTGCTGCAAAACACATTTGTGTTCTTTCATTGGAAGTGCCAGCCATAGAAAGATTGTTGCTAAGTCAAAACCTCTTAAATGCATGACAACTTGAAGGGAAAGTACTTAAACTGCTACATGGTGTCTCAGGCACGGGAAGCATATTCTCTTTTTTATCAAAACTGTGCCACATACCTTTCTTCTACTGATGGAGAATTTCAAATGGTGAGAAAAAGATGGATCTCCTGTTTTCAGTGGAAAGCTTCAATTCTCTCATTGGAAACCTTTCAATTTTGAACCTCCAGATTACACATAACCTTCATGTAGCCCAGTGCTATAGTGGCATTCTGTATCTTGAAGAACTCCCTCTGTTTTTACAGGGAGCTTGTCTTCTGTTTGCCACTGCTGCTTTAAACCAGCCTGTGGCTTTTGATTTCTGAAAAGGCAGGTTCACCTGATTTTAACAGATGTCCTTCTCCTTAAATATCTTAGTTTTAAAACACACCACCTTGGATTCTGGCAGCTTGCATGGTTTTTTAATTATTATTTTTGTTGCTTGCAGTCTTTTTTTTCCCTCTCCTGTAATAACTTGTAATTTTAAATACACAATTAGGGAAAATATTTTTGTTCCTTTTGGATTTTTCTAAATGCTTTGAAGATAATTGGAAGGTTTGTATATAGCCCCCCACCCTTTTTTTTTTTTACATGAAAAACATTTTACTCTTGTTTACCTACCAGTCTGTGTTCAACTGCAGCCTAAATCTGTGCTCACTGAACTCCACTGAATAACTCCAATGCACTTCAGGCTCCAGGGTCACTATGTCTAACCCAACCCTAAAGAAATGAGGGCATTTTGAAAGAATCCAAGTATGCTTAGCTTTTATCTCAGGGGAAGTTATAAGCAATCAAAAATGTGCATGACTGGGTGCCAGAGAAGGCTAATTGACCTGAATAGGATGATTAATGATAAAATCTCATGGACGTAGAAAACAGCTGCCACCTTCCATTGGGATTTTGTACTTTCACATTGTATTGATGTAACAAGTGAGTAATTTTTCAGACAATTCCTTCACAAGGAGTCTTAAGTATTCACCTGACCTTTACATCCTCCACCTAAGGACTTTTGAACCTAGAATACATAAATAAATCAAGACAGTGTAGCAACAGATCATTCAGGGTAATTGTTGTGGTGGTGAGTGCTATAGAAACAAAAACACCCTTGTGTTAACAAGAAAGCTTACACACACACACACACACACAAGTTGCTTAGATCATTGAGCATTTATGAATAAAGAATGAACCAAGCACATGTATCAACGGAAACCAAAATGCTTTAGGAGGTACACAACAGCCAAGAGAGCTGAGGTACTGGTCCCACAATGCAGGGCAGTGATGGTTACTGGCAATATGGAACAGCAACCTGAAAAAAGATTTTTTGGTGTCAAGGGGTGGAGTTGTACAGATTTTATAATGAATGTGGGAGACAATATTCATAAGCAGAATAAAGTACAATCAAATCTGGAGGATGTGTTTGCCCAAAATAGTGATGGTGAGTTTCTGAATGTGATTCCTCTAACAGCTGTCAACATAGGAGTAGTGAAATCCATGTGAAATGAGTTCACAGCACCTGGGATATGTCTGCTACTGCATGGGTGCAGCAGTTTATATATGTAGTTCCTACTGACCATGAATATGTTGATTTTGCTGGGCATGAGCAGCATATTTGTAAGAGAGGTCTGATGCCTCCACAGTGCTGGGCTGTGCTGGTACAGTAAGCAGACTTTTAAGCAGTCTGGGGTTTCTGGGTGTCTAAAGGTGTTGGGCTGATCTGCTGCAGCTATGGAACTCAGCATCTAGAAACTCCAGGCAAAGCCCCAATGCCCTCAATTCTTGCTTCTATAAAATCATATTTAAATTATGTGGGAGTCATTGGAATAATCCAAAGGTGTTTTTTAGTAGGATTTTTGAATATCTAAATTTAATAAGGATGAATTTATAATAAGGAGTGTAGCAGAAAACATACAGTCATATCTAACATTAGAATAGAAATATTATAACTATAAACAATATAAATAAATAATGATGCATCGTAAGCATCGTGCATTGTATAATATAATTAATAAATACAAATGTTTCTGTGAATTATATTCCTCATGGGTTCATCTTTTCAGGATGGGATAGTATTTACTAGAAAGACCAGTATGACTACTGTTTTTTATTTATTTAGAGGGATATGGGCAACACTTGCTATTTTCCACAGAGATCTCTGTGTATACAGAATATTTTTTATAAGTATTAAAAACTGCTAAGAGTCCAGGGATCACCTTGGAAATCAGTGTTCCCTAGGTTTGAAATGGCCCAGAAAGGTGTGGAGTGAGCACTCATGTGAAACTGTGAGCCTGAAAAACAGCTAACTCCTGTCCTTCAGTATGCTGCTCTGGGAAATGGTCATGGATTAAAGTACTTGAGCTGACTGACAGTGTCTTGAATAAACATGGAGGAATATAATTGGGTCAGGAGCTGATGTGTGACCATTAGATCTCCTTTTCAGGAAATAACCTATTTTAAAGCTCTCTTAATGTTTTAGCAATCCCATAGGACAAGATATAAGCAGAACATGTTGTGAAAAAGAAACTTAGATGAATTGTGATACTTCAAAATTAATTTCTGTTCTGATTTGCAAAACAGAAAGACAAAGCAACTTGCAATGCAGAATTTGGGAAAATAATAATTTGCATTTTGTATCAAGACAATAGGAAAAGCTTGGAATGTTGCTAGGAGACCACAATTTTAAATTCAGAATGCTTCTCAAATTAATACCATGTCAAATATTTTAAAATTAAGAGGTCATTTCCATAAAATGTTTTGGTTTCAGCAAAATCCTACTTTTGCCTGGAGATCTTAAAGTGAAAACTCATGACCTAAACTCCTAAAGATAAGTTTGGTATGCCTGTCTTATCTGTAAATCTTAAGTGCTTAAAGAAGTAGCTGGTGCTGTTCCCAACTGACCCATAAGGCACAATATAAAAGCCATTTCTTTGACAGAGTAGGTAAGTAGGAAAGTAGAAAAGGTGTGGCCCCTGGGAATTAGGTATGTAAGGCTGCTTTTATTCCTCTCCTTAGGCATCTAAGCTATATATTTTACAAGGAGTTGCTGTCAGGATCCACTACAATAGGACAACTATTTAGTTAGCTAGCTATGGCACAGGGAAGTTGTGAGGCCCAAAGCAAGTAGTTTAAATAAAATTATTCCGTATGTAGAACAGCACTGTGCTGTAGCATTCTATCTGCTTATACACAATTCCATAAAAACCTTGTTTGCAGCATGCTTCATATGTGCCCACCAGAGAGCTGGTGCTCCTGCTGGCCATCTGAGGAAGTCACAGACCCCCCCTCTCCCCCCTCCCCCAATGGTTACAAATGTCCAGGAGCTATTTCAGCTGGTATATGTGCAGTGGTTTTACAGACATCCTTGATTTCATCCCTTTACCTGGGGAGTTGTCGACTAAACTCATCAGCCTTCTACAGAGCATTGTTAAGAAATAACTGGGGATTAAACCTTATTCCAGTAAAGAGTCTACCCTAATGAAACCATGTTTTTAGGAAAAAGTAGCTGAAAATTCAATCCACTCTCAGGCACATGGAGAGTTTTCCTAATTTGTTTTTTCCTATCACAGTCTTGAATTTTTGGCATAAATAACAATCCTGGATGCAGTTTGTGACTTGGCTGTTAAAAATTGCTCTGGCAATAATCTTTTGGTTTTGCACATTTACCCTCCCTGAAGGAAGGAAGAAAGATTTAAGCCTAATAATTGGTCTCATCAAGGCAGGCCTGCTTTACAGACAAACATCAGCAAGTGCTGCATGTGGGGCAAGCTTTGGAGGTCCAGAAGTGAGCCCATCCTGGATGGCTTTTACCTCTTGGTCTCCTCCAAGCTCAACAGCCAGGCCAGTGAACAAAGAGGGTCTCAAACATCTGCAGAGCTTTCCTGGGCTGCATGAGGCAGATAGTAGAAGACTTTCCCAGATACATGGCAGCAGGACTCAAAGCTGACCACTCCCAGGTCTCCATAAGTGTCACAGACATGCCTCAGTGTCCAGCAACCATGGAAGAGTCCCTCAGAAAGGCCTAGTGTGTGGGAAATGACAAGATCTCAACTGGCTTAGTTTTTTTTCAGGAGAGTGTTCTTATTTTGCAGTGAAATAAATTTACGCCCTGCTCAAAATACATTTCCCTCTAACGAATGTAAAGGAATTGCAGCTTGGATTACCCCTTTGGTGTCTAGAGGCACTTCTCTGCTTGTATTTACTTTGAATGAAATATTAGTTACACAGAGAGCACTATTGTCTTGGTGCTGAGGTGATGCAGGTCTCAGAAAGTGACCACGAGGTACAACTGGCTGAGTTGCATCACTGTATATGCTGTGGGTATAACAATAACTGCAAAGCAGTTGCAAACCAAGGCACAGCCCCCTCCAAAGGGAACTGGGAGATTGGCATAATCAGGAAAAAAAAAAGACCTGTAGTTGTAAATGGATTAATAAAGATAATAACAATAGCCATAAGATGTATAATAGCTCATGCAGAAAATATTTCTTAATTGTTCGGTGTGCTTTCTTAGATGTAAGATAGCACACAAGAGAACAGGATGATAAAATAATCTTAGCAAAGACTGTGAAAACCCAACTCCGGAGACTTCTTGTTTATAAGTGGTATGAATATCAAACAATGAAAATTTGCGTGCTGAAAGTGTCATGAACATGCACCACAGTTGGTCAGCCCACATTAATCCAGTCAATAAAGCTCAGCTGACCAGGTCAGCAGACTAAAGGTAGATAGAAATGTGCTGCCAACCACTTGCTGGCTTCTTCTTCCACTAAGAAAACCATTTGTGTCTTGACTGAAAAGGGAGTATTTTTATTTGTCGCTCTAATGCTATAAAATTGCTTGTTTTACCAATATCTTGTTGCTGACTTGGTTACTTCATGTAGCAGTGAAGATTCATTAGGAATCTTTTCGGATGCAGAAAGTGTACTATAGTCTAACAGTTTTAACATTGATAATATATCTTAATTTTCAACAGATGATGATGATGTTAACCAGGAGAGACTGTCTACAAATACTGGAAAAGGAGAACACCTGGAGCATTGTGTCCAGTTTTGGGCTCCCCAATTCAAGAGAGACAGGGATCTGATAGAGAGTCCAACAGAGAGCCATGAGGATGATTAGGGGACTTGAATATCTCCCCTGTGAAGAAACTGAGAGACCCAGGGCTGTTTAGTCTTGAGAAGACTGAGAGGGGATCTGATCCATGTCTATAAATATCTGAGGGGTGGGTGTCAAGTGGAGGGGGCCAATCTCTTTTCGGTGGTGGACAGTAATAAGACAAGGAGCAATGGATACAAACTTGAACATAGACGATTTCAACTCAACATGAGGAGAAACTTCTTTACAGTGAGGGTGGCAGAGCACTGGGACAGGCTGCCCAGGGTTATTTTGGAGTCTCCTTCTCTGGAGATTTTCAAAACCCTTCTGGATGCATTCCTGTGCAGACTATCCTAGGTGATCCTGCTTTTGGCAAGGGGGGTTGAACCTGATGACCTCTGGGAGTCCTTTCAACCTCTAACATTCCGTGATTCTGTAATTTGCTTTCACGTGAACACCCAGCTTGTACTTTGCAAAAGACGAGGCACAAGATCACTTCAAATCACAGACGCCTTCACAAAACTTTCCAATCATTTCCCACTGTTTGCCATAAGAGTATCAGAAGTACTTGAGATACTTCATTTTGTTGCCTTTGAATACATCTCTGTCTCTGCTGTTCCAGGCACCACAAATCACCCTTGTATTGAATGTGAAGATCGTTTGTAGTTTTAAGTGTCACAGTGATGGGCAAGATGCAGAGACACCCTTGGTGACTGAACACTACTCATCTTTCTTTCTCAGTATGATGAATAGGTTCTGTGGTATCATCTCACAAATGCTAACTTTTGTGACAATACACATTTATCCAAGGGTGAGTTGTGACAAGAATTGATGACAAATCCTTCAGTCACAAATGCGTACCTGAAAACATGGCTGAGCACTCAGAAGGCAAGGAAGAGGATTTTATTCTTCATCAAACATGAGCTCTCAAATACCTGACAGTGCCTGATTTCAGCTGCAGAATTGCTTTACTTTGATTTGGCTATTTCCTCTGAGGGAAAAAAAAAAAGGTTGAATTTTTAGAAAACTAGCTATTCTTGAAGGATTGAAACTTGGCAGGAGACTGGATAGGCAAGTGATTGAGGAGTACTGCCATGAGCATGAGTACTTTTGGAACAATCTTTTAAAAAACATTTAATATCCAAATCTGTGTTCTCTCAATCTTCTGGGATTTGTTGGGCCCATTTGAGCCTGAGCTGTGGGAACAGAACAAAAACATGTAAATAGACCTGGACAAGTGCAAGTAAAAGCAAATTGTACTAAGGATAAGCATAGAACAATATTTGTTTTATGTATATATATCTATCTATATCTATATCTATATCTATATCTATATCTATATCTATATCTATATCTATATCTATATCTATATCTATCTATCTATCCATCTATCCCAGTGTTATAGAACTGGTAGATGGCATTTAAAATATAATAATTTAGGTTAATGATAACTGAATTTGTGGATAGTGTGAATATCAACTACAAGAGAAGATACATAGTGTTCTAAGGAAATGGTGGTTCCCTAAAGTAACTTTTACAAAAAATATTTGAGGTTGTCCCTTATTTTATATCCAAACCAGCAAATGAGATGTCTTCACAATTGGGTTTTTCATTCAATATAATTCAAATTCAAAGCCTAAATCTGTAAAACTATCTCCTGCTCCTACAGAGTCCTGTTGAACAGCCTTGATGGACCTCACAGAACCCCAGGGTGTTTGTACTACAGGCGAGCTGCTGTCAGGGTGCTTCAGCTAGACAGAATTGAGCCAACTAGAGAAGGAGGGACAAAGCAATCAGAGCACTGCAAACCTATCACCAGGCTAAAAAGCTGTCTCTGATGAGAGATAAGGCATGATGCCACATTAACCTCTTCAAATTGCTTTCATGACAGGGCTACCACCTCTCCACAGTGCTGCAGCTCATTGTTCTGGATGTCCCAGTTTGGGGCTGCACAAGCTCAACACCTCTTCAGGCACTGTCATCTACAGTGTATCAATTTATCATAAATTATTAATTTGTTTTATTTAGGCCATTATTGATTTATGACTATTAATTCAGCAAAGTGCTGTGGAGTTTGCAGTTCAGTACAGAAGTCACTCTCACTATGAGAGCTGCAGTATAGCAGCACATCTCTGAGTAAATGAAAAAGAAACTTTTTCACATGACTCACCTACCAAAGCAATTTCAGGGCAGCATTCTGTAGCCTCACCTGACAAAATCCAACATGAAGGCAAAGCATACTTTGCATCCCCTGTGCTTAACCATTTTCCACAGAGACCAGCTTCGATCAACAAGGGATGCAAGCTGCTTCCAGATGTAAACGTGTCTGGGACCTACCAAAATACCACTTTGCATTGTTAATGTTAATATTAACATGTTAATTCAAACGGAGAGTGCTGTGAACATGGCTATATTGCTTTTGAGCCAACAGACAGAAAACTGCCTTGTATTCTGCTGAGCTTCCTGGGGCATGGCAAGGTGATGGCTCACCTCTGCATTCGCTCTCACAGCACATTGCAGGCAGGCTCTGACAGGCCCCAGGCAGTGCACGTACAGCCAGAGCCATGCACAGGGAGTGTTTGTAAGATATGATCAAATCAAAGCTCAGTTTAAGTTCTCCTGCTGAGGCTATATCCACAACACGCTGTATTTTTTACGATAAATCTTGTTGGGTAATTTCCCCCTGCAGCTGTGTCCCGAAGAAGGAGAGAGTACAGTCACATAGTCTTTATTGTCTTAGTTTTAGAGCAGCTAGGGGATTTTTTTTTCAGTTATGATAAATATGACAGCATTTTATTTTTAAATGGAGTCCAAGAAAGTCAGCTTTCAGCCTCCAGGTGGCAATTTTCAGATGCAACCACCCTTTAATGCAAATAGCTCCCTGGCTTGTCTCCTCTTTTGGCCTGCCATAATGCAAATCCCTTAGGAACTAGAAAGGTGTAAACACAGCTGTGAGATGCTCCTGCTGGTGGGAAGTGTCAGGAAGGAAAGAGTTAAATGCTGAGGGTAAACAGCACCTGATTTGTTACCTAGTCAGCAGGGCAGAGAGGATCCCGCAGATAAACCTACCCTTGAAGCTTCTCCCTAGTTCAACTGGTTATTGCTCAGCAGCAGCTCTTACTCATCCAAATCTAGGTGGAGCTCCCTCCCTCCCTCCCTCCCTCCTTGCTGTCTCTCCCTCCCTCCTTGCTGTGTCTCTCCTGATTAAAAAGCTTTTCTCAAACATCGGCACACGCTTTGGTAGGTCCCGGTGCTCCCTTTCCAGAAGCACTCATTGCTTCACGTTGCTGAGCCCGTGGCAGAGACAGCGATCCTTGTCCCACCAGCCTCCCATCGCCCTGGAAGATGGTGAAGTACGGCCTTGACTACACGCGGTGCAGATGGATCCTACCCCTGCTCCTAGGCATAGGTGTCATCTTTGGTATCATTGCACTAGCGGGCAGGGGCTGGCTGGAGTCGCAGACCTTGCCCTATGTGCACCAAGCCTCATTATGGGAAAGCTGCAGGAGGCCTGAGCAGGGGGGGAATTGGAACTGCGAGTCCCTCATGGGTTACGGTAAGCATCTGCAGTGGTGGTGGTGGAGCAGTCTCTGAAGCAGTGGGTCACATCTCCAATCACATCTTCCTTCAACTCTCCTAACCTTGTCACCTACTACCTGGCATTTATGTATGAAGCTAGGGGCAATAGGGACTGCCACCAAAATGCATCAAAGCTTTTGACTAACAAAATGAAAAAAGACAAACGCCTTGTGCAGAAAGAAAGCTGGTTGCTTTAGATGGTGGATTGCATAGTACAAAAGCCCACACATGGCAATGTACCAGTGCAGAAAGTATTACAGCATTTAAGGTTTTCTCTCTTAGGAGAAGCTATTAACCTCTCCTCACTAATCACTGCTTCCAAAACTTAGCAGCTCTTACTGATCAAATGTCCAAACAAGTTGCATGAGTAAGCCTGGCATTAGTATGATAAGCTAGTGCTGAGTATAGTGCTGAGTACCATCAAGAAATGGGAAGGTAAAAATGTAAGATGGTAGGAAGATATTCCCAGGGAGTGTCAGGCTGCAGAATGCTGCACTGAAATTGCTCTGGTAGGTGAGTCGTGTGAAAAAGTTTCTTTGTGGTTGTGAAAGAAAGCTTTAAAAGATGAAAGAATTTCCTGTTTGTACTGAGTTTTGGTTAAGTATGTTATTAAGCATGGTGACCCAGGTGCAGCCTTCAGCTTGGAAAGATGTAAACCCCTGCGTGTGGCAGAATGGGCCAAGAGAAGGGTCACTCTAGATAAGCTGTTTCTTTTCTTTTCTTTTTTTTTTAATCCCCATATATCTGCTATTGGCTGTGGTCTGAAAAAAGTTACTGTGAATGATGAGCTGCTAGCCTGAGTAAGGAGGAAAGTTCAGGCATTCTTACAGTTTATGCTGTTTCAAATGGAAAGGATGAATATTTTCTCTAAGAATCAGAGTCTCAGCTACTCTTGTTGAAAATGAGTGTAAAAACACTTGCAAACGCATTCTCAGAGATAATTTATTGTAGCTTTTCAAAACGGTTCCTGGAAGTTTGTTATTTATGATCAAAATCTCCCATCTATTTGCAATATTCAGCTGTAAAGAGTTAATTGTAGCAGGCCTCTGTAGGGCTCCAGGACAAGACCAGCTCTATTATGCATCATATCCAGTCATGAGCATAGTTCAAGCCAGCAAATTTGCCTCTGGTATATGGCACTGGAGAGCAGGAGAGTCCATAATGCTTGGCAAAGGGATTGTGAGCCCTCTTCCTGATCTCCATGTTAGGCTTCTGTCAGTGTCATGAATGCCAGCTTTAACTGGACAGAAAATGCTTTCACCTTACTTCTTGTGATAATATAAGTTTCACCTTGCTTCCAGGTCCTACATGGCTGTTTGGCATTTCACTTTTTTCTTTATACTGCCTCACTCTTACATGCTTAAAGTGTGCAGCTGTGCACACAACTTCCCACTGGACAACACCTAACAGACAAACCAGGGAGGTCATCCCCTGTGTGGACTGTTTTGCTCCTGCAGTGTCTGGGGTTACCATGAATCACATCCACAGTAAGTCCAGCACTTCTAACACAGAAGTACTGGACTCAGTAGAATCATAGAATGGTTTGGGTTGGAAGGGACCTCCAAAAGACATCTAGTCCAACTCCCTCTGCAGTAAGCAGGGGCATCATCAACTAGATCGGCTTGCCCAGAGCCCTGTTGAGCCTATCTTTGAACATCTCCAGGGATGGGGCCTCAACCACCTTCCAGGGCAACCTGTTCCAGTGCTCCTCTACCCTCATGGCAAAGAACTTGTTCCTAACATCCAATCTAAATCTATTCTTCTCTAGTTTCGAAACCATTGCCCCTCATCCTATCACTACAGGCCTTTGTAAACAGTCTCTCTCAATCCTTCTTGTAGGCCTCCAAAAGACCAGGCTGAGACAGCATCTCACCTGTGTGCATCCAGGTCTTGTGTTGAGCCTGATTCTACCTGTCTCAGTGCTGAAGCCTAAGGTTTTAATAATTTTAGGATTACATTTATTCACAGTGCTCCAGAAAGGTCATAGAAAATAAGCATTCTGTATCATGTCCTGTGGGATGTTTGACTGTCTTGTGCCAAGCTAAAGAGTGCTGGATAAACAAAGTCCAATTACACACCTTCCTGAGCACAGAAACAAAAGACATGATATAAATAGAAAAGAGAGAAGTGTTTCACTGAGATGAAGTCTCTCTTTTGCCCCTGCCCTTTCTACAATGGCCATCTTATTTCATCTGTGCTTTACTCTCAGCTTCCCTGTGTAATGTGCCACAGGCTGGGTAGGTTCTGAAATTTGTTCTTCCTGCAGGGATGGCTTCACTGACATATATGATACACACATGTAGCTCAGCAGCTGCCAGTAATATGACTGGATTCTCAATATGACTTGGACTATGTAGCTATCTTAACCCACTATAGGCATCGTTGTGCTATCATAATTAGATATAATGGTAACATTCTTTCAATTCTTTTCCAATATAATACGCAAATTCAAATCAAATTGTCCATGTGCAATGTTTGTAATTTCTCTCGCATTTGCTGTTTGGCTTAATACATGTGTAAGCACAGACAGAAGATGAAAACCAACCATCACTGAGATGGGTCAGATAGGTTTCATTGGTTGTACCAGTGGAGGCTGGAGTCTCTGAATAATCGCTTAAACTGGCAGAATTAAAGCCTTGCAGAGAAGACAAGAGGCCTGCATCATTTACCTGGACCTGAGCAAAGCCATCAACACTGTCCCGCATGACATGCTGATCTCCAAGCTGGTAAAATATGGGTTTGATGGATGGACAAGTCAGTGGATAAAATTCTGGCTTGATGGCCACACCCAAAGAGTGGTTATCCATGTCCAAGCGGAGGCCAGTGAGAAGTAGAGTCCCTCAGGGATCAGTACTAGGACCAACATCTTTGTTGGTGACATGGACAGTGGCATTGAGTGCATGCTCAGCAAGTTCACCAACGACACCAAGCTGTGTGGTGCAGCAGACACACTGGAGGGAAGGGATCCAGAGGGACATGCTGGAGAGGTGGGCCCAAGCCAAACTCATGAAATTCAACAAGACCAAGTGCAAGGTCGTGCATCTGGGTCAGGGCGATCCCAGACACTGATATAGGCTGGGCAGCGACTGGCTTGAGAGCAGCCCTGAAGAAAAGGACTTGGGGGTGCTGGTGGATGAGAAGCTCAACATGAGCCACCAGTGAGCACTTGCAGCCCAGAAAGCAAATCATATCCTGGGCTTCATAAAGAGAAGCACAGCCAGACGGTTGAGGGAGGTGATTCTCCCCCTCTGCTCTGCTCTGGTGAGATCCCACTTTGAGTACTGCATCCAGTTCTGGAGCCCCTATTACAGGAAAGATACGGACATGCTGGACCACTTCCAGAGAAGGGCCACCAGGATGATCAAAGGGCTGGAGCACCTCTCCTATGAGGACAGACTGAAAGAGTTGGGGCTATTCAGTCTGGAGAAGAGAAGGTTCCAAGGAGACCTTATTGTGGCCTTCCAGTATCTTAAGGGAGCCTACAAGAAAGCTGGGGAGGGACTTTTTAGGATGTTGGGTAGTGACAGGACTAGGGGGAGTGGAGTGGGTAGATTCAGACTGGATGTTAGGAAGAAGCTCTTCACCATGAGGGTGGTGAAACACTGAACAGGTTGCCCAGGGAGGTGGTAGAAGCCCCATCTCTGGAGGTTTTTAAGGCCAGGCTGGATGGGGTTCTGAGCAACCTGATCTACTGTGAGGTGTCCCTGCCCACTGGCAGGGAGGTTGGAACTGGATGATCTTTAAGGTCCCTTCCAACCTTGACAATTCTGTGATTCTATGATTTAATTATTTTTTATTTCCAGAAACCTAACAGAGTAACTCTACTTGTGCAGTTATCTGCTGTGAAAGCATCTGCATACTCTTGGTATTTTGCAAAATTTATGAACTCTGTGGAAAGTGAGAATATGAAAAGTTTATACACTGTTATCTTCAAGAGATTGGATCTTCTGCTTTAACCATATGACTTTACCAGGAGCCTTTTGCTTTTCAAGCACATTTAGCTCAAATAAACAGCAATTTTAGGAAAAAATATCTAGTGCATTAGGACACTGAGTCAAAATGCATGGAGTTTAGGATGAAAGACTGAGATGCAAACTGTAGCTCTGCAGTGTTCTGGCACTTCGAACAAGCAAAGATCTCAAGCCTATTACATATATGAACCTTTTCAGAGACAAGGACTTTTTGGGTAGATAATGAGCATAATAAACAATGTATCTGTCTGGGACATGGCTGAGCTTGCAAAGAAAACACAGAAGCTACATCCCTTTGTGAAGCTGGCACAGCCCTCCTTTGTTTTTCTTCATTTTTAGCTATATAGCCTCTTGAACAAGGTGTGTCTCAGACCTGAGACACTTTTTCAGTTGTAAATTATTTCACTGCAGGCTTTGAAGATGTTTAAACATGTAGGTTTAGTTGGGAGAAAATATGTTTTATTAATAAATAAATTTTATTTTATTAGTTCCAATCTAATGCACAGCAAGATGAAAAACTCATGCCTACACTTATCCCACTTAAGTTCTACTTGGCCCTGGAGCTCTTCCATGTACAGCTGCTGCCATCAGAATAACTGCAAGCTTAAGGCTCAAAATTTAGATTGAAGTGATTGGCTTACTTCCATTATGTAAATAGAGATCCTGGGGAAAAAATAGGAAAAGACATTTCAACATGACAATTGGAATCCAGTTTTTCAGTTATTTTCATATCATAATATTAAATTACAGCCTTTTCCTAAGATGTGTGGAGGGATTAGTGGCCGTGGAGATCAGTGGAGGGATAAGTGATTTTGCTATCTGAAAAGGACACCTTCCAGCATCTTATCTTCCAGGCAAATAATGGGTAACTATGTTGTATTTTTGTCCATGAATATTAATGCAACAGTACAAGATAGGATGGATAGTATAGTATGATTATAATGGACAAAAAATTACTTCAGATATGACACTAGGTGAATATAGCTACAGAATAAATGATAGAAAGGAATGTTGCAAAAGGTAATATCCTCTTGAGGAAAGAAGTATTTTGCTTTAGTCTCACAAGAACCACACTAATAAGTAGATTTTCTTCCTTGTTTTGCCTATATCAGACTCATATGTCCTGACAATCTTTTGCTATGGAGAAGCACCATTTATTATTCTGCCACTTTGTTCTGGTGAGACCTCACCTGGAGTACTGCATCCAGGTCTGGAGCCCTCAATATAGGAAGGACATGGACCTGATGGAGCTGGTCCAGAGGAGGGTCATGAAAATGATCAGAGGGTTAGAGCACCTCTGCTCCAAGGGCAGGCTGAGGGAGCTGGGGTTGTTCAGCCTGGAGAAGAGGAGGCTCTGGGGAGACCTGATAGCAGCCTTCCAGTACCTGAAGGGGGCCTACAAAAAGGATGGAGAGAAACTGTTTACAAAGGCCTGCAGTGACAGGACAAGGGGCAATGGCTTCAAACTAGAGAAGAGCAAATGTAGATTGGATGTTAGGAACAAATTCTTTACTATAAAGATGATGGACCACTGGAACAGGTTGCCCAGGGAGGTGGTTGAGGCCCCTTCCCTGGAGATACTCAAGTTGAGGCTCAATGAGGCCCTGAGCAGCCTGATCTATCTGGGGATGTCCCTGCTGATGGCAGGGAGGTTGGACTAGACGACCTTTGCAGTCTCTTCTGGCCCAGAATGTTCTATGAATCTATGATTCTATGATTACTGTGGAGGAATAACAAAAGGGGAATCACTTGATGAAAATCCCCAGCTAATGATACAACATCAAGATACATTGTGTGGTCAGGAGGAGCAAAGGACCTCTCTTGGCAACACCTGCCCCAGGCCTTGTGCTACTGACCCTGCAACTCCCTCTCTGGAAAACTAACTTCTCCAGCAGACCAGGGTTCATTACGCAGGACAGACCAGATGCTAAGTTTCTCCATTGCCATGCTGCTTATGCAAAACTGTTCCACCTTCCCCCACATTCCCATCACATCTGACAGCCAGCACTTAATCCCAGGCGTGGGGAAGCCCTCACTTGCCTCAGGCTGAAGCAAGAGTGATTCAGGAATGTTTCCAGAGGGATGGGCTGGGAAACACCCCCTCTCAGCAGAGCTTGGGAGGAGAACCAGGCTGTCCTAGCAGCTCTTTTGCATCTGAGGGTGTCTGTATGTAGGAACAGAAATTAAGTGTGGTCTCTATGATCAGGTGGTGAGGTGGATTGTGAACTGGTTGAAGGAAAGAAGTCAAAGAGTTGTGGTCAATGGGACGGAGTCTAGTTGGAGGCCTGTGTCTAGTGGAGTCCCTCAGGGGTCAGTACGGGGACCAGTACTGTTCAATATATTTATCAATGACCTGGATGAGGGCACAGAGTGCACTGTCAGCAAGTTTGCTGATGACACAAAACTGGGTGGAGTGGCGGACACACCAGAAGGTTGTGCTGCCATTTAGCGATACTTGGACAGGCTGGAGAGCTGGGCAGGGAGAAATTTGATGAACTTCAGCAAGGGCAAGTGTAGAGTCTTGCACCTGGGAAGGAACAACTGCATGCACCAGTACAGGTTGGGGACGGACCTGCTGGAGAGCAGTGAAGGCGAAAGGGACCTGGGGGTCCTGGTGGATGGAAGGGTGACCATGAGCCAGCAATGTGCTCTTGTGGCCAAGAAGGCCAATGCCTTTCTGGGGTGGATTAGAAGGGGTGTGACCAGTAGGCTGAGAGAAGTTCTCCTTCCCCTCTACTCTGCACTGGTGAGGCTGCATCTGGAATATTGTGTCCACTTCGGGACCCCTCAGTTCAAGAAAGACAGGGAGCTACTTGAAAGAGTCCAGCACAGAGCCACAAGGATGATTGAGGGAGTAGAACATCTTCCATACAAGGAGAGACTGAGGGAGCTGGGGCTCTTTAGCTTGGAGAAGAGGTGACTGAGAGGTGACCTCATTAATATTTATACTGATGTAAAGGGTGAGTCCCAAGAGGATGGAGCCAGGCTCTTCTCAGTGGTGCCCAATGACAGGACAAGGGCCAGTGGGTGGAAGTTGAGGCATAGGAAGTTTCACATAAATATGAGGAAAATTTTTTTCACTGTGAGGGTGACAGAGCAGTGGAACAGGCTGCCCAGGGAGGTTGTGGAGTCTCCCTCTCTGGAGATATTCAAAACTTGCCTGGATGCATTCCTGTGTAATCTGGTGTAGATGATCCTGCTGTGGCAGGGGGGTTGGACTAGATGATCTTTAGAGGTCCCTTCTAGCCCCTGAAATTCCATGATTCTGTGATTCTGTAAACAAATAACTGCTTTTGAATCAAGGACCAGCTTAAGTCATGAGGCCTTTGTTGTAGATTTTCCCTAAGTTAACGTTCTGCACTGAAAGGCTTTCAGAATTTGGTAAAATTCAAGTACATTTGGAAAAGTGTCCTTGCAGCTGGGAAACAAAGGCTAGGCAAACTTCTGACCAGCCCAAGGAAGCCCACTGGAGACTGCTGGATGGAGCCCAGCTCTATGCTGTGTGCCTTGCCTGGATTACAGGGCAATCTTTCACTCATTTCACACAGGATGAACTGAAAACCAAAACTTGTTGCTGCTCCTACTAGAGTGTAGCATGAAACAGTTATGTTTATATACAGTGATTGTTAGCAGTTTTAATGACAATGTATAGAAAACCACATAATTTCCTAAGTCACCAGCTTCCTAAAAGTGTAGTGTTACCTAGGACTAGCCAATGAGAAATGAGACTGCATGATTAGCTATATAATAATGGAGGGTATTTAATCATTATCCAAAACTTAGAATGATAGAAAATATAGGCTTAATTAAATGTCTATAGTAATGAAAATATCACAAAAACACTATATTCGAGGAACTCTGGTGCAACAAAGAAATTTTAAATTTGTTTTTCCCCAGGTTGCAGGAGATACTCTGTTGTTACTAAAGAGATAGAAGAGAATGAAGCCCAGAGCATTTTATTACCATGGCAATTTTCATTCCTCATCTGCAATTGCTGACATGTTTTCTCTTGTAATTTTAGGGTTTGTCCTTTTATATGTTTAGTGGCAGATTTATTTAATCAGACTCTTTTCCAAGTAATGGTTATGCTCTTCAGCAATTAACTCTACAGAAAGCAATTGCAGATGGCATCCCACTGTTTATTATCCAAACTTCTTTTAATTATTACAGTTAAATTGGGTGGGAAAATAGTAATCATATGGAGGGTTCTCATCTCCCTATGAGGAGATACGAACTGCTGGTGTTGAGGACTTCGTGATGATTCTCAACACTATGCGTTGTCAGGATCATTAAATCCTTGAGGGGATACCATTCACTCACACCCACGCAGGAGGCATCTCTGTTGGAAATGTGTGGAAACTTGTAGCTAAATTTTCATTTCTCTTCACCTCATCTCTTCCTCTAGCTTATTGAGGCAATCTGATACAGCAGGACTATAATAACCTCTCCATGGTCTGAACAATGAAGGGCTGCAAGATGGATTTTGAATTCCACTGTAGAGTTAAACAGGTTACTGAAAGGAAAGGAACTATGCAGGAAAAGAAACAAGGCCCTCAGAACACTATTTTTTCATATTTCATATTCATTATTCATATTTCCACATCACTTCTCACTGACAGCTTGCATCGTTCTAATCAACCTTGAACACATCAAGCCAATGACTATTGTAATGCTGTGTTTCTTCTTTGTCAAGTAGCATTACAAAATCTCTCATTGGTCAAAAGTTCCCAGAAGTGCAAAGTGGAATGACATGGTAGCCTATGTCAGCCAGAGGGTTCTGGATTCTTTCTACTGATCCTAAATAACATTTCAGATCACACACACTCCTGATGAAATACTGATCTGCAACTAAGTATAATGTCACCTATCATATTGAATGTGCACACTGTCTCCAAATCAGGACCCAAATGTAGGAAGTCTGTGCAGTTTATAAACAACCCCCTCAGCAACAAGCAGCAAGTGATGAAGACTTTCAGAATGCATTGTAAAAGCTATTTCACTCACAAGAAGACTAAATAGCACTTATGATGTATTTTATGAGCAGAAAGTACCATTTCTGGTACTTGGGATTTTTGTTTTGCAAATGCTAAAATTTTGCTTCTAACAGAAAATTGCATATGGATTCACAGCTGCTCCCTTAGAAACTCCCCAGTGCAAAAGGCAACTTTCAGCAAGGTTCCAGGATAAATTTTCCTCACAGCAGGAAAACTGCAAATCAAGAGTGAGAACAATACTTGGTGCATATGGAAATGAGATGTAAATTCAGTGTTCTTCAGCCCCAAAAGGTCCTCGGAATGCAAAACTTTAAAAGGGCTTTTTGGTTTGGTTTGGTTTGTTTTTTTCTGGTTTTTTGTTTTTGGAAGGGTTTCACTCTACTGATTTGATTAGAAGTCCCAGTCTGTAGCCTGTGTCATCATGGAAACTGATTCTGTTTAATTCACATACAATATTTTAAACCACCTTTAACTCATGAGTTGTTAAGGAACAGGTTAACTCAGGAGCAGTTAAGGAACAGGTACATCTTGCTATTCTAATTAACTGAGGTTATGTATATGTACTAATTAATCAATACCTTACTTGTTTTATGTACCTGATCCTCCCTTCCTTAATTTAAAATAAACAGGAAAAAAATAGGAGGAAAAAATGTTATAACATTAAAGTTTATAATACTGAGCTTTGATCTTAAGATGATCTCAATATATTCAACAGTGTCTGAAGATAATGTGAGATAGGAGTACTCCCTGACTCTCTCATCACCAAACCTTTAATTTTGAGACACTGTGTGCACATTATGTTTAATAGCTGACTTACTCCCTTGGTGCTCCCTTTGAGGATGGCTCTACGCCCTCTTGCCTCTTCTGCCTCCCCAGTGCTAAGTAAGCATCACTGAGCAGTCTTCATTAATACAAGATTTGAAGAAGCCAGCTTCTGAGTCAATCTTTTACATGCCTCGGCTTACAATGAGATGAATTTGAACCACTCCCTCAAGATGTAACTGCTCCTCCCCTCAAAGTCAGAATAGCTTCTAAGCTGAATTGCTTACATCAATAAGAGAAGAGGTTTGCAAAAGTACATAAAGCCTTGGACACAGGCTTTGTCTGTGTGTTTGCAAATGAAGTTAGTAGTGAGGAATTAATAGGTTTTTGCTTTAAAGGAGTTAAAGTCTGTCAAGCCAAATTATAGAATCATGGATTTTTTTGTCATGGTTGGAAAAGACCTTTAAGATAATTTTGAGCTATCACTTAAGCACTAAGCACTAAGTAAAGACATAGCTTTCTTCTAATACACATGGTGTTGTACTGGTAGACAGGTAATGCATAAAAGTTTCTTTCTTCACTGTTGTCACTTGAAATCACTATTATGGGATAAGCAGCCTAAGTTCCTAATCATTTCTTATTGGACCTGCTGCTAATCACTGAGAAAGTTTTGCAATAACATTATCGTAGTGTGAATCTAAATAGGTCGTTCTCTGCTTCTGTGGTTCCCTCTAAAGTAGTGGCAAGATAAAAGCTGTTCCTGCTCACATAAAAGTGGTTCACATGTTATGAGATAATACTCTGCCAATGAATTCTAAACAGGTGATGCTAAGTGGAAATAATGGAGTTACCAAAAAGAATACTGTGTCAGTGTAAGCTGAAATTCCCCCCACACCAACAATAACCAGGCTAGCTCAGTCTGGAAGCAAATGAAAGCTGTACTTACAAGCAGAATCTACAACTATGAGGAAATGCAATGAATATGTACAAATATACAAATTTCACAACATTTACAAATATATATAATCAACAGAAAAAGCACAACCAAGCTCCCTTTGCTTCCCCTCAAAGGGGACCTTTCCCAAGGGCCTCTCTCCCAGGGGCCTCCCCCCAGACCCCCTGGCAGAAAGCAGTTAGTTAGGTAAAAGCAAAGAGGCTGTTAACTGAGCTCGCCAAGGTCAGTGTGTTATCTTCAGCCAGAAGAGAAGAAGAAACAGCAGCCAGACAGCCCAGCAAGTTGCCCTGACTGCAGACTGCCCCACTTTGTTTTGAGTACTAGTTCTTAAACATTTCTATCTATCCAATGGAAGTGTTTAGAACAATCATTATTTTGCTTTCTTATGCCCAATGGCAACTTATTTACACTCTTTTACTTTCTCTGCTTGAAATTTGCAAAGAAAAATTAAAGAGACAGTTTCAAACCATCACAAATACCAAACAGAAGAACTATAAATTTTTCTTCCACTCCAAATGATAGGGCTCAAACATACACAAAACCCAGAAACCCAGCCAACCAAAGGAAAACATCCAGTATTGACTCCCCCAAGGGAAAGATATTGAGAGAATGCATTTGTTTTAAGAATGATCCAGATGCAATGAAAATAGAAGCTCAGAGAATAATACACATCCAATCATGCCTTTGATTTTTCCCATCATTTTATTCTGTTCATAAATTATTCATGACTAACGTGATTTTCTTCATTTGTATAGCCTTTCTTTGAAATTATTTTCAGACAGCAGCTTTCAGTCTGCACATGTAGTTTATTTATAAGAAGATGGGTTTAATGGATTCTGATTTACCTTGCCTGTATATAAACACACAAGCACACTGGTAGTTCGATGCCAGATCATGATCAGCAAAGGCAGGGATTTCAGTGTTCACTTGTTTTCAAAAAGAGCACAGAAATTTACTATAGTTGGCATGTTAGAGAGTCATGATTTCCAGAAGATAGGATTTTGCACTGTCCAGTAGTGCACAGATAGCATGAGGAATACAGAGCCCTGGATGACAATCACTTGTATATACCCCAACATCTCATAAGTGATAAATTGAAATATGGGAAAATTAGTTTGGTGGGCCATCTTAGATTTAAGCTAAGGAGAACACACATTCTGCTGCAATCATGCTCACTTTCACATGGAAAATTTCATGAGGACAAACCAAAATGAAATGGATAAAACCTGGCTGAAGCAGTTCTTTTTCAAAGTGAAGAAAGTGCTTTGTGGAGTTCACCACACCCTGATGAACGTCAGGTTGAGAAACCTAAGTAACTTCAGCTTTGTTTCCAAAATAATGCTCTTTCCCTTTAATCAGAGGGATGTGAAACAGGTTGAGCTCTGCAAACTCAGCCTAGAAACATTCTCATTACGTACAACACAGAGATGAATCACCACCGTGGCACATTTTAGTTCTTGTAAGAACTGCTTGGCAAGACTGAAGCTAGAACAACAGGGTTTGTGTTTCTTTCCCTTGGTGGTATGACGGATAACAGAACAAAATATTAGTCTATTACATTTTATTTTCTTCTTTGTTTCTTTTGAAGTAAAGCTATCCTCCCTAATATTGCTGTACAATTCACTGCAGGGGGCACCATGATAAAATGGTTGGTCAGTAAGAACCTGTAGATAATTGTTGATGTCTGGCAACAGACATCTGTTTTTCTTTGCAGTGCTAGTTGTGTATTTAGATTCATGCCAGGAGGAAAATTTGGAGAAGTATATTCATATTGATTAGATCAGGAGAAGTACTTCCGAGCTCTCCGTTTTCAGAAAATGTTACTCAAAGAAGCTCAGTAGTTCCTCTGGTTTGGGGATACCAGATCAAGAAAAACATGACAACATCATTGTGAACATTATATATCAGAAACAAATAAATTTGTAGTTGTTATAGGGGAAGTGGATTACACACGCTATTTTCAAGGCATGACAGCTCTTGGTTTGTTTTTGTTGGGTTTTGTTTGTTGGTATGTTTTGGTTTTTTGAAAGCACCAATTCAAGCACAAAATGTGACAGGCTAAGGAAAAAATAGAACTGTCAGTCTGAAGTTTTTGCTCAACTTACTGTTGAGCAAGACAGTTTACTAACCTCTGTGTGAAGCACAGACTGTGGCTACATTTCTGCAAACTGGAAAACACACAAGGGAGTAAAATCAGGAAGGAAGGGAATCGGAGACACACTTAGTCCTGGGTCTTTAATGAGTCCATCAGCTTCCCTATGGCTGCAGTCAGCAAGAAGATATTCAAAGCTTATTGCAAGATAAGAGGTAGTGATTCTACCTTTAAACTGATTTTAGTTTTAATATCACAGTAATAAACCTGCTTTATTATTGTATACTCTCTCAGCTAATTATCTTGCTCATAAGCCGAAGTGAGCCATGTGCTGGCAGGGGTGGACCCTTTCTGGTCTCTAAATTAGCTCAGGGGTCTTCAAACACAGCAGGGAGTTTTAGAAGGCAGGCACTTATTTTCATTTTCCAGCAATCCCATATTACTTCATTCACTGTGGGTAGTTGGGACTCTCACAAATCACTGATGCACACCGTAACTAGAAGCACTGTTCTTGTGCTGCTTGAGTTAGGCATGGGTTCCTTTTGCCTGTTTGGGGTGGCAAGGTCTTGTTTTAAGACAAAATTGCCCAGAAAATTGCCAGCTGGAAGAGGTTGTCAAGAACGGACGGTGTACAGCTTCCTACAAACCCTTTGGCAGTGTTCATTTGGGTTCATTCAGCTGATAGAGGAGCTGGAAAAGGGAGAATAGGACTAGCACAAAGTATTACAGGATCCTGCTGGTATTTGAAGGACACTCTTGCGTAAACACAGATTTCCTTCTAACAAGCACATTTTGACTTTTAAACAGTCAAAACATCACTGCCATTTATTTGGGCCAGTACAACAGATCTTACAAATTGCTAAATATTTGCAAAGACTCTGCTTGCTGTCCTGTAACCTGCTGCTCCTTCTGTTTTTGTTTTCAATCTGATGATAGGTGGACTAGATCCTTTCAGCTTTCAGCTGCCCTCTCTCTAGACTTAAGTGTATTTTGAGTTGGTGTTGCACCTGTGATGAATTCTTTGGCCTGCAGTTGTTCACATTTTTAAGAAAAAAGTTTTGCAGTTATAACAACTCACTTATATGTTGGCTTTATTTTAAAACAAGCAAACAAACCCCTGCAACTTTGGAAAATAGGTAAATATTTGGGACCAGCTTAGCCACTCATGTGTTAGTATTTTTTGACCAATTTAATTATTCTAATTCTGGTATTTTTACGGAATTCTAAATCTTAGTTCTGTTGGTAAAGACACTAAGCTACTCTAGTGCTCCTGATTGGCAGAAGAGAAAAAAAGTATCTCAGCTAAAGAAACAGTTCCAGTTATTCCTACACAAAGATTGTGCTACATTTTACCCTAGAAAAGCACTGTGTGTGCATGCTGTGGTCTTAGGCTGCTGGTAACTGCTTCTTCTTGTAAGGGATAGATGTTCTTCATCTTCAGGTACTGTTCTTCAAAAAAATCTTGTAGTGAATCTTCCATGCAGTAATATTGTCCTACTTGCATATTGATTTTCTTCCAACACTGAATGAATTTTTTTCTCCTCTTTGTAGAAATAAGAGTCACAAAATTGGCTGTTAGGAGGTTAAGCAATACCTCCTAAGGATGTAAGCATCCTGCTCTCAGCATGTTTCTTCTTGCCGTATAGCCAGTGCCCGGCGGGATGGGTGTGTGCCCAATCTGCTTTCATACAGTCACAGCACTTGCAACACTACTTCAGGAAAAACACCTGGGCGAGCCCAGTGGAGGGACATGGTGGCACAGGCAAGGTGCCATTGCATGTGGCTGCAGCCGCCAGGCACTGTCCCTGAGCCTCCATCCCACCCTGGTAAATAGTGCTCTGCCCACACCTGCTCTTGGGGAGAAAGGTTCAGGTTCGGCAGACTGTCAGTGGTGAAGGCAGTGAGTGAGATGCAATCCCCAGGTCTCATGGTGCCTCTTGGGCAAGCAGCTGCGCTCCATCTGCTCTGGTAAAGGACACCCATTTGCCCCGGAGTTTTGCACCAAACGTAACCCTTCAAACCTAGATGTCCTTGTCATTTCAACTTTCTGCCAGAAGTTATAACTCTTGTATCCAAGAGAAGTGAGGTCATCACTGCTTGAGCAACTTCTCTTACAGCCCTCTGTCCCTATTTTTGCTGGCTTAGAGGGCTGGCAAAGAGGCTGGGAGCAGAAGCATCCTCAACAGGGTAAACTGAGCTGTGGCAGTACAAGAAAGTCTTCTTCCTGCATATTTCCTTTGATGCTCTGCCTGAAGTTCTGCTCTCCCACCTGCACCTCCACATTGCATACCCTGCCTCCAGGCCTCTTGCAAGCTCCCCAGAACAAGAATTTGGGCTAAAATACTGGGCTAGAAAATGAGATTTAAGCACATCTATGATGTCCTTTTCAGCCATGTCAGGCAGCTAGCTTTTGCAAGGAAAAAAAAATGTGCACTTGAAAAGCCCTAGAAGCAAACAGAAATCTTCTGGCACAAGAAAGGAAAAGGACAAAACTGAAAATGTAATACAATAGCTAGCATGAAGCAGGGATGATAAAGCAGGGGGCGATGGTGAAAAGCAAACAAAAAGGGGAATTGGTTTTGATGTGTTGATGGGAAGAAAAGTAGAGCTGGAAAATAATGATAATTTTCTAGTCTAATAGCAGAGGTGATGTAGGGCCTGGGGGGAAGAGAGGCTGAGCACCAAGGTGCCACACATCAGGGATGGGACAATGGCTTTCATGCCTACCCAACACCAGCTGGGGGAACGTAGGACAATTGGCATTTTATTACTTGCGTGCTTGAATCAAACAAATTGGCAGGTTACTGGGCATCAAAAATCTTAACTTATTCAGTTCCCAAGGCAACTTTTACTGAAGGTTATGCACTGCATTTGAGTTGTCATTACCATCACGGTTGTTTGGGCTGTGATAATTTTTCAGTGCTGCTGCTGTACATACTTGGTTAGAGACTGACACCTTACAAACACATAGTATATAACGGAGAGGGTGAAGTCTGTAGATGTCCAACAGACTTTAACTACATGTTCCATCTACATACACAATTTAAGAAGTGTCAGAGTGGGCTTTTTAAGTTTAGAAGAGGAGACACTTGGATCTCTTTGAGAATTAGCTGCCTCTTAAGACTTAATATATTGAATAACTCTTTTCAGTTGTTATGCAAACACAATATGCTTTACTCTCACATGTTGTAACATAAAGTTATATAATTTGAAAATGAAAGTACTAATATTCTCAACAATCTTTCCCAGACAGTTCTGGTTTTGGATCACAAGCAGAGGTCAAATTTCCATACAAAGCAGATTCCATATCTTTAGCTTCATTTAGGACATAGAGCTAAACAAAGATTGAAGAGGTAGAAAGTACCAAATACTGACATTTATAGACTATCACCATACCTTTACATTTGTGTGCCAGAATGGTAGTGCTTGTATAAACACCTTTTTTTTGAAGGAAGAATTTAATTAATTTCAGGAACTGTCTAATTCTCCTTGTCCATGAAAATGCTGCTGAGTTTATGGCATCTGCCAAGGTAATGGCATTTGTTATTGAGGGAGAGTGTCCATTTTTACATATTTACAGTAATTTTTATCTCAATTCTTAATTGTTAAATCTAAGGAGGAAGGTTGCATGCAAGCCGCATTGCATTCTGTACAGGAGGTCAAAGTTGGTGTTTTTTTTGCAGTCTGCATTCTGTGAATGATTTCTTGTGGAACTAAAAGATTCACCTATAAGAGGAGAGAAAGCTCGCATGCTTTGCTTCTTGGGACCTGACCTTCTTTTCACATTTGTTTAAATCAGCCTTTCATTATACACCAGAGAAAAACACCGCAAGTAATTTTTTTGTTCCTTCTAATGTATCTTCCTTCTCATTTCAGCCTGGGGAAGAGCTGCAGCTGCCACATACCTGGTTGGTTTTCTACTTCTAGTCATCTGTTTTGCTCTGGCCATCATAGCCTTTGCCATTGACACACTTCGGTTCAACTTCATACGTGGGATTGGAGGCTTGCTTTTTGTTGCTGGTAAGGCAGTATATGAAGTTTAGCTTGTCCAAGTATATCCATGCTAGAACTAATATGTCCCTCAGCTATATCCAAAACTTCACCTGTGTGCACTTGAGCTCTCTGTGGAAAATAATGTAATGTCTGTCCCTGCAGCAGAAGGGTTTTAAAATCCTCCAAAGCATGGATGGGTTTAGCTGCAGGAAGGAGGCAATGTGATGGGTGTTAGCTTAAACCCTTTCTTTGTTTTCTTCTGTTTCTTCAGCTGTGTTCTCCATCATGGGCCTGGTCATTTATCCAGTAAAATTCTCAACTGAAATTGAAATGACAGGAGTCAATATGTTCAGCTGGGCCTATGGCTTTGGCTGGACTACTGCCATTATGGAAATATGCCTGGGATTCTTCTTCTGCTGCCTTCCTAATTACGAAGATCAGATCTTGGGTAATGTGAAGCCCACATACTTTTATTCTTCCCCATAAGTACAAGAGAAAATGCATTCATATTCCAGAGATATCTGACAGACCAGCTATGTTTTCCAGAATATTGTCTTTGGATGTTAGTAGAAAAGGCTGGAAACTTTCCCAGTATGTGTAGAAAAATGGTACTGCTTTTTGCAATAAAGTTCTCTGCTCTTTTTGGACCATTATATGTGACGTGAGTTGGTTAGATAAAGTCTAAACATAAAAACCCCTGGTGTTTCCTCATTCATTCCCATGACTGGGGTGTATGTGGATTCCATTGCATCTTAAATGCATTCATATGTCTAATTAAATTTAGAAAAGCTTTTTAAACTGCCAATAAACAAAACAACATATATAATTTTCCTGAAGGAAAGCAGATCACAAAAAAGTCCCATTTTGTATATACCATCTTTAACCTTGTTTGTTTGTACATTTTTCAGGAATCCAAATACCCTTATCCACTGACTGCCAAAGTAGTAAATTAGTCAGCCAGCACTTCATAGCTTTGCATCCATTTTTCATTCATTTACTTAAGCCATAGGACAGGGCAAGAAAAGAATGAGAGAAAGCCCCCTATGAAGGCCAGCATCTTGACTTTGACCCATCCATGTGGAATGTAATATTTATTTCTAAATATTTTTAAGAGTTAGCAAGGTGTATCAGTAAACCTTTAAAAATCCTGCCATGCCATTGCTGAGACCAGCAAAAAGAGGGCAGAGGCAGAGGATATTTCAAGCCACCTTTGCAACTTACAGATCTCATTTGAAGAGGCTCCTGGTGTGGCTTTCTTAATGGGCATCTGCCTCTTTTATCTGCTGTATCAAAATCTACAACTTTAAAAAGCTCTGTTATACTGGTCCATCTTTTATCTAGTGTGACTGTAGGTATTGAACATTTGTTTAAAAGTCCTTTTTCACTGGTTTGCTGCTCACAAGTATTTTAAAAGTATAGAGTGTATATTGTCATGCATAACTATAAAGTGCATAAATATCCCTTACCATCTCATATGAAGCTTCTCATAGGGAAAATCACATCATAAAACACCTTTTAGAATCGTACACTCCACAGCACTGCAAGATGCGATATATTGCAAACGACTCCACTGGTACTGCCTTGTTAATCCTAACTTTATGATATTCTGTTTCTTCTCCTAAGTGAAAAAAGGGAATACTTTTACTAAGTTGAAAAAGAAGTCTCATTGTAATCCTTAGCTACAGAGGATTACTAGCTTGTAACATATTTGCAATTTTGTGACTATGTGTACCTTACTGCAAAGAGGAAGAGGTAGAAAAATTTTTCAGTAAAACATCTGAGTACCTAAAAAGAATAAAGGCCCAGGACTTAACCTGTATTTTTTTTTAAAAAAAAGCACTTCACTCCATTCACTTTTATGAAGCCTCTTCTAACATTGATCAATAAGCATGAGAGGCATGTCAGACCAATGGGAAGAGTATATGTGACATGGAATAGTCAGACAAGAACTTGCAAATACATAAAGAAAATGTCTTCTAGTTGGAAGAAAAATAAAACAAAATGGAGCTGAGAAAGCACTTTGTATGAAATGGCTCACAATTCTTTGTGTAATATTATCTGTTCAGGAAAAACATCATAAATCTTTTCATTATGCTTATCAAACCTAATAAATATGATATCTATGTATTGTTTAAAAAAATAGTCTTAAGTTTTTCTTCCCTACTAAGACCAGCGAAGTGTCGAAGCCCCCAAAGCCTTCTTTTCTCAGGCACCACCTTGGAGCACCTGGGTAAGCTGGTTGGATGTTGAGAGAGGGGGAAGTAATTTGCCAGCTGAGAATCACAGCAGGTTGTACTATTCTTCAGTCCTGTTCTGGCTGTCTCCTGAGGCTACAAACACAGGAGAACAGTGAAATCGATATGTTTACTTATGGGCTATGTGGTGTTAAGTAACTTTATGCACAACTCTGTTCAGTAAGGGTTTACAACTCATTTTCTTGTGGAGGGTAACATACTTGTATTTGTAAAACAGGAAGCCAGCGCAGTCCTGCTCAAAGATTTTGCTCCAACATATGTGGCACTGGAAGCAAAAGAGAACTTGAGCAGCCACTGATCGTATTTATAGTTTCTTTCACATTAGCTAGATGCTGACCCAATATCTGGAGGTGGGGAAAGGTGCACAAAATAACATTTTGTAATGTGACTCCAACTTTGATGAGAGAGCAGAGCATGAGTGAAAAGCAAAGAAAATCCCCAGCAGTAATTCCTCTTCCTTCCTCTTCTTCTTTGCTTACATCAGCATCTTCACCACTTTCTTCTCTTTCCTTCTCCTCTTCCTCCTCTGACCTAAGGGCAGGGCTCTGAGCAATCGCAGGGGTGGTGGTTATGGCTCTGCAGGATGCAGGCCCAGTCCTCATCCCCCACTGTCACTTTCCCCTTCCTGGAAGAGGAGTGAAACACCTTTGCTGACTCCAGCACAGCAACAGGGATCCTAGCCTGGCTCCCCGCCTCAGGTTCCAACAGGGAAAGGCTTTCTCTAAAAGAAAGGGTCCAGTGGGTATCCAACAAGCAGAAGCATCACAGGAACTAGACCTCAAGTGCATGCCTTCAGGCCAATTTGCTTCCAGTCGTGCCAGACTAGTTCACCAAGATCCCTAGAAAAACAGCTGCTGTACGGATCCCAGAGCTGTTTCCTATGACTGCTGCAAAAGGGGAGCACAGCAAAAGCAGCATGCAAAACACTGATTTCTGACAGAAAAGGAAGCTGAATCCAGAAGCCAAGGAGGTGCCTCAACTAGATTATTAACTAACCAGCCCATCCACTAACTAAATGGTTAAATTTGTCTACAGCTAGGTCAAATTGTTAGATCCATTTGAATTAAATCAGCATCAGAAAGTTTGGATTTCCAAGCAAAGGAGAGGGGGGAGAGAAGACATGACTTCAATTCTGGATCTCTGAATGCCAGATTTCTTGCTCCATGTCTTGTCTGTAACAATAAAACTCTTACAGTTTCATTGTACATAGTGACAATGCTAAAGAGAGATCAGAAAAGATGTCTTCAAGATTTAACTTAAAATAACATTAGGTCTGCTACAACAACAGAATTGACTGCTAAATGCATTGCTGCTGTTCCCATCAAATTAAGAATTAAGGAAATATTCTCCAACAGAAAACATTTCAACTAATTGAACTGTACTACTGAAAACCAAAGGGAAAATATGTGCTGAAAACAAATGAAAGGTCAAGCAGCCCTACAGGTAAAAATGGAAGCACAAGAAATAATGAAAACTTTTTATTTGGTAAGTATGTTTGATTTAATTGCTGGTGTTTCTGTCAGAACTTGTGTAACATGGACATCTTGGTCTTTTCAATTTTCTCTGCAAATATGTCCATATTTCACTACATATTTTTCAGACACCTGCCATTTGGTCTTAAAATACAGCCTGTCTAATCCAAATACAATCCAGTTTGCAACTGTATTGAAGTGTATTGCATACATTTTGTTGTATGCACTAATGCTCTGAGTAAAATTTTGACTCCATTGGCATCACTTGCAAAACATTTATTGACCTTCTTGAGGCTGACATTTTATCCTTGAAAAGCAAACCTTTTTTTTTTCCACACATGCTCAGAATCAATAGTATCTCTATGGGATGCTCCATTGATTTGAGCAGCTCTGCTTAATTCTGGAGTAAGGCACTGGTCGTACAAGGTAGGCAATGAGAATTGCAGCAGACAGGATCATTCCCAGAATAAAGTACAATTCAGTGTGCATAAGATTAGCAAAATCTGGGTCATAACTAAATCAAATTTTGTTAGATAGACAACAGTGCCACAGTAAAAAGATTCATCTTTCCTTTCAACACATCTCAGTTGTGCAACAGTTAATACTTCCTATAATTCAATTTCTTGGAACAATTTATTGCACATTTCTACATCCAGTGGATTTCTGTGTGCTCGGAAGATGAGTAGATTTAAGAAAAGAATGAAACAATCAAGTTTGTGATAAGGGAGAAGAGAACTTGTACACTGTCAGAAAGCAGGATTCAAACTGTCCAGGTAGGACAGTGAACTGAACAACTAGAGTCACTTCTGAGTCATATCAGAAATTCAAAACTAAAACCTGAAAGACTGCTATATAGTTAATAACGGGCAAAGAGAGATGAAGTCACATGGTTCTTGCTTTATCTTTTCCTCACTTTCAAAATACTGCTTTTGCTAGAAATTTTGGATTCAAGATTAAACTGTTAGTGTGGTGCAGCTGCGCAGTAATGCCTAGGCCTAAATTTCGTCTGCAAAGTTCTGCTAAGTGACAAAACCTAGAAAAGCACCTGGCTAACTTTATGGTTATAGATGATTCTGGTGGGGCCATGACAGCTGTTTACATAGACAGTTGCTTGAGTAGGGCTCATATGCCACTTTACACACACTGGCTAGTTCCACAGATTTCTTGAATATGTCATAGTAATTTTTTTTCAATTTTATTTTTCTCTTTTTTATGATCAGAGTGAAAATGTGGGTGCATCACAGAATCCTGTATGTGACTTCTGAGTGTAAGGAGAACTTACAAGAGCAGCTTTCAAATGAGTTTGACTATTTTATAATAGATATGGTGAGAGTAGATCAAAATGCCCTCTCTTGCATAGCTTTTGTGATAGACCCTTTCATTTGTGCCATTGTTTGCCTCAGCCATCTGTTTTTCTGTAAAAGTGGTTTTGTGAAAACCTGCTCTAATGATCTTATCATGCTGAAAAAATTTATATTAGGTATCCATGGAGAACCCATTATAAAGCAGTTTAAGTAGCCCTCATTTGTTCAAATGCAGTTCAAACACAGAGAAATACTGTCTGCAGGATTTTTCTAAAGAACAGTGTAAACCCCAAAGAAGCAGATTTAGTCAACTGGAAAGCTGCTCCCCATTTTTTATTAAGTAACTAATGACCTAGAGCCTTGTCCTTAGCAAAACATCAAACAAATAAGTAAACCCAGAAAAACAGTGAAGGAAAAATATCACATAAAGGCATATACATATAGACATGCTTCATCACCAATTAGTTTATAGCTGACCTCAATGTGAATGAGGATGGACCAAAGTTATGTAAAAAACATTTGGGTTTTCACTGCTATTTGCAGGTTTTAATATTTTTTTTCGCCTCCCATATTCACATTTTCTCAAATCATTTCTGTAGAAGCATTACTGCTTTTTGGTAAGCTGTCCCATTTTTACCACACCCTGTGCTGACAAGTACAGCCATGCTTGCCATGCTAATATCTGAAGCTTAGACGAAATACTAATACAACTAAACTTTTATCCCTTAACCCTCCCTCTTTCATTCTTAAATAAAAGGTTCTGAAGTAATAAAATCTTGCTGACATTAGGCTACTTTGCCTAAGAAGAATGAAAGATTTTCTCAAGCTGCTTTAGAATTAACCCTCAGAAGAAGAAAGAAACAAGAACTGAGACTCAGGAGAAAAGCTCAGTCTACTGCAAAAATGTTGTCCCAAAATCTTCTTTCAGTCCTGAAGGTAAAATGGTTTGAGGTGATTAGCAGTCAAATTACATTTGCAGCCCCCCACTTCATGAGTGTGTGTTCACTTCTGCCTTGCAGTTTTTCACTAACATCAACAAATCTGGGCACTGGTTTCCATTCTCCAATATGCAGGAGGAGGAGTTGCCAATCTCCTTTGCCTTATAGAGCAACCAGGGAATGGAGTTTGTGGGGAAACCTAGAGGCCTTTGTGTGATATGGCTGGTACCTACATGGCTGGATGGGATAGAAACCCATCTGAGCAGAAAGTTTCCCTTAGTTTTAGCCTACAGTCTCAAACAATATACTAGCAAGATGAAACTGCCATTTTCTTCAGATGAGACATTTGTATGTGGGGCCAGATGAAGGTTAGAAACTTGGTGACTCATAGTGGTAAGCCTTGGACAGAAAAATATTCTTATAAAATAAAAAATCACCACCAACACTGATAGTCTTCCGTAAGATGCTCCCATGTATAATACACAGAAAAAGGGAGGGAAAAGATGCATCTGTTTATCTTCATAATTGTTAGGCCTGGTGCTTTGACACCAAGAAATATTATTTGAATTAGTAACAGAAGAATGACTACAAAGAGCTGAAACTTTACATTGTGCCATGAGTCACAGCACAAGTAAGGATCTCCTGAGCCACTGACTGATGTGCCTCGCTGTGAGAGAAAATTTTTTATAATCTTATTAATTATCTCATCCCAGTTCTGCCTTGCCATCCATCTTACATAAAAGACTGATCTGAAACACCATCTGAGAGTTGGCCTCTGATTTCCACGCAATGCGTACCACTAACCAGACAACAAGTACCTCTTCCTCTATCGCTACCTATGGCAATACCCAGACCTCATCCTGGGACAGCATCATTGCCTCTGAGCTTTCCTCCAGAACAACTTCTTTAAACTGCAAGAACTTGCTTTTTGTCTGCTCCATGCCCTTAAACACATTCTTCCCATAGCAGCACCTTCCAAATCTGTGCTCCTGATGCCTCACTTCCCAAGACTGCCACTCTGGATAATAACTGTCATCCCCAGTGGTGTCCTGAGCATCATTCAGGTCCCTTTTTTTCTCATGCTCAGCCTAGAGCACAACTATTCTGATCTGGCCACGCAGTAGTGAGATGAGGAACACTCGCCACCCTATTTGTTGAGCAGGTTGTTGGGGATCCTTGATTGTCTCTGTCACATCTCAATGATTAAAGAAAAAAAGGAAAAAAAGAAAAAAGTGACAAGATAAAAGCAAACTTCTTCAGCTCTCCATCTGTATAGTCAAGACAAATAAGAACACAAGAACTGTTTGCTAGAACAATTTTTGTAGCAGTGGATTTGAAATGGCATGTTCTGCCTTCACCTCCCAAGTTCCTGAGGGTAATTGGGAACTGTGGTGTTTGCAGGAATGAGCCCTCTAAACATTCAAAGAAAGTAGGAGGGTTTCTTTTCCACACACATTTCCAGCTCCTCCTAGCAATACAACTCAAAGATCACCCTGGAATCTGCAACGGCAATGTAACTAACAGAAAGTAATCAAACCAAAATAGCTTCAAGGAGGAAAGATGACAGAATCAGAATCACAGAATCAAGCAGGTTGGAAGAAACCTCCAAGATCATCAAGTCCAACTGATCACCCAACCCTATCTAATCTACTAGACCATGGCACTAAGTGCCTCATCCAGTCTTTTCTTAAACAACTACAGGGACCCAGACCCCACCACCTTCCTGGGCAGCCCATTCCAATGGCAAATCACTCTTTCTGTGATGAACTTCTTTCTAAGATCAAGTCTAAACCTCCCCTTGCACAGCTTGAGACTGTGTCCTTTTGTTCTGTTTCTGGTTGCCTGGGAGAAGAGACCAATCCCCACCTGGCTAAGACCACCCCTCAGGTAGTTGTAGACAGCAATAAGGTCTCCCCTGAGCCTCCTCTTCTCCAGGCTAAACAACCCCAGCTCCCTCAGCCTCTCCTCATAGGGCTGTGCTCCAGACCCCTCACCAGCTTTGTTGCCCTTCTCTGGACACATTTGAGCAACTCAACATCTTTCTTGAACTGAGGGGCCCAGAACTGGACACAGTACTCAAGGTGTGGCCTAACCAGTGCTGAGTACAGGGGCAGAATGACTTCCCTGCTCCTGCTGGCCACACTATTCCTGATGCAGGCCAGGATGCCATTGGCCTTCTTGGCCACCTGGGCACACTGCTGGCTCATGTTCAGTTGCTGTCAACCAGTACCCCCAGGTCCCTTTCTGCCTGGCTGCTCTGCAGCCACTCTGACCCCAGCCTGTAGCTCTGCATGGGGTTGTTGTGGCCAAAGTGCAGAACCTGGCACTTGGACTTGTTGAATCTCATGCCGTTGGACTCTGCCCATCTGTCCAGCCTGTCAAGGTCCCTCTGCAGAGCCCTCCTACCCTCTAACAGATTGACACCTGCTCCCAGCTTGGTGTCATCTGCAAACTTACTGATGATGGACTCAATCCCCTCATCCAGATCATCAATAAAGATATTGAACAGGATGGGGCCCAGCACTGATCCCTGGGGGACACCACTAGCGTCTGAATGCCAGCTGGATGTGGCACCATTCACCACCACTCTCTGGGCTCAGCCCTCCAGCCAGTTCTTAACCCAACACACAGTGCTCCTGTCCAAGCCCCAGGCTGCCAGCTTGGCCAGAAGTTTGCTGTGGGGGACGGTGTCAAAGACCTTGCTGAAGACCAGGTAGACTACATCCACAGCCTGCCCCACATCCACCAGGCAGGTCAGCTGCTCATCGAAGGAGATCAGGTTGGTCAGGCAGGACCTGCCCCTCCTAAATCCATGCTGGCTGGGCCTGATCCCTTGGCCGTCCTGTAGGTGCTGTGTGATTGCACTCAAGATGACCCTAGATGGCTTCAGCCACCATAGTGGGTTATCATCTCCTATATATAACATTAGTTTACATAGGATATTACACAGAACATACACAGTGCATGTTTGGGGAAAGGATGTTTTGTTGTAGTGTGTAACTACAGCTACAAGCAGAGTCCTACCTTAGATATTTGAAATAGGGATATATTCAGCAACCTTGTGTCATCAAAACAGCTCCAATCTGAGCTCTGCTTCTTTGTTGTGTTAAAAAAAAAACAAAACTTAAATCTGGTATTAAGTTTGCCTAAATGCTTCATTCTTTAGGGCATTTTTTGGAGTTTCTTTTTGTTTGGCTACCTTTGTGAACTTCACCCCAAACCAAAACACTTATTTCAGCTTCCTTTTCCTAGTATATTTTTTCCAGATTTTTGAATCATAAAATTTTGAAGTGAAATATTTAAACTTTATTTCTAAAGTATGCAGGTACATTTTGTTTGAGTTTTACTTTATAGTGCAAGAAAATACTCACAAATGCCAAATCTGAGAGTTTAAAGTCACACCGAGATCTGATTTGGTTTTAAGTGATTAATCTCTTTGACCCAGAACTGGCCTGGTTCTGCTGTTGTAAACAGAGTAGCTGTTTCCCTATTAAAACCAGTAGTAAAGCTAATGCAGTCTAAAGGGATTCTTTCTTTCAAGTTGCCAGTGATAATGTACAAACAGCAGTGCACTGCAGAAAAAGGCATGGCTTTGAAGATTATCAGATGAGAGATCATAGAAAACTAAGCCAAGTAACAGATGACTGGGCTTGTACATGGGCTCCTCCTCACTCACCCAGTTTTGAGAGTCTTTGCCAAGTCAAACACAAACATAAAGACTTGTTGACAGCCTGTGAAAAGCATTTTGAAGGCAGGGAGGCACTGCAGACAAATGCCAAATAATTACAGCGCTGCTGCCATAGCTCCTGCAACTAAAAATGTGATTTTTGCCTCCTTACAGATGTTATAATCCCTTTACATTAGGAAGCTTCAATTTGCCTATGTTAATGAAATGAAGCTGTAGGGCTGGACCAGCAATAAAAATATTAATGATCTAGTGTGCAGGGGCAGTTTGAAAAGGGAGTGCTTGTGTCTGTCTTACAGAGCTTTATCATTGTGCTTCCTTCTTCCCTCATGACTATAAGTAATCCACCTCTTGTAAGAAAAAAAATTATTTGATACCCTTCAAATATCAATTCCTACCAGACTCTGGGACTGCCAAAGTACTGTTCAAATGCAAATAGGAGGCATCTATCATATCTACTCACATGAAAATTAAGCTCATCATGAACCAGTTGACCTGAGCAACAGAGAGCTTCTCTTTGAGCTTTAGGGCTATCAGGGTGTTTCTACTGCCTCAACGGATTAAGAAATACACTGTACAGTCCTGAGAAGCTGAATTGGCAGAAAACCCAGGGCTGAGATGCTGGTAATGAGACATTCAGTATCAGTTCTTGGGCAGAAAATGCCCCTTGGGCTAGGGCTGGGGTGCTCCAAACCTCCTCAGCAAAGAGGCATGAGGCACAGGCGGTACAGTCATTTGACACTTGGTGCTTGTGAGCAGCTCCTGTGCAATTGCTGGAGGGCAGTGGGACAGCTGGCAGAGAAGACTTCACGGTACTGAAATTAAAGTTACAAGCTGCTTTCCCATGGCAGTGCTGGGACATAGCATGGTGCTTTGTAATTATTTTCTAGGAGCCTCCACCCTCTTGCCCTAATTTCCTATTAACAGTTGTACCCGTCCCAGTAGAGAATGCAAACATCCTGCAGACAGGGGGAGGAGGCTAGAAAGGACCATTTTCCATAGGTCAGTAGCAGGCAGCAATCTGGAGAAATCACTTTATGTCATCACCAGCAGTGTCTTAGCACTATTGCATAATTAACTTTCTTTTACAGACTCATAGAGGATATATTTAAACCCATAGAGAAAAATGGGCTGTGAGTGGAACAGAGATGTGGTAGGAATGGAAAGAGAGGGGATACTGAGACAAGGCAGCAGGTTGCAAACTGCCTGGGTGTTATTTCTATTGTCAGCCAGCTGCGATTTGTCTAGAGTGAAATGACAGCATAAGCATGTCGGCAAGGGTTGTCCTTTTCTCTTGTTTGCTTCCCTAACCATATCTAGAAGTTGGATGGCAACCCCTGCATTAGGGTTCCTCTGTTTTCCCCTACCTCATCTTAGATGACCTAGAAATTGCACTGATCTTTTGCAAGGTGAAGCATCAAAACTGTACAGCTAATAGTTTTTAAAAGTATTTTTTGCTTAAGTTTTGTGACCACTACAGGTTTATATACAGATTTTGAAGATGTTTGTGAGTGCTGATTCAAATTAAAAATCTGTAAGACCTACATTTTAATCTCTAGAAGTTTGTTAATAAATATTTCCTGATGGCTTTAAATGATTGGTAAATTGCTCTGAATGCCAAGCAGCACAGATCAAACCAGGATACTGATTTGTTATGAAGGCAAGTAACAGCTACTTTAGTGAGGAACTGCTAAAAAAGCTCTGGCTTACATATTTGAATAGGCAGTCCTCTCCTCAAGGGTTATGCTACTTACCAGTAGATTATAGCCTTGAAGGAAACATCATTTGCTCATCACACGGATCCTCCTCTGATGCTCTCCCCTCCTTCTTGTTTGCTAGTGTAGGGAGAACAGTTTCACAACTCTGTAGCCATCCATTCTTTTCATGTGAATATAAATTAAGGAAAGACCATAACCTCATGAGAATAATTTAAAGCAACAGCTTTGCCTGTGGTAATGATAATAATTGAACATCTCCAATGGGATGCTAAAAGGATGTTTCTCCCTTCACCTGTCTAATAAAGAGTTTTCTTTTAACTCTAATAGTCCTTGTTCTATCCTTTGTGACTAGCAGAATGTACTACTATCAACAAATATGATTTATAGAATTAGAGATCTATGGTTTTCTACTGAGCCTGTTTCTATTTTTATACATTAAAGATCTCTTGTTTGATATTAATTTTATCCAAGTGAAACAACAAAAACAGTTCTTAATGAGGTGGATTGTTAACTTTATCAAAACAAAAGGACTTTGACCTTATGAAAATTACCATAGTTTATGTTTTTAATTAACCTTTGCTTTAGATTTTAAAAATCTATTATACAACAGGTAAAAACATCAAAATACTAAAACATAAATTGCAGAAAAGCATTTTTTAATTATTTTTTCATTTGGGTACTGTCAATAAATGGAATTTTGTGGAGTTTTATGAAAGCTTTGATTCTGGTGAATAACCAGGAGTTATTTTTCAATAAATTACCTCTTTATAAGGAAAGGGATATGTAAATAAATGTGGAAAAGAGAAATACTCATGAAGTTACATGTAAAGAAATGAAAAGGTGGGCACTGCACATGTCCTATCCATTTGAAGACTGAGTGCCAAATCTCAAGCTCTGTAACTATGGAACTTCAGCCTATTTGGCTAGGTCAGACGCTGCCTTAAAGTGAAGCCACTTTCAGACCGACATCCCATCCCTGGCTGCGCTGCTCACCTTGAGTCAATTGAATACCTGGCACATTGGTCTCCTTAAACCAATCCGAGGAAAAATCTTAGGACAGGGCTGCAGGGGATGTACAGCTGGACCCGGAGACAAAATTGAATCAGAGCAGCCTGTGTCTTTTTTCACAATGAGAGATGTTGCAACATGACCAGTTTATGACCAACACAGTTACCATTGCTAAGGATAATGTGCTGTAAAGCACTGGATTCTGCTTCAAGCCAGAGTGGCATCCATGACATTTCCTTTGCTCTCTATGTAGTACAAGATGTAATGCAAGTGAAGGGAAGACTATTAATTGTATAATTAGCAAATTATTTAAGATGAAATATCACTGATTTAGTAAGAGCTTTTATTGCTGCACAAACAAGCAGCCATGTCTCACATAAAAGACACAAAGCTTTTTGCTCATAGCTCTTCAGTTGATAGTGTTAAAGCTTTTTCAAGCTACCCTGGAATGAAAGGTTGACTGAGGGATCATCAGCTGCACTAATTGGAAATCTTTCATCAACCAATCAAGGAGAGGTTGGGGACAAAGGACAAAGACAAAAGTCTGCATTCCAGTTCTAAGGGTTAATATTAACCCACATTTTCATCCACTTTTGTTGTCTGATTACTCATGAAGTCTTCTGACAGCAGAAATTCAGGAGAGTTCATCATGCTTCTACAGCCCAAAGAAGGCTTTCCCTAAGCATCCTATAGAGAGAAAACCCTGAAGCCACATAGAAATGATAAAAAGGCGCAAGAGTTCCTTTTCCCCTCTCTCCTTTTTATTTGTTTTTAGCCCCAGGTAATGCAGAATGACCTTGACTGGTCAGGTCAATAAGTGAACCACAGAAGGATCAAGTGGTATGAAGAAGACCATATTGAGAGCTTTCTTAAGCAAAAACATGGCAGTGAGGAAGCAGCATAAGAGCTTGAAACAGCAGCTAATCCTGATGTGAAATGCCACAATGGATTGCTCTCAGTGTTATTTTTAAATTACATCTTGTTACTGCTGCAGCTAGTGATCCAAGTGAGAATACTACAGGGAAAGATCATAGTGAGCTTCAGGTACAAACTGGGCATTGAATGTCATAATTTGCTTCAGGAAAGTCATCATCTTCCAGGATGTGTGCATGTGAGTTTGGGAGGAAAAGGAACCTACAGGAGGTTGAGCTTAGCCGTGATTTTAATGACAACCTCTGTTTTTGCCTACATGTGTGGATATGAGGGATGAACAGAAAAGCATGGCCAATAGTCCAATGAAGTGTATTGTACAGAGTGCTGTAATCCTTCATTGCACTTGTCTCCTCCAAGCATCTATTTCTATATAAAATAGGGAAAATCTCACAGAGGTTTTTTTGAGGATGACTATTTAAAAGTTACATTGAAACTGTGGACATTTTTGCATTTATTTGTAATTGATTGCTAAAGCTGGCAAACAATCTGAGCCTGTTGTTTCTCAGGATTCCAAGGCAGCCACTCCTCAAAGGCAACACCCAGGGCAACATCACCACCACTCTGATCTGAAAGAAACGAAGAAGCTGCTTTCCTTCCTCTTACTCCTTTGTGTTTCCAGTTCTAAATTTGCTTACATCAGACACCACGATGGTTGAAATAGGTGAAGCGATACTGCCCTTCGTGTCCTTTCCTGTGCTTTAGAGAAAGAGCAACTACGACAGCACAAAATAACTTCTTTGGAAGAACATTCAAAGGAAAATATTTTCAATAATGTTGTTGCTCTTTCGGAGCAGCCTGCCAACTGTTTGTGAGCAGAAATCAGCATCGCTTTTTTCTTGCAGGCCTGGTCGTATGTTACAGAGGTCGAAGCCTACCCGCTCCGTAATCAGCAGCAGTACTGGTGGCACTGGGTTTACTGCAGAGTCCCAAGGACACCAGGATAACTATCATCTTTGCATTAGTAGACCTAGTGTGTTCGCTCTCCTTCTAGTTTATGACCCAGCAGTGATTACCTCAGGTGTCTTGTAAGGTGCCATGCAACAGTACTTGGTTTATTCTGGTAACTGAGCAACACGTTGCTGTTGTATGGGGGGGATGACGAATCATAAGGGTGTTGGTTTGGGCTTGGCAGGGTTTGGCTTGGAGAAAGCACTAAACAAAGAAGCCTAACAAATCTTATACAAAGCCAAGAAAATACTAAAGTAACCATTGTCCTGGTCAAGAACCGGAACGTGCAACAGAATGCATTGTATGCACAGGGAAAATGCCTTCACAGCCAGAGGTGCCAGGTAGCAGAGACAGCCTTATCAAGTGATCAGCAAACAAAGTATATTTACTCCAATTTTTTGGGGGAAAAAATGTTTTGTTTCATACTATCCTTTATTAAACAAAAGCAAGGCTCTAATGATTGTGTGTGTGTGAAAAGACAGACTAACAGAATCCAGGCAACAGCTTTTGGAAGAACAGTGACTACTGGATTTTGTGGCTTCTGGAAGAACTAGAAGCTTTGAAATTTGGTACCGATTTGAGAACCACAGGTAGACGTGAGAAATGGTTTTAGTTACTCAAATTTTCTTTCAACTTTGAACAGATTTATGAGTATTTAATATCCCATTGCTAGTGTTACACAGATTTTCTAATTCCCTGCTAATAAAACAGGAAATCATGAATGGTGGGGCTGTATCAATTGCACAGCTTGGTAGGACTGGTAAATAAATGAGCAAATCAATGCAAGAAATGCAGTTTTGGAGTGAATATGTGAGTAAATCTACAATTTTGCTAATAAGTAGTTGTGCAAGTAACAATGCATTTGGTTTAGATTGTATGTAAACTGTGGCACAGATTAGTCTTTATCTTGGAAGGCAAACCTCTTAATTGCAGAACCTCCAGGTGAGCATAGAAAAGTAACTGATTGAAAACTTGTCTTTTACCCCAGGTGTCACGTAGCTTTTTCTTGAATCATTAATTTCCTGTTGCTCCTTTCTAAACATAAACCTCAACAGAGTTTCAGATCAGACATTTTCAAATCCTTGTTCTAAACTGAGCTTGCTGGAGCCTTGAGGATTTTTGTTAAGATCAGAAGCTGTCCAATTCTCCAGTCTTCTCATTTGTCAATATTAGAAAAATCAATTTTGCATCATAAAAACGACATGTGACTAGAGCTCGTTTTCCCAGAATGTGGCAACAGCTGTGACAGTCATTCCTGAGCTGCAGAGAAGGATCTTCTTCCAATTTAATTTGTTACTACTCCCTTTGTTAGTTGTCATTGCCTCCTGCAGTGGGTTACACCTCACTGATCTGCCTGCAGAGTGACTCGTGTTAATGTTCCCCAACTTCAGCCAGTTGAATTATTGAAACTTTTTTCCACCAACTCACTAGTTTCCTCTGTTTCAGGTGATTCAGATGTGTTGATTAACAATGACATGAATTAGCTGGGGCCAGCCATGTTTTCATCCAGGTCTTTGGCAAACACTTATTTAGGAGTACATGGATGTGATTTTTTTTTTCCCAATCTACACTTAACTGTCTGGTTTCCTCAAAATTCTTTCCTGTAGAAACATCTATATAAAGTGGCAACATAAAGCACTTCTGTGTAGCCTGAATGTACAGCTAATTTTCCATTAATACTTTCTCTGGTTTCAAAGGAAAAATAAAGGTACAACAGCACAGTAATGGTCAAGATATTTTCAAGAGGAAATATAATATACCTACAGGAGCTCAAGATCAAATCAGGCTCTAGATTTTGATAATTCCTTTTGGTCCCTTCCTTTCCAAGTCTCTCCAGATAATGTTTTCTGGAATTCTTGAAAAAAGTAATCTCTGGAAATCAGCAGCACCATCTCTATAGTGCTCCTCATCAGCTGGGCCAAGTAAATCTATTTTAGCCAGGCTTCCAGGAAGCACAGTAGTGCTAACTCCTGTGTGCTGGCACGCACTTTTTTTTTTCTGTAGTTGTGGCCCTGGTGGCTTATTGTAAAGCCATTCTCAGTGAAAGCAAATAGCAAAATCCCCTAACTACATTTTATAAAAGGCAGTTCTAGTACTGGGTTTGTACCTGCTTTCTAGCTCAGTGAACCCATAAAGTGGTTCATTAACATCTCCCCCTCCAGAGATGACGTGATCCTGCCTTCTGCAGCTATAACTCGTTAATTTAACTGAAGTTAAACCTGCAGCCACACTCTCAGCTCTGGCTGCAGCACAGGCTCTCTTTGCTTTACATCCCATTGAGCTTAACCTTTACCATGCAAATCTCTTAGAGAAAAGATTCATTCTAGTAGTATGGCTAGAGTATTCTATTCTCTGTCTGCCTATCCCCCCAACCTCTCAGAAACCCCCTCAGTTCATCCTGCCATGCATATTCCAATAAGCAGGACACAGTGCACATGAGAGGAAGAACTAACTGCAGTATTAGCAAGGCTACCAGTGCTTACTGTCACTGTTGCCAGCTCTTACCACTACAACCTTCATAAGCAAATTTGTTATTAGACAGACTTATAAGCAAACCTTCTGCAGCTCTATAGAGTACTTACACACAATTCCACTTTGTGTGGATTTTCTTTTTTAATGGCACAAAAATGGAGCAATGCCTTTTCACCAGGAAGACTGTCACAAGTCCAGCTGAAGCTTATCATGCCCTGAAGTTCTTCGAAGTCTATCCTAAACAAATCCAAGTAAACAATAATTACCTGTGGATGGATGGAAGGCTCTTAATCAGAAGGCACAAAGGGTTCATATTTATTAATCCACTTGTACCAGACAAGTTTATCTCTCAGGTAGAAAACTGCTAGGGCCTCCAATGGCTCTCTTAAAAATATCTCACAAGAGTCTCAAAGACCTTACCTTTTTCCTGGTTGTGAGCCATGAGCTGCCCAGGGTGGAAGGACAGAAAGTATTTTCCCCCAAAGGAGTAAATTAAAATGCTTGCACAGACTCAGAGGGTAAATGGAAAATACTATTTACAAAAGAATATATAAAAGTACAAAAAGTATTCAGGGAAAAAGGAATACATACACCAATCAGAATCAGCCTTGGCCCAGGTCTCCATGTGGGCCTACCAGGCTGCGCTAGGCCTCAACCAGGCCAAAACCTTCCCCCACCACACTCAGCCTCAGTAGGCCCCAGCCAAGACACTAGGCCTCACGAGGCCCAGTGGTGTAGCAAGAAATTAGCTTTCCATGAAGGCCAGAGAAGGCTGCATTCCCCCCCCAGACCAAAGAGATAACAGGAGCAGCATGCCAGGAGCAGGGAGGAGGGAGAAAGAGAGAGAACTGGCTGTGAACACTCCTTATATAGGGAGATGCAGGATTACATGGTGGAACAACAAAAGTTACAATATCCTGTGCCTCCCCTCGGACTGTCTAGCCCCTGGAGGACTTTTATCTCTATGGTAGGACACATAGTCCTTAACCTATAACAAACTGCTCCAGAAAAGGTACTCTGTTTTCTCAAATTGAACAGAAGACATAATAGTATCTTCTAAAGCAAACCTTGAGGTGGTCTGCTTTGGGAGTTTCCCTTAGGTTTTTTGACATCTTGATTTGTTTCAGTCTATGAAAGCAGCTCAAGCCTTTCGTTGGCTGTGGTGAGGAGGGAGGATTTCACTCTTTTAACAGCATTTCACAAGAAGTGATTTATTATGCAGGACCAATAATAATTTGTTAGGTAAGGCATAATAACTTTAAAAATTTATCAGTGAATCCTCCCATGTAAAACTCAGTTGCTGACCATCACCTAGTCTTTGATGTGGTGGCTGGTTGATTTTTGAATGTATACTTTTCTCAGTTGTTTGACTTAGAAAGCAACCTTAGCATTCTTAGCGTTATTAGCAGCTACATTGGACTCCCAGCAATTACTGAATTTAGCTGAAAATATGGAAAATTTCTTAGAGGTTCCAAATAGACCAGTTATTGAACTGTCTCATGTCCCTTTTGTCATTAAATGAAATCAATGTTGGCTCAAGAATTTGAAGTAGGGGCACAGCTTTTCACATATAAAAGGTTCAGATCCTTTGAGAAACCCACATCCATTCATATGATTTATGTCTGTATACAATAAGAGTCAACTGCTTTTAACTGTCTTGGAAGCTCTAAATATTGTATTCACCTGCTCTAACAGAAAGTTTTACCCTTTTCCCATGGAGAGATGCCTAAAACAGCTTATGATGTGATTTTAATAAGGGACATAGAAGACTCACCGGTATGATGAGTTTGAACTTTAGAAGTAAAATAGGTAAATAGTGCAGATTTCATAGCTCTATAAGACAGAACTGATTTCTTATATGTAAATAAAATCACTTCATGCCCTATAAAGAAAAGGATGGAGAAAATGTCATAGCAACAGTGTTAGCTTCTCTCTCTCATGGTTTTCACTGTCCATGTCCAGATTGCAGGTCCCATGATCTGAGGGTTTTGTGTGTGTGAATATGGTGAGAAAGAAGGCTGAATGTTCCTGGACGGCTAAAAACAGCAAACAGAGCTATTGCGAGTAACATATCTAAACTGAGTCTCATGTTGTCCACAATAAAAGCCACAATAAAATTTCAGCTGATTCAGCCCAGAAACAGATCAAATATACAGAGTTGTGACATATTGACCAACCATTTAGACAGAGCAATGTCTAGAAATCTCCTCATCCATATATTCTCAGGCACATTTTCCATTGTGGAATTCTGCTTCAAAGTGCTAGACCTTCAGACTGAAACCAAAGCTGTGTTTCTCAATTCTGGTTTCAAGTTGTTGACAGTGATTCATTCAATGGACTGGCTATGTTTTGTCATCATATGCCTCTTGGTGGACACGTGTCTGCATTGTTTACAAGGTTTGCACATTTTCAACAGCTGAGAGCATAGTTTCCCTCTTTCGTGTCACATTAAAATGACATTGTCTGCACATTTAGAGCTATTAAGGTCTTGAAGATAGGGGAAGCTAAGGAGCTACTCAACAACTCACTTTTATTCAGAAGATTAGAGAAGAGAACGCTCACTTTGCCAAGCTTGCTGATGCAGAACATGTTGCATGTGAGTGTGTGAGGGATAGTGACTTGTACGGGTACAAATACACAAAGAGTGATGGGGGCAGACTGGTGCTGCTAATGAGCAGGATGGCATTAGGCGCTGGCAGAGTGTCATGCTCGACAGGAGTCCTGCCTGCACTAATTACCAGAGGAAGAAAAGCAACTTATGTAATTCAGTGTCACTAAAGGTGAAATAACAAAAGTAAAAAATCAAAATACTTAGTCTAGAAGAGAACAAAATCCAAAGAGACTGACCTCTCCAACATAGCCATACTCCCTTTCTAGGAATGTGGATGATAACGTGCTCCCCAGGCTTGCTCTTTAGAGCATGTTTCTTCCTGGATGCTCAAAACTGCATCAACACCCTCAGTCAAAGGTCTCATCTTCTTAAAACACACATTGTTGAGTTCTAAATAAATTATAAGAAGAGAGGCATGGTCAGCCAGCCAGCATGGCCTCAGGAGACCTAAATAAGAAAAGTTTGTTGTTTTGCCTCCCATTCATATCCTGTGTTACCTCAGGAAGTCACTTTGGGTAAATCAGAATGGATGCAAGACAAGAAATGTTTGAAGGAAAGAACAATTCCTTAAAATTACCTTAGTTGGAATGTTAAATACTCTTCAGAGCTATGAAATGTACTTTTCTGCATGTGGAACCTGTAATTTAATATCTCCATTAACAGAAACACCAAGAGCTTCCAAAACTAAGCAGTTGTAATTCTGATGCTGAGGTAGCTGACAACCCCCTAACCTCATTCTGCAAGGAGACTTGTTACTGCCTCGCAATGTGGGAAGCCACATGCAGTTGCTCCTATTGCCCGGGGGGAGGCTCAAACACTAGAGCCTCCACTGCTCTGCTCTGCCAGGCAACACTCAACACTCTCTCCTGAGGTGGGGACACTTCAGAAGAAAAGGTAAGTAAAAGAGCAAAGCAAGAGACAGAAGGGATCACTGCCCCAGCTCAGAGATTAGCATGCCTTACCTGAGGGAAGACCTAAGGTCTTCTACCTTTTCTCAAAGTACTAGTTATACATGTAAGAACTGTTACACAGTCATGAATATGAATGTGTGTCCATGCCCATGTCTTCTTCTCTACCACATGAGCGTCTTCATCACTGTTGCTGCAGAACTGTATTGCGTCTGGAGACTGGTGGGATGCAGCGCCATGAGACAGCATGAGAGAAGGGGCCTGTAGCCATGATTTATGTGAAACAGCTGAACCTATGGTTCCCATGGCCTTGTGAGTACTTTACCTGCTGGTGCCCATCAAAAAGCAAGGCACTTGTGCTATTTAGAAACCTCCAGGAGTAGACAGTAGCTGAACAGAGCTTTACTGATCTGAATCTGTGCACTTCGTTCTGACAATGCACCATTTCATTACCTACATCTTTTCAAGAACTCTTTCTTTCTACCCAGTATTGAACAGAGGAGAATATTTATTAGAAAACTGCAGTCATAAGTATACTAAAAGGTCGCAAAATTATAGACATTAGAATAATGGAGGAAAATACTTGATGTGTCATGCCCTCTAAATTAGGGATAAAGTAGTCACCAAAGTGATTCCTTTCCAACCAATGCAAGACCAACATTAATCATGTCTAACTATGTAATTTTAGCTTGTACATTATGGCTCTCATCCAACTACTGAAAAGCTTAACCACATTATAACTGCATTTTGATTATCTGTTGCTTAGGGAATCAGCTTTGGGCCTCCCTAAGGCACAAGAGAAATATGAACTAATGCTGTCAGTATCCTGGTAGGCACCATCCTCTTCTAAAAGCAGTTTAAGAACCATGCCAGAAGTGTACATCTCTCTTGGATGCAGGCATCTTGTCTAGCTGCTCCCTCCGTCCCAGTGAATTCTGTTCTAGTGCTGGGACGAGGAGATGGTACCATTTCTGCCAAATCCACAACAAAAGCCACCAATTTGGGAAGACGAGTCACTGTTTGGATGCTTGCAGGAGAAGAAGTAAGCTGTTAGAGATCTGTGTTTACAGCTGAGTTACAAATTATTCAGTAGGTAGTGTGATATTAAGGAGTTAATCACCAGCAAGGCAGAGATTAATGTCTAATTGTAGCAACTCCTGGCAGTTTAATTTGCTTCCCTTGGCTTAGTAACAGAGTGACACCATCAGTTGGAGCTGTGTGAAGCCTGCTCCACCCAAATCAGGGTGACTTCCACCAGAAAGTGCCTGCCAATCTGCCTGTCCTGCCTCCCTGCGTGTACAGAAAAGCAGAAATCATGTATGACTCTCCAAATCCTAAGCTCCCGTGCACTGAGAGAATTACCCACGATTATATTCTTGATGGAAGCTGCTGCCTGCTTAAATTGGTTAGGCATGTTCATGTGCTGAAGAAAAGATAAAGCAGCTGCACAATTTGAGATTAGTTTCTGCCTCCTTTTGTTGAAGCTATATTCACAGTGCACAGCCTCCCACAGTTCAGGAGGGAAAATGGGATCAAAAGGATTATTACAAAAAGTTGCAACTCTGCTGAACTACTGTTTCCTTATCTGGCTTTTCTGTCAGTCACACTCCACTGCCCCAACTCTAGACTTAGGCCAGAACTGGGGAAAGAACGAGGTGGCCTGCATTTGGCACTGGGGATTAATTTTGTACCTGCCTATCTCTTGGAAGAATTGCAGACATGTGTTCACTCTAGCAGCTTTCTTTCAAAAAGAATCCAATATCAATACTTTGTACAGCAATTTATTTCTCACCTCCCCACACACCCAGGTCCTCATATAGGAGCTGATTTACAGCATACCACATCAGTGGACAGCTACTGTGACAGCACCTGTATGTTGCATTAGCAGCAACAGTGGTTGAATCTGCTGGAAAATTTCAAGTAGGGTGGGTGACAACACACAGATTTGGCAAAAAGAATCTAATTTTTACCTTAAGAAACATATGATGCAGACCACAAGGGCCTATACTGCATGAAAAAATGTGGCCTCTCTAATATGATAAAATTAGTCATTCACCAAGGCAACTCGAATTACTTTCCCCCATTCAAGACCTTGTCTGCTTTAGTAGAAGAATATTCTTGCCAGCCTTAATTCTGATGATTCTGTTTGCTAGAGAAATAATTACTTTAGGCTCCCAGCTCAAGAGTCATCAACATCAGTTCTCACACAAAAGCAGAGAGAATACTTATGACCAAAGTGTGGGCATAAAGATACTGACAGGTAATGAATTTAAGTGCACAGTGGCATGCACACAGTCAACCCTAAGCCTTTCATCTTTTGCTGAAACAGTTACTGAATTCTGAGTGATACTATGGGGAGATTTGCCATCCAAGATAACACGCTTTTTGTGCTGTGAGATAATTACTTTCATTTTGTGCCATTCTTTTTTAGGTGGTAAAGACAGCCTGCTTCTGTTGAAAGAATGAGACCTCAGGGAGTAAAAATATTGGGAGCGACTGCACATAAAAATCAGAAATTGCCTGAGCTGCCCAGATGTCTTTGGTACTAAATGGTGCCATAGCAGAAAGATGCCACATTTTGTTTTCCTCTCTCAGGACCTAGAACTTGTCTGCTTACCTCTGGCCAGTGCTGTGACAGTCTGTATTGGCAGACACAAGAAAGCTGCCATCTAGAGAGCAGGGTTTGGCTGGGCAGGGCCTGGGAAAAAATGTTTCCGTGGCTCAGGAGAAGGAGGGAGACACAAGCCTGACTTCACCTGTCTTGCAGGATTCTGGTGCTGGTGGCTCTTTGAAGAGCAGAGTTTATTCATCTGCAGAGGCTCTGGCAAGCTCGGAGCTCACCCTCGCCTTTTGCACCTCATTCTCTGTGAATAATAATACAGCTAAACGTTTACGTTTTAAACGGGTCTCCATCCGAGGTGAATGGTTACAGAACCCTACAATCACAACGGTTGGAAAAGACCTTTAAGATCATCAGACCTTTAAGGCCCATCTACCAGGGCCACTACTACACCCTTGAGCTCCGTATCTAGGTGGTGTTTAAATACATCCAGGGATGGTGATTCAAACCCTTCCTGGGCAGCCTGTTCCAGTCTTTGATAACCCTTACTGTACAGATTTTTTTTCCTATTGTTTAACCGAAACCTCCCCCGGCGTAATTTAAGGCTATTTCCTCTTGTCCTGTCAGTTGTGATTTGTGAGAAGACACCAACACCCACCTCACAACCTCCTGAAAAGGTAGCTGTAGAGAGAGACAAGTTATCCTCTCGACCTCCTTTTCTTCAGACGGAACTACCCCAGCTTCTCAGCTGCGCCTCCTAAGACTTGTTCTCTTACGACTCCCCAGAAGCTGCTAGCTGTCACATTCCTGCTTACATCCCCACGGCACTTTGACCCACGGATTCCTACTGGTAAGAGGAGTGTCTGCCTGTCTCTGCAATGAAAACGGAGCCCTATTTCCCTACGGGCACTCAGTGCGGCCGGAAACAGCTCCCTGGGCCTGACGCTGGCACGCCACCGCCCCGGCCGCCGGCATCGCGCCGAGCGCGGCGCTGCTGCCCTTCGCCCCCTGGCGGCTCGCGGCGGGGCCTGCCGGGCCTCAGGAGGCGGGGATGTGAGGCGGGGAGGAGGCACCGCCGGGGACAACCCGGGGGCGGGCAGAGCAGCCAGGGTCTGGTCTCAGAAGAAAGGCCGGCACAGAACAAGTGCTGATAGGCACCAGACTGGGGATTTCTCATGGCCATATGGCAGTGAGCAGAGCTTTTAATTTTTCCATGACGTGAAACCACGAGAGGACAGGCCAGGAAACTCCTGTAACTGGCACGTCTGGTAGCAGTCCATGACCGGGCAGCTGTCAGCATCTCCGTGCCTGGTGCAGAAGGACCTGCCATGGCAGTATTACAACGTGTGTGGGTGGAGCAGTCCTTCTCTGTCACATCCACCGTGCTCCTGAATGATGTCAGACAGACCTGCTTCACACCTCATCTTCCTAAGAGAAAAATTAGCAGCAGCCAGGCGACAGCTTAGGTCATCGTCTTGCCTCATGCAGCTTGGAAGCTGCTTTCACTAATTGCAACATGGGATGGAGTTTAAAAAACCTAAGAAACTCTGGGACAGGCTCCCAGAAGTACCTTTGTTTTAAACCTAGGTTTTTCCTGCATGGGGATAAACAGATGGATTGGTGACCTCTGTCCAAACAGGGGGAAGGTGCCAAAGGCTGTCTGCATGAGAAAAAATCAGCCTGATGGATGGAAACCCAGCAATCCCTACCTAGTTGAACCTCATTCTCAGAGGAGCTGTGGATTGTGACCCCACCAGCTGCTTTGGAGTGTAGCTGTTTTGGAGCACTGAGCACACACAGTCTCTCAGTCAGCCTTACAATGCTGCAAACCATAATAATATTAAACAACACTAAAATAAAAGGCCTTGCAATGGGAGGGCCCTAAACCCTTTCTTCTCCATGGAAACTCTGATGTTATCATCACCCTGGATCAGTATTATGTTCTTAGGATGTTCTCAGTACACTATGATTTGTAACCATCCCTCCACTAGTTTGCTTTTGCTCAGGCATCTCTTTTACTGTATGAAGGTTGTGCAAGCAGGATATGCACAACTTTATGAGCATACAGCAAAAATCTACAGACTAGAACACGCAGAAGGTAGCTAGGACTAATGTGCTACTGAATTGCCTTTTGGCATGCAGACATGGAATGTCTGGCCTGGAAGTTTTCAGCGTTGAGTGGAAGCAGCAGCCTGCATTGATCCTTGGAACAGGCTGATGCTTGATCTTATTGGGCCATTTTGACTCTGCTTAATTTCTTATATGAAACAGTATTTATCTCTTGAGTCCTCTTATTAGGATCTAATCCTGCCTCAGCAATTTTACTCCTGACTTTGCTCTTACCCTGTACAACTTTAGCTTGAGTACCCTCTCACAACTCATCATGGTGTCCTCATTAATGGTGCAACAAGGTCAAACATGCCTTGCTAACCTGGTGCTTGGCTTGCAGGCACCTTTATCCCTGGACTGTGAGGTTATGGGGATCAGAAACGTGTCTGACCTGTGAGTGTGTGAGCTTCAAGGGTTTCTCAGCAGGACCAGGCCATTGCCTTCCTGCAAGATGGAATAATATTTACACTCAAATATGATCAAAGTGAAGGGTAACATTGAAATATATTGCTGATATGGTATAGGAGGTTAAATCAGGGAATTTGAATGCTTCCTCTGGCAGTAGTTTTTTACATTTTTTTTCCACAAACCTGTGTAGATTCACATGTTCTCCCATGTATGCCTGAAAGGGCTTGTTTTCATCATGTGGCTATGACCTGCTGAATTAGGACTTGGGTCATCTGTATACATTTCATATTAAAGTGCTGGCTTGCTTTTGTAGGCAGGTTGCCACACAAGGCAGAACACAGACACTGAAATTTATACTGTTCCATATTATTTACAATAATTTAAGGGATAGACTATGATGCATGTCCCTGTTTAAAGCAAATACCGTGAAGAGATGGAGAGGGGAGTCCTGCCTGTGTTGAGTATGGGATTTTTATAGATATGTAATCACATAAAAACTGAATTATTACAAGGAGCAACAGAACTACTACCATTTCTGGCAGGAATTACCCATCTGGTATTCATGGGCATTCGGTACCCACCAGCTCCTTTTTAGAAGAGGCCAAACAGCCTCTTTAGGTTAGACCCAAAGGGTAGCCCTTATGCAACGAACAAGAAGAAAGGGAAGTTTCTTGCTTGTGCATCCTCATTCTGGTGGTCTCTCTTCACTCTTCAGCAGGGCTCCCTTTTGGTAACTCCAGGGAGTGAGTAAGAGTTAACCACTAGATGGCTGTGTTCAGTAACAAAAGCCACACACGTGCTCCTGCTACAATCCTTACTAAGGATGCATTAGCATTATTCTTTTATATAAGCTCAGGCAGTCTTTTCATGGATGAATCCATGTGGACAGGCTAAAAAGGCAGGACAACCCACCCTGACAAGGTTATTTGCTATATAAGCAATCTTGGCTGTTCTGTGTATTTGTAGTTGAGCTGCCCCAGATAAGGAGGATTGAGGGATACAGCACACTGCAGTGTTTTGTGCAGTAGGTCTTCACAAAACCAGCCTGAACAGCACTGTTTGGTCAGCACTGAGCCTGAGCATGTAGGTCACAGAATCATGGAACATTAGGGGTTGGAAAGGACCTCAAAAGGTCATCTAGTCCAAGCTCTCTGCCACAGCAGGATCACCTAGAGAAAGTCACACAGGAACACGTCCAGGTGGGTTTCGAATGTTTCCAGAGAAGGAGATTCCACAACCTCTCTAGGCAGCCCATTCCCGTGTCCTGAGCTGTCCTTTAGTGCTAGACCCAGCCTAATTCTAATGGAGGCCAAGGATGGCATTTCCTGCTGGGACTATGTGAAACACTCCTGCCTCTGTTTGAGGTGTTGCTGGAAGTCCCAGATATGGACTACTGGTCAGTCTATGGCAGTGCCAGCCATGGTTTTCGACAGTGGAAGATGGATAAGACAAAAGCAGCACATCTGCCCTTTATCACAAAAGAGAAATCCACACACAGATGCCAAAAGAGGACTGTGTTGGGATAGTCTTGGCTAACAGCCAAATTCCCAAACAGCTGGTCCCTCTCTCTTCCCTCCCCTCCTTCTTCAGTAGGAAAAAGGGAGAAAATGGGATGAGAAAGGTCATTGGATGAGATAAAGACAGGAACATTGCTTCCCAGTTACTGTTGCAGACAAAACAGATTCAGTTGGGAAAAATCAGTGTAATTTACTGCCAATTAAAATAGATTTTGGTGTTACAAAGGAAAAGGAATGTTAAAATGACACCTTTTCTCTTCCCTTTCCCAGGTTCAACTTTACACCTTCAATCCAGACTCTTCTACCTGCCCCAAGTTGTGTGAGATGGCAGGGGTGGGTGGGGATTGTACATAGTGGTTTCTCTCTGCTACTCTTTCCTCATACTTTCCTCTGCTCCAGTATCAATTACCCATGGGCTGCACTTCCCATCACAAAAAATCCATTCCATATGTGGGCTCTTCACAAGCTGCAGTCCATCAGGAATATCCATCTGTTCCTTAGTGGCTCCTCCACCAGCTGCAGGGGATATCTGCTCCTACATGGAACACCTCCTCCTTTTTGTCCTTTCTCTTTGGTGTTCCCTCTGCTGCTTCTAGAACTTTTTTATTTTCTTTCTCCTCAGTCTCAGAGGACTCTCTAGAAATCACAGAAAAGAAATACCTTGTATGTCTGCTTGGCTTTGAGCATTCTTTCAATGACAAACTGTGAACGCTGTTCCCCTGACTGCATTTAGAAGGTGTCCCAGCATCTCTGCTAACAAGGGAGCAGCCTAGGCACATCTGCCCTTTCTCCCTGAGAAGCTGTGTAGAACTGGTAGATTACCAGCTCCAGGCTCTTGTGAAAGCCTGTCAAAACCATGGCACACAGAGCAGGAGCTCCAAGCATCATGCCATCAGGAGCTAGCATAGCTTATGGGAAGCATGGTTGAGGCCAGTGGGAAGATTTCTTGTGGCTTCTGGTTGACCATACTTGCTGTTGATGGTCCTGAGTTGATGAGGTGTTCACCCATCATTGCTAACAGGACAAAGGAGCTGTCAGACACAGAATCTGTTAGTGAAGGCTATGAAGTGTCTTTTTCTTGTCCTTCACGGGATTTCCTGTGTGTGTGCTTCAGTAGAGAGTGAGCAAGGCTACTTCTTAATGCATGGCATTACAATGCAAAAGCTAAGCTTGTGTCTTGAAACACAGGTCAAAGAGGGCTATTTGTCCATGTTTGTTTATTACACTTCTGTGTATATAAGTAAAACAAAAATGAATCTTTTTTGGTATTCTGACTCAGTAATCCCCTGTTGACCATTGCTGGCTTTACCAACCTGCCATGTATCAAGGAGTGACTGACTTGCACCTTTTGCTATTTCTAGTCATGGATTCACAGCTCTAGTAATAAAATAGCAGGCCAGCCTTGTGGAAGTCTGTCTATCTATATATACAGCTCTGCAGATTGGGCTATTTCTTTGCTCCCTGTTCCTCAGTTTTGTACATCACTGTGACAGAAAAAGCAGCCATGGGTAGGGCCAATTGTCTGAGAAGGACTTCAAGAGCCACAGGATATATCTGATGGGGACATTATAGAGTTAGTTACTGTGATGAAAGAGAAATGTAAAAGGTGCCCAAAAGGTTTGTGCACTGGATATCATTTCAGGCAGGCCCTCAGGTGAACACTTGGACAAAGAAAGGAAGGTTTGGCCATGTGGATGCAGTTGGTGCATCTATACTATCTCCTGTGAAATCTGGAATGTAGTATTATTTCACTGGCTGCATCTGCAGTGCTGTTGAAATGCTTCTTCCACAAAACTTGGCTTGTCTCACTCTTGCCAAATGAAGGTAAAGATAGCTTGGTGTGCTTCCAAAAGCTTCAGTGGTGTATTGTGTCTTCTCCCAGAATATCTAGTGACTCATGCTTAGCGAGACACAGCAAACATTTGTTCTCAGAGAAAAGGAAAAATTAGTTGCATCAACAAAGGTATTACTGCAGTCAGCTAGGCTTACAGTGGAAGTTAGAAACAAGAGATTTCTGGTCCCTGAAACACAGAAAATAAAACTGTTGTGTTGTCCATACTTAGCAAGCCTTTGAAAAGTTTTTGAATGCTAATTATACTGTGAAAATCCTGTCAGGCCTTAGGTGCTAATGGCATCTAATTCATGACCTTAATAAACCTAAAACATCTGCAGTGAAACTTAAAATGATGCAATGATTTCAGTAGATCAGGCACACAGAAAGTTAAGATCAATGAAAATGTAATTGTGTGCCTACTGCATAGGTGAGCTACCTACAGGCGAGTTCTTTCAATGTCTTGGCAGCATATTCACGTTGCTTCGAGCTGACCACAAGCACAACAAGGGACACAGCACCTCAGGGCAGAGGTGACAGCTGGAGAAGGATCATGCCTCCAAGAATCTGGTTTGGATTGGAAGGGACCTCCAAAGGTCATCTAGTCAAACCCCCTGCAGTGAGCAGGGGCATCCTCCATTAGAACAGGTTGCCCAGAGCCCCGGTGAGCCTGACTTTGAATAACTCCAAGGATGGGGCCTCAACCACCTTCCTGGGCAACTTGTTCCAGTGTTCCACTACGCTCATGCTAAGGAACTTCTTCCTAATGTCCAACCTAACTCTTCTCTAGTTTGAAGCTATTGCCCCCCATCCTATCACTGCAGGCCTTTGTAAACAGTCTGTCTCCATCCTTCTTGTAGGCCCTCTTCAGGTACTGGAAGGCTGCTATGAGGTCTCCCCAGAGCCTTCTCCTCTCCAGGCTGAACAACCCCAGCTCCCTCAGCCTGTCCTCATAGGAGAGGTGTTCCAGCCCCCTGATCATTTTTGTGCACCCGTCTGGACCAGTTCCATCAGGTCCATGTCATAGATCGAGTCAGAATTTACAAGGGTCTTGCTCAGATTTAAGCAGATTATCCAGGTATTTCTCATTTCCTCTATTTTGGCAAAACAGATGTGATATTATGAAATACCACTTTGATAACTATTCTATCAGGTTTTTTTCAACCACTTTTTCTGTGACTAACTTTTATAATGCATTTTCTTCCTGACTACCTGCTTTTTTATAACCATTGCGATATCCATGTTGATTTCACAGGCAGAATGTGGAAACTTGGCTTCACATACAGGCAAGAGGAAAATCAGTTACTGTCTTCAATACGGAAAGTCTATCTCAGTCTTGGCCAGACAATTAAAATACTTGTTTTAAGGATTATTTTTTCTGCCTGTAGAATGCCTTTTTTGTTTCTACATAGATTAGAAAGAGTAATTTAAAAAAATACAAAGTTTTTAACAGTTTCTTGTACATTTAAAATGTGAAAGCTGCAGGTTTACCTTAAGAGACGAGCAGAAGTTCAAGGGCAGTTCTGCCTGATCTGAAGTCATGCTGCACCCCATTTACTAAGCATTATAGAGTCATAGAATCATAGAATCAGTCAGGGTTGGAAGGGACCACAAGGATCATCTAGTTCCAAGCCCCTGCCATGGGCAGGGACACCTCACACTAGATCAGGCTGGCCAGAGCCTCATCCAGCCTGGCCTTAAACACCTCTAGGGATGGGACCTCAACCACCTCCCTGGACAACTCATTCCAGGCTCTCACCACTCTCATGGGGAAGAACTTCTTCCTCACTTCCAGTCTGAATCTCCCCACTTCCAGCTTTGTTCCATTCCCCCTAGTCCTATCACTACCTGATATCCTAAAAAGTCCCTCCCCAGCTTTCTTGTAGGCCTCCTTCAGATACTGGAAGGCCACAATAAGGTCACCTCGGAGCCTTCTCTTCTCCAGACTGAACAGCCCCAACTCTTTCAGTCTGTCCTCATAGGAGAGGTGCTCCAGTCCTCAGATCATCCTCATGGCCCTATGATGAATACCAAGTCATGGGAGATCTTTGTTTCTGTATCCCTGTCTGACAAAATCTTATAAATAGATTCCTGTCTGTTGAAACAAAACAGTGAAGTGTAAGCACTTGATAAAGCACTTGGTTAATCAATGGGCTATTGTGTAGGAGTGCTGTGGTACCACAAATCTCTGGCCAGCTAGGCTAAGTTCCTGGTTGCTGACACTCATGGAGACTCTGCTATTTACTGCCAGGGGTTAAGATGGAACAATAAAAATGACAGGCAGGTCAGCCATCAGCTACCAAAATACCTGGCCCACAGGGAGGGATTGGTGTATCTTGTTGACCATGACAACTGTATTAAAAATCTTGCAGCAAATTCCCAGGCAGAATTATTGGTGTTTTTTCTACATTTTTTTCCAGTGTTCCAGTAGTGAGATTTGAATTTAGATTACTAGCTACTATATTCAAAATGAAAGTACTTGGGTCAGCTGAGGGTGTCTGAGATGAGATTCAGCTGAGGCTGAAGTAATTTAATGACATTTTTACCTTCACCTTAGTCTTTCGGTAAAGGGAAGACTCTCCAGGGTATATCACATGAAACTGGTGACTGCAAATTTATATACAAGACTTCATAAAAATTGTGCAAGAGGTATTTTTTAAAAAATAATTAAATAGCAATAGAAATTAGTATGCATTTCAGATGATGCAAATGACAAGCTGATCCGACTATTGGATGAGGGAAAGGCTGTGGGTATTGTCTACCTAGACTTTCAAAAAGCCTTTGACGCTGTTCCTCACAGAATTCTTGTGGACAAACTGGCTGCTCATGGCTTGGATGAGCACAGGCTCTGCTGGATAAAGCACTGGCTGGGTGAACAGGTCCAAAGGGTGGTGGTCAGTGGAGTCAAATCCAGCTGATGGCTGGTCACAAGTGGTGTTCTTCAGGGCTCAGTGTTGAGACCATTTCTATTTAACATCTTTATTGATGGTCTTGATGAAAACATAGAGTGTATCATCAGTAAGTTCACAGATGACACCAAGTCAGGTGGGAGTGTTGATCTTCATGAGGGTAGGGAGGCTCTACAGAGAGACTTGGATAGATTGGAATGATGGGCCAATGTTAATGGGATGAGCTTCAACAAGGTCAAATGCCAGGTCCTGCACTTGGGTCACAACCACTCCAAGCAATGCTACAGGCTTGGGGAAGTATGGCTGGAAAGCTGTCTGGCAGAAAGGGACCTGGAGGTTCTAATCGACAAGCAGCTGAATATGAGCAAGCAGTGTGCCCAGGTGGCCAAGAAAGCCAATGGCATCCTGGCTTGTATCAGAAATGCTGTGTCCAGCAGGAGTAGGGAGGTGATTGTCCTCTTGTACTCAGCTCTGGTGAGGCCACACCTTGAGTACTGTGTTCCGTTTTGGGCACGTCAAGAAAGGTGTGGAGGTGCTGGAGCAAGTGCAGAGGAGGGCGACAAAGCTGGGGAAGGGCCTGGAGAAAAAGTCTTATGAAGAGTGACTGAAGGAGCTGGGGCTGTTTACTTTGAAAAAGAAGAGGCTGAGGGGAGACCTCATTGCTGTCTACAACTACCTGAAAGGATGTTGTGGAGAGGCTGATGCTGGTCTCTTCTCACAGGTAATTAGTGATAGAACAAGAGGGAATGATGTCAAGCTATGACTGGGTAGGTTTAGGATGGACATTAGGAAAAAAAAAATAATGGAAAAGTGGTCAGGCATTGGAATGGGCTGCCCAGGGAGGTGGTTGGGTCACAAATCTTGGGTGTGTTTAAAAGTCATTTGGATGTGGTGCTTGAGGATATGGTTTAGGGGTGAACCTTGTAGAGTAGTGTTATAGGTTGGACTTGATGATCCTGAGGGTCTTTTCCAACCTGAATGTTTCTGTGATTCTGTGACATAAGGATTTACACAAGTGTACTCTAGAGAATTTCCTTGTGTTGAGTGGTGATTTATTTATTAACTTTTTGTCCATTTATATCGATGCCAGTAAGTCTTTGGAGTTCTGTCTGTTGTTTCTAGTAATGGGACCAGGACTCATGCAAATGTCAGGGAAAATACATGGTTACATCTTTCTAAAGTGGGGAAATGAGGGATATCTTAACAAACTGTCCAGCTAATCTTGCACCACTGTTTAGTCAGTCCTTGATGAAACTGCTCATTGTGATGGCAAATAGAAAGTAAGTTGTAATTATGAACCTTTCTTTGGAGCTTGCTGGCTATGAGCCTAGCTCTTTACCATAATTTCTTACAGAAATATCATACCTTCAAGAGATGATGGTGTCTTTTGTTTTACTGGACCAGCAGTAGGAAGCAGAATTAGGTATCTATGTATAATATACATTTTTATAGAATATCTCAAACACCTCTTCTAGTGTATGAAAATGTTATGCAGAGCAGTGTTACTAGGAATGCTATTTAGAATCATAGACTCAGTCAGGGTTGGAAGGGACCACAAGGATCGTCTAGTTCCAACCCCCCTGCCATGGGCAGTGACACCTCACACTAGACTGGGCTGGCTAGAGCCTCATCCAGCCTGGGCTGGCTAGAAAATAAACCCAACAACAGACAGGTTAAACTATTTGTCTGAGTTACATAGGAAAATTGTGGGAGAATCAAGAACTGCCTTGAATCCCTCCAAATGCACAAAATCATTTTATTCACAGATAGGCCTCTAAAAAAGATTCATTTAAATACTGGGTAGTAGAAACTTAACACCAATGCTCTTATTTCCTCTCTCCACATAAAGATTACTTTGTTCATCTTTTCCTTCTTTCTCTATGTGGTGAAAGTAGTGCATGTTAAATGTGCTGCAGCAGCTGTACCTTGCTCCTTGTTCTGCATACTTTAAGAAATTGTCTTGAAGATATTATTATTTAGTTAAATATGTGAAATGCAACATCATAACTGATGAAAAAGTGAGAATTCAGATACTGAATCAACAGGCTCAGGACTGCTCATCTGGAACCCAGGGCACCAAGAGGTCAAGTACTTCCCCTTACTCAACCACACACAATATCCCTGGCTGCTCTGTATTTTTATTTTCAGGCATTTTCTGTCTTTGGTATTGGGTTGCTCCAACAATAATCAAGGTCTAAGGAAGGTTTCGAAGTAAAGAGCTGCCAGGAAGCTCTGTTGGAAAGCTTGCAATGCTAACCCATGTGCTGGCATACTTCTAACAGATTTGAAGGGATAGCAATGGAAGACTTCAAGTTACAGGCAAAGCCATGTCACTTCCATACATTTTTTGTAAAACGGTAGAGGTGACATCTTCCTTAGGAAAAGGGTGTCCAGCACTAGAGAGGCAGCATGTAGCAGTGGGATTGTCTGGGACTTGCATTATGGGAGAACCAAAGTGAGCTGATGAGCAGCATCTTTCCTGGTTGGTGGTGCCTCTTGAGACAGTAAGAATATTAATGGCTGTTTGGGTCACTTTCAGTCTCAGCACTGAAATTTGCATGAATTTTAAGAAGAAAAGAGATTCTTCTCTGATCTTCTCCTTTCACAGTTTTAATCAATGAATGAGTATGTTTAGGTAGGCAGGTCTTCCGCTGTGCTGGGAACCCAGCTCTCAGAGTGATGGATTTGAACCGTAGAACCTCCACATGACACCAGTCCCTGGGAAGCTGTCACTTACTGTCTACCTCCTTCAAGCTGACAACAACGTGGTCTGTAGATAAAGTGCTCAGACGAGCAGAGGGTGTTTACCCAAGTCATCTAAAGTGCATCATCCCCCTTTTTTTGCTTTCGGAAGGAAACATAGGTCAAATTTCTCATGAAGTTCTGCAGAGTGAGCTATAGCCCACATAGCTATATCTTGCTCATTGCTATGGTATTTGAATATTTTATTGGATTTTATAATGCATGAATCTGAGGTGCTGAAGCTTGTGATTATTTTTCCTGCTTTCAACAGACACTGGAAAGACCAAAAGGCATGTTCTCAGAAATGCAGAGGGTGCAGTTGGACTGCGCAAGAACCATTCCCAGCCCCTCAGCTGAAGTGAAGTCCCTTTGGTCTGTCCCACATGGGGCAAGTGGTTATATGCAGCTTGCCCGGGGGCAGCCATTCCTGAGCCTTTTCCAATGCTCTACCCAGACAACAAGAATCTCTTCATCCCTTTCCACTGAAAACAATAGCAGTGAAAAAGTGAGGATAGCTCAACACAAAGCCCAAAGCCTGAGTGTGCTTCCAAGCAGAGGGTGAACAAAGGGTACACACAGCTGGGTAGGCTGCTAATCACTTAGTGGAAATATTTCTTAATTATACAACAGGCAGCCTTAAATAACCTCCTAGAAAAAACAAAGACTTCTCTCTTGATGTGATACCAACTTAAAGAGATAGAGAAGCACTGATAATCAGCAGAGACAGGCAGCCATTATGAAATCCTGTGGGCTTCACAGAACAAGCTGTGGTGAGAGGCTAACCAGAATCCTGTGCTGGAAAGCCAGACATTTGGGGCAGACCAGGACAATTGCTGGTCATGGAGAAACGTGCTTGTTTGCAGAGGAGAAGATGAAATGCTGCCAACAGACGTGCAGGCTGCTGGCCCTGCAGGCTGGAGAAGGTTGTGATAAGCATAGGGGAGGCAAAAAATGGCTGAAAGAGGAACTAAGAAGGAGAGTCTACCCACAAGGAAACTTTTATTAGCTGCCAGTGTGACAGCACTCTCACTGCATGACCGTGACTGTGCCAGCCACAGGTGCTGCCCTGATGCCCTGTCTGGCTTAGGGTTTCAGAATACCCCATCCCAGCATAAGCAGGCGGAAACGAGCCTATGCAATTGGAAAGCACAGAGGTGGAGACATCCGCATGCCAGAGCAGATGGGAAACTATGCATGTGGTGAAACTGTGGAGATCCACCAGCCCCTGAAAGCTGGTGGAGTAGAGGCAACTGAAGGCATTGTTTGAGGGATATCACATGAGTGTGCGTGATGTGCCACTCCAGTCAAAGGCCTGCCTGACATCTTTCAGCAGCAATCACTTTTGAAATGGGTAGAATACCTGTGACATTAAAAAAAAAATGACAATATGTTTGTGTTGCTAAGAGAGATGTGGCTGGAGATAAGAGCTCTATCTAAACAACTCATCTGGGGGTGAAATAAAGAAAAACTGAGACTTGTATGCAAGAACGTGCACCTAAAAGCACCTAGATAAAGTGTCTGAGGAAGAGGAGCTATTTTCATGTGGGAAAGGAAGAGTTTGCATGAATCATTATATACTTCCAACTTAGATTTTACAGCAGCAAGGGCTTAGGGAGGAGAGATACCATCTAAAGGTTGGTAGAATTTGGTTTTAAAATACGCATCTGTGGAAATGCCATACTTTCAACAACAACAACAACAACAATATATATATATATATATACAGAAGTCAGAATAAACCAAATGCAGCAAAATGGCTGCATGATTTACCAAACTTTGTCTTATGATGACAAGCCACATGAAATCTGTGCAGATAAGCTGTCACCAGCAGCTATTTTCTCCTGTGTCTCACTGACAGGTGGGGAGGAGTAATTAATACCCAGCGGAAAAGTAGGAGACATCTGTTGAAGTAATCCCTTATTACTCTCAAGTGGTTATTGATCAAATGAAATCAAATATGCTTTTGTGCTCATACTGCTCTGGATAGCAGACTCTGGAGATGGTCCGAGCTGAAGTAGTAGAAGAGCTGCTAGGCAGCCTGATGGTAAGCATCCCACTCACCACTGCATGCCAGGAGGGGCAGAGGAGGTGGGACAGGGGGAGACCCTTTGCTGAAATGAACCCATGCACTAAAATGCCAGTGGGCATAGAGGACAGACTCATCCAGTGTGGGTGAGTATTTAAGGGTGATTGTATCTTGTGAGGATTTTTGCATGTAATCTTTGACTAAGTTAGAAATGGGAGGACAAAAATGAGTATTTGAAGGTTGGAAAAAAAAATCACCTGTCATTTGTTCAGGAAACTTAGGTTATTCTGTGACTGTGCAAAAAGTTTCCGGGTGTGGTGTGACTTCTCTTTTCCCGTTTCTCACTGTTATTTAGTGATTTGATGGCTTTTTAATTGCAGCTATTATCTTCATGTGATAAACTTAGTTCTGGTGACAAGATGAAGTTGTAAGCAAGACCTCATTTTCCTATCACAGGTTGCTTTGATTAAATAACTTACAGTTAGTTATGGAGGAAAGCAAAGTACAATGTAAATATGTCCTGTCCTTTTTATCCAGTCTTTCAAAAACATTGTGCAGTGCCAGGTAAAGCCTTAATGTTAAGGTTTTGACATTATGTACAAATTATGTACAAAATTTGACAGAGAGAATTTTACAATTAAAAGCTGCAGTATTAAAAAAAAAAAAAACAAAACAAACAACAAACAACAACCAAAGCAACAAAATTCTCTGCTTTCTCTTCACTCTGCTCATGATTTTTCAGGAAAAGTTAGTTACACAAAATTTTGCCTCTTAAATTTGTAATTATATTTACCTTGGTATTTTGAAGCCTGGAAATATTCAGAGCGCAGAAGCTCTGGTTCATTGGCTGTGAGTAAGGCTAAGCACAGTTCTGTGCATTGGTCTGTCCTGAGTGGCTGGCAGTATAAATGTATTCATCCACACTCACACTTCCAGCTTTCTAGAGAATCATTCTGAGAAATGCTGAGCTCTATGAAACAGAATTTAATGGCAAAGAGTTGTGTTTTTGTGGGTGACTGGAGTGGTTAGAAACTCACACCTGGCTCACCCTTCACCACACAGTTTGGGGAAGGGTGAAGGACTGGGCTAGGAAGAAGACACATGGCTGAGGTGTTCCTTCCTTCCATCCTGGAAACACAATTGTCTGAGGACTTTCTGAGAATTTCCTTTCAAAATTCACAAAAAATGTGACAAAACATGAAAAAAAAAGCAGATTCTGCTACTCTGTCTGTATGGAAGCGGCAGACAAAGACATTTCAAGGGATTTTGCCAGACATCCTAAAGACCCTGGGCCATATTTTGCATGGTGCAGGGGAAACTGATGAGGCTGCAATGAGCTTGGAATAAAACCAAGATTCAATGAGTCAACTTCCCTGGCTTTCCACATTGCCTTTATCAAGATGGAGAGCCCAAAGATGGTGGTCCAACTCCTGCACCCAGGGACTGCCTGTGGTATTGTTGAGCAGGTTTAAATGACCTGCATGAGCACCCTGATGGGAATTGTCTCAGTTTATAAACACGAGAAACTCAGGGTATGGTAGCAGTGCTGTTATCCTCTGGTATATAGAATACAGGAAAAGGAGGAAAGAAATGGAAATTCTTCCAAAGGTGAGGTGGCTGGGTGCCTGCTGCACAGTGGTGTGCTGCTGTTCTCCCAGTATGACCAAACTACCTGAGCATCTTGGACACTGGTTCAGCCAGACACAGCTCCCAACAGCCTGCACTTGAGACTCTTTTTAAAGAGGCAACACAGTAAGCTGTTCTAGCCACAAATAGAAAACTGCCTCTATGCAAATGCTGTTTAGATTTTCATGAGATAGGGTCTTCAGAGAGAAAAATTCCTCTTCAGACTTATCAGGACGGAATTTGTTGGAGAAAAATAGTCCTGCAGTGTCTTCAGTCCTGCAAGTTGCATCCTGGAATCCTTGCAGCTGAGAGAGATGGAATTCCAAGTTAAAGGATGTTTCTTTTGAGAAGAGGCTTTAACAGGCTTTCCTTGGGTTGTCTCCAAAGCCAACTGCCACACCAGTCTACCACCGAGTGGGGCCAGGACCCTCAGATAGAGACATGTTCCCTATGCAACAAAGGTTTTTCATCTCTCCTTTGGTGATGGGCTGCCCTGTGTTCTATCTAGGTTAGCTGCCATACATCTTGCCTGCCCTGTGGCAACATCATGCCTGGGATCCTGCCAGAGCAGGACTGCTAATGGGATGTGAGATGTGAACACAACTTGAATCCCCGATGAAGTGGCCTGTAAAGAGGCTTGGAGCTGGACTAGTGGGACCCAGCATCCTGCCTCTGGAGCTGACAAGGTCCAGACAGGTGCAGATGTGGTCATGCTTACCTCTCGTCACCATGAATCTCTCCATAGCATAAAGGCTGATGATAGTTGGTCTACCATAAAATTGTCATTTTTAATTTCTTTTAGTTAGAAAATTTAAAGGATCTCATTTTTTATAAGCTTCCCCACCCTCCCAATATAATCTCAGAGCTATTTAAGTCTCATTTACACTTTTTATTCTGATAGCAAATATACCTCTAAGTTCTTTTACCTGTGTCTCTATGTAAATTTTGTTATAAACATGTGAATTACTGTTTTTTTTTTTAATTAATGCTTTCTTCTTGAAAGGTTTTTGTGAACTGAAGTAGGAAATAAAATAAAAACCTTATTCTATCTTAATTAATACAGGAAAAAATGGATTTTTAAAATTGTGCTTTCAGGTTGCTTAGCCCTTGTACAATGCAGTAATTGAGTACAATTAAAGAGCATCATATTTTCCAGACTGAGGGACCAGAAGGGTCCTTTCTTTAGCTGTGTTGGAGCAGCTCAGTAGCCAGCAGTGGAGCTGGGTGGATGGTGCAGACACGTAGGAGTAGGGAACTTAGAACATTGCTACATAATGCCAAAACTTGAAGGCTGAACTTTAACCCAGCACCCTGTGTGTCATTCATTTGTTCTTTTGACATCTTACTTGTTTACAGCATGAATGCCTCTCTCCCACATACATGGATTGACACTCCCCAGAGTCTTGCACCAGCTGCCAGAAGATAGGGTGGATTACACATTTCAAGCAGAGGGTAGGTAAAAATTTTTACCTGGTATGAAACCATTGACTTTGCTTCTTTTTTATGTGTGGATTAGATGGGTACACAGGGAACACTAATGGTCAATGACACTGGAGAGCCTTTATATTCTATATTGTCTCCCTAGGTCAATTTTTATCTCAAGCCAGAAGTTTCTTGCAGTTCAAAACTGACAGTCCATGGGCTGTGTAAAATTATTAAATCTTTTCAAAGGATTTTCATTTTAACAAAAAAGAACATGAACATGTAGAAGGATGAATTTAGGAAAATTTTTAGCATCTTCCCAAGTCCAAGTTGTACTCACATTGAGGGAAAATCAGAGGTTGCAAACTCTAAAGGCAGTAAAGAATTTTTTGTCATCAAATTGATCTCAGTGGTAGTGAATATCTCCTCTGGAGATAATAAAATTTGAAACATAGAGGGAAAAACATCACTTCTTCCTGAATGCAGCTTGCACCTACAAATCCTACAACAGTTGCTTGATGTACAAGAAGAGCAACCAGTGCCGTTCTATGTTAAGAAGACAAAGTTTCTTGAATAAACCTGATTCCATGTTTTGCTGATGTCAGTTACTGGCCTGGTTGATAAAAGTGATTACATCGACTTTTATGAGGTATTTAATTTAGTACTGTATGATGTTTAGACAGAAAAATTTAGCAACTTTTGCTGAAAAAAAAAAATCCATGACCTTTAAACTGAAAAGTGATGCCCTAGCAGAATTACTAATAGGTTGTCAATAAGATATCTTTATCACATGATTGCTTTAAGTTTTTTCTGCCAGACTTAATCTCATTCCATATTTCCCCTGTTGCCAGGTAGAAAATATTAAGTTATTAATTATAAAAACTAATAGAAGACTGGGAAAAAAAAGTAAAAAAAAAAAAAAGGAGAGGTAGAGGAGCCAGTGTTAAGTAGATGGATTAGCAAACTAGACACACTGGAACAAATGCACTTTAATACAGGCAAATATATAATGGGGTATTATATCCCGAGAACAACAAAAAGGGGAAAGGGCACAGTGGACAAATAGCTCAATATTAGTTCATGGTTCATTACAGGGATAAAAGGGAATGATGCAATTCATAGATGTATAAGCAAAATAGGTGAAAAGGTAGTTCTTGACCCTGTATTTCACACTGCTGAGATTTTTTTCCATGCTAGTAATTCTAAATCTTTTTACCAGTACTTCCCAGGTCTTACTGAGACCACAGCTTTATCTGTATTATGAATATTTTTCTACTGCAAAGAAAGTAATTATCCCTTGATTATGTCAATAAGTTATTGCAGTAATAGATAAGAGCCAGATAGATGGACTTCTTACTTAACTTCCTCATTCATGCCAGAGTGGTTTATTCTTCTCTTTCTTGACAACTTTGAGCACCTCAGAGTAAACAAGTGGGTCTTCTGTTTCCCTCAATATTAATCGCTGTGTAAACTGGATACAAATTCCTTTGGTAATTCTCAACTATGTTATGATGCGAAGAGGCTAAACATATCAATCTGCAAGTGTGTACAGAGAATTGTGACCCAGGACTTTTCCTTGTCGTTTGACAGCATTCTAGATTCTTTGCTTTGTTAAAGAAGGAAATTGATGATGAGTTGTTCCTTGATGCAATACCATTGACTACAAAGGAAAATTCTGTTTTCATAGAATCATAGAATCAGCCAGGTTGGAAGAGACCTCCAAGATCATCCAGTCCAACCTATCACCCAGCCCTGAGCAATCAACTAGACCATGGCACTAAGTGCCTCATCCAGGCTTTTCTTGAACATCTCCAGCGATGGCGACTCCACCACCTCCCTGGGCAGCACATTCCAATGGCCAATCACCCTCTCTATGAAGAACTTCCTCCTAACATCCAGCCTATACCTTCCCTGGCATAACTTGAGACTGTGTCCTCTCGTTCTGCTGCTGGTTGCCTGGGAGAAAAGACCAACCCCCACCTGCCTACAACCTCTCCTCAGGTAGTTGTAGACAGCAATGAGGTCACCCCTGAGCCTCCTCTTCTCCAGGCTAAACAACCCCAGCTCCCTCAGCCCCTCCTCATAGGGTTTGTGTTCCAGGCCCCTCACCAGCTTCGTTGACATTGAATGCATGATTTAATACAAGTGGAAGATACATTTTTTTCAGCAACAATGTAAGGAATCTTGCCATTAATGCTTATTCCGAACAGCTCTGCACTGACACAACTCCATTTACTCTGAATTTTACACTGGTAACCTCTCTGGCCTGAAGTGGGAATGATTTGAGAATTCAAGTACATTTCTAGAACACTGGCAAAACAACCAAGGAAATGGTAATGAAGTTTGGCTGGTTTTTAGTGCAGAGACATGAATCTAGTTCTACAAGCTTCCACTTGGGCATGTTTCATTTTGATTTCTCTATATCTCATGGAGTACCTGAAAGAAAACAAGACAGAGTGACTTCAGAAAAATGAAAGAGGAGTCTCAAAAGGTGAGACTCAATAGATCCCAAAGTTATGTTGTTAGTGGGGAATGTGTACATCCTCAATGTGGACACAAATATTAAATATTGTTATTTACAGTGCATACTGCAATCATCAATTCATTTAATCTCATGACTACTGAGGAGAGTTAGTAAGTCCAATTTCATGCAGAACAAATGCATAAGTGCAAGAAGTGAGAGGTTAATTACCCTAGAAATGCAAGGCATGTAAATGTCTAACACCCATTGACTTCAGGACACATTAGTCACCATAAGTTCTTAATGCCTCTGTGTTTTACCCAGCATCAAACTGATTAGTCAGGAAGCTATGAAGTAGAAGCCAATCTGCATGTTGCCCTGATTTTCTAACTTTCTCCAAGAGGAAAGATCTCATTTGAAATGGGTTATGAGGTTCATCTCATCACACATGTCACTTTTACAATGTAAACATCTACATGTGGGCTAGTTGTATGGATGCCCCTTGTAATCAAGGGAGGGAAAGACAATGGAGATGAATTCCACCTTGAGTGTCTGCACCGCAACAGTGGAATACCAAAACACAGCCTGCACTGGTTGTGGTCATCCACTTACCCTCGCCTCTTGTATTTGCTATCCTGAGATTCACCAGAAAAAATTATGAAATGTATCCAGGGGATTTCCACACAGTCCTTGATGCTATCTTTAGAGTGCTCTAGTGCAGTTTCAGAATACCGAACTTGCTTGTTTTTTTTCTTGTGTCTACTTGTCTCCGCTTCACCCAACTCAAAACAAGAGAGTTTATAGATCAAACACTTGCTGGCTCCACAAGTTATCATCCCCTGGTTTTGCTGACCTGTCTGATGCCCTGTGATTGTTTTCCATTTTTCATAAGCTTTTCTGGGTTAATTTTATCTGCTGATGTTATTTTCATCCTTACAGCATTTAACCAGAGATTTATGCAACTTTGTGTATGCTAGCAAGTATTTTTAAATAGCTTATTGCTTTTTAAATGGGCAAAAATAAGTCACAATCAATATAATCTAGCTACACATTCACTAGAACTGAAAATATTTAGTTACACCCTGAAACATAACACTAAAAGCATGTTAATAAGAAGAGATTAGGCACAAACACAGCTCCAGCAGCTATACTGCAGATGCTATTGTTACAGGATGAACTTTCATTGCGGACAAGAACTAAAAAGAGAGTAAACCTACTCATGACTGCTGCATATCAAGCAGGACTTTGATGACAGCTTAATTTGAAGTTATTTCCAAGTGAGCCACTGTTAACTCAAAATAGTAAATACTGTGAAATTTGGAAGGTCAGCCCTTTGCAGAGCACGGCTGGACTTCTGGATTTCTACAGATGAAGCCGTTGGCAAGATTAAGAAGGCAAGCATAAAGGAGGAGCATTAGATACTGGAAATTTCTAGAAGCCACACTTGTGACCCTAGCTTTCTCCAAAACTTTGGGGAGCAGAGGAATGTGCCTGATCCCAGCTGGAGTCAGCATAAGAGTTTGGAAACAGTGAGGCAGGAGCCTTGTTGCAGTGGAAAATGAAACCACAGGTACCTTGACAAATTGGTTGAAGCTGGAAATGCTGTGCCATCTACAGCACATGTAGACACTTCTGTAAGTGAACACATAGCTGCACAGTGGAATGTATAACAAAACTCTGAACAGTAAAGATCAGCTTGCTCCTGGTCACAGCTGTTGGCAGATTTCTGGGAGTGGAAAGTGAGCTTGGATCAGAGAACACGCACATGACAGTGAGGCAACTCAGCGTTGTAGCTGATGTTGTGGTTGCAGTCAGCTTAAAACGTGCAGGCTCATTAAAAACCCAAATCCTCCAAAAAAAAAAAGCACCACTCTGAGGGGGACTGAGTGCATAGTGGAGGCCAGAGTGGAAATCTAACATAGCCCCAATGGAAGGGAAATAAGCAAAGCTTGAAAGTCTGTTATAAAAGCAAACTGTACTGGAACTTGGTTAATTCAATATTGAAAACCCAGTGATATGATTTTCTGCTTTAATAAGTCTTCCCTGCTGAGTGCCCAAAAGCAAAAACAAGAGGAAGAAAATTCTGATGATGAATATGTTAAATTTGGCATTCAAGTAGACTCAGGTTTAGCTGGATCTGATGGGGCCTGAGCTACATGTCTGGTTTGAGTAATGCATTCTGAACTTTAATGGTGCACACTACTGATATGACTCAAATGCACAGGAGCACTGGCAACCACTGGAGGCTTTCCTGCCTCCAAGCACCTGACCTGGCACCAGCCTTCAAAGAGAACATCTCTGCCAGGGGTCATCATTCATTGCTTTATCACCCCAACCCAAACTTCCCTTTTTTAAAAGAAGTCTCTGGAAATTATGAGTTTTTTTTTCTTTCAGGCAAATATAGGCTGGTCTAGACATGCACATGATTGTGAAAAAGCCATGCAACATCATTCTTTTCTGTTAGACTGTGCATCAATAATACATAAGTGAAAAATAATGTGATCTTTCCTCTTCAGTCAAAATAAGTCTTGTCCTCATTGCAGTTAATAAGTTCCAGGCTAAATAATCTATAACCTGTCATGCCAAAATACTGGTTTGGCTATTTTTCTTGCCTTTGAAATGGTTGTGCATCAAGTACCACAGCAAAGGCTGAGACATCTAATTCCCTTTAAACTGTAACCAGAAATCAAGACATGCATCAGTTTAAATGCAATGTCTTGACAACCAGATCTCCTCAGGTAAGCATGCCTTTGTGGCATGAGGATTACAACTGCGGTAATTTAAGGTGCGTCTTTTCACTCCAGAACATATAAGTGGAAGCAAAAGAACATTTTTATATGATAGTTGGCCAAATCCCAGTCCTAGATATCCTGCAGAGTACCTGGAGTAAAGTGGCAGAAGCCAATTGAATTATGAGAGGTTTACATGAGTAAAAATGTTACTGTAGTTTGCATTAAGATGTTTACTAGGTGTCACCCCAGTGTGCACTCTGTCACCAGTGTCAGGAAGCAGGAAATGAAACAAGTCCTGCAAAAATTAATGTTAGGAAGTGGGAATTCTGACTGGGTGATCTCATGCCATGCCACCCTTCATGCCATGATAAAATTCTGCCTCACAGTACTCAGCAGCACATCTGAGAGCGGTCAGTAAGAAAAGCATCGTTTTCAAAGAGCAAATCATCACACAGAGCCACATTCCTCATAGCAGATCCCCAGCTCATGAGCTTTGCTTTACATGGTAAATGAGGAGGGGAATTTGACCCCTTCCTGTGATGTGTTACCAAACAGTTGCTTTTTTAAAGAGACCCAGTAGTGGCTGGGAATTGGGCTAACTCACACTGTGCATTCATATGAGCTCATATGAATCCCTTGACATGGAGCCTTAACCAGCAGAACAAACCATAAGTTCCCCACCCCACAGTAATTCACCAGGGGAAATCTGACTTCCTGCCCAGCACCACGGATATGTACTAGAGCTTAAGCAAAAAAAAAAAAAAAGGCAGGAGGTAGAGAATCAAATAACAAAAAGAAGCACTGCTGTCAGAGACTGGGGGTGGTGGGAGAGGTATTATTCACTTTACTGAGGCTGGAGGAGGGGGTGGTCTGGATAGCTAGCTGTAGGCTGCCTTTCAATATTAGACACAGGGAGTTTTTAAAAAATTAGCATTAGTACAAAAAGAAGTCATCATAAAACTCCCAAGCAAAATCACCTGCTCTTATTGTAGGTTTCTGTTCGACAGACATGAAATACTTTCTTTTTTTTAAATCATATATATGTGTGTGTGTACATACAGGCTTTTTTTTTTTCCAACAGACATTTATCTTGACAAATGGAGACACGATCACACTGAGCTGACTAGGTTTCCTACAGCAGCTGTTTAGTGCAAAAGGGCTGTGAGAACACTTTGCAGGGGTGTTGTGCTGCCTGGGAGCAGAAGGACAGCTGGGGCTCTTGGCATTCAGCAGCAGCAGCTGGTTGGATGCTGGCTTGCTTGGGGACTGTCCAAGTGAGCTTGACCAGGAACTGAGAAGTGATAACATTATACAGGAGCAGGGCTGGGCTGTGAGGTACATTCAAATGCATCCTACCAGACTGAACAGCTAAAATAACCTGTGTAAGAGCCAGGGCAGTCTTCTTCAATAACTACGGATGGTCATGGACAGGAGAATAAAAGGAAGTAGCAGCTCACTTCAACCACTTCCAACCTTTTTGTCTTTCTTTCTATGTATGTAGGACAACTCTTCTGATGCAGGCAACAGCTGTTGCTATCAGTATTTATCACTGATATGGGAGAATGCATCAATGCAGAAACAACTGAATAAGTTTACTTAGCCTGTTGAATCTGCTCCCATTGGTGACAGGTTTGCTGCACTGCATGTTAAATGCTGGCACCTGAGAAACAGAGCACTTGGATGTAAATGCATCTGTACATCTAACCCTGGATTTTAAGGGGTCTTGGCAGTTTAATATGAATTGAAATTTTCACTGTTCAGTGTTGTGGTTTTCTATTTTGGTGCTGCACATATTACACTGTGGTTTCCTACTTAAGTATGTGGGGTAAAATTACACAGTCACTGCTCCCCTATGGCTTTCACCTGAACAAAGCATGCCCCATATCATCAAGCTGAATCACCTATTTTGTAAGGATTGAACAAGCAGGCTAATGTCATGCCCTGTGATCTTATGGCCTTAAGCACACAAAGTTATGGTCAGTATAAATTTTTGGAGATTTATATCCAAAAATTATATATCCCAACATCTAGGTGGTACTGAAATGTTTACAAGCTCCCTCAAATACTGCCTGAAGCCTTTCAGCCCCTCTGGCACTAAAATATCCAGGAACCTGTGGTGAGTTTGTGTCCTCACCCCCATTCTGCAAAAGTGCTGAGAGGTGTCAAAATCTTGACGGGACTTGTCAGGACTGTCATACAAAGCATCATCCTGGGCATCTGAACTACCAGGTCTGACATGGCAGCTTAAAAGACCCTGCTGTGTCTAGTTGGAAGATGAACTCAGAGTCAACTATTCCAATTCTAGGTGGGAAAGACACCTTAACCTATCACAAGAGCTTTAGTCTTGTTTTTTTCCTATGTATTTCCTGATCACTGAATTGCCTTTTCCACTATTCCTGCCAATTTCAGAGTAAAGGCCACAGCTGAGAGATTTGGGTGATTTAACTTACTTTTGGGAAAGTTAAAAGATTCAATCAATTGCATGAAATGTAGATCTGAAGCTACTCCTACATCTATGCTAACTTCAACAAAAGTCTGGGAACAGAATTTTTAGCACAAAGGGTAATGGTTTTAAACTAAAGCAGGGTAGATTCAGGCTGGATACAAGGAAGAAATTTTTACTGTGATAGTGGTGAAATACTGGAATAACTTACCCAGAGATATGGTAGATGCTCCATCCCTGAAAACATTCTGCAGGGGCATAGGACTAGATGACCTTTAAAGGTCCCTTCCAACCCAAGTAAATCTATGATTCTATTAAAAGTGTTTAATTTTATTTACTACATTCTGGCCTTTGGTGGGTCAGCAGGGATCCATACACAGTGAAGGGATAATCACTTAAGACATCCTTAAATAACCAATTCTTGGTAACAACCTCAGAGAGGCAGGGTTCATCTGCGAGGTCCTCCCACAGCAAAGGAGTAGCACTGCCAACTGTAGGTCCCTCTCCACCTGCAGGTAGCTCCTCTTTTGCTCTGCTGGGAAGAGTACTGTGCAGGACAGGGATGGAGGCAGACAATTGCAGGAAGAAAGGATGGGCAGGTGGCTCACAGGCCATAGATATCATGCCTTCTAAATGCAGAATATCACAACCTGCACCCAAGACTGTAACAGCAGGGACTCTTCATTCTTGTCCTCCACTGACCACACTGAGTGTTGCCTGGGACTCCTGGTATACACACTTGTCAGTAGCTTCATACAAGTGTTTTGATCTAAGACAGGACGTGCTTTTTTGGTGCCCTCAGCCCTGCTCGGTGGCTTAGTACTTCAGATGACAACAAAGACTTGCCAAGCAGAGCAATGACACATCTAAAAAGAAATCTATGTTCTCTCTGCATCAAAAATATAGTAAGTGATTTCTTTTTTCCTTCACCATAAGTTATCTATTAATAGAGTGGGTTGTTCCCTGAGAAATCCAGCAATATGCTTGTGACCTTGCATAGAGACTTCCAGAACTGGTCACAGAAAGGGAGAATCCAAATAAAAGTTCTCTCTTGTAGAACAGGAAGGAAAAAAAAAAACATGAACTTGAAGAGCTGTCTGGGCAAAGAGCAGAAAGCATCAGAGGGTCAAAATCCCCTAAGGACATTAGGGAAATACCAGAGTATTTAAAAAAAAAAATTCTACTAGCTTTAATGTTCCCACACAAGCAAATCACAAGAGACAGTCTGGGCATGCACTTACATAGGATCTTCAGAATGAGACAAGTCTCATGTGACTTCAGGTTTATGAGTAATGACTCCAGAAAGTGGCAGAGAAACATCAGTGGGATCTGGGGCATTTAATCTGAAATCCTTCTCTGCAGAAGTTGCATTTAACAGCAACTGGAGTTAATCAGTTTCCTGACACTGAAGGTGTCATGATAAATGCTATGCCTTTTCAGCACGCAGGGGCTGATGGCTGCCAAGTCTGGATGCCATGAGCTGCCTCTCCCAGTCTTTGCCCACTCTTTCAGCAAGGTTCCTGCCTGGTCCAGAGGGCTGATAAATTCAACGTGTGAGTTACATGAGTTGGAAAGGGAAGGAGGGTATGGGTCAACAGAGAGTCAGATTTTGAAAAGGAGGAATGTGCTGTAGAGATGAAGTTGGTAGATTGGCAGGCTCTGCTCTGGGGGAGTAAACTAATTTCTAAGTTGTATGCTCCAAAAGGAAGAGTATGTGAGTCCAGAGAGACTCTGGCACAAACTGTAAGGAGAACAGTGCATATCAACTGGCCGCTTCCGTGAAGGACAACAAAAAGCTTTTTTATAAATATATTAATGCTAAAAAGAGGGGCAAGAGGAGCCTCCACTCTTTATTGGGCGTGGAGGGTAACATTGTAACTAAGGATGAGGAGAAGGCTGAGATTCTAAATACCTTCTTTGCCTCCATTTTCAACAGTAAGGCAGGAGGACTTCAGGATAACTGGCCTCCTGAACTGGTCGATGGGGTCAAGGAGCAGTGTTGTACTCCTGAAATCCATGTGGAATTAGTTCGAGACTTGTTGAGTCACTTGGATATTCACAAGTCCATGGGACCTGATGGGATTCATCCTAGGGCGCTGAAAGAGCTGGCAGATGAGCTGGCCAAGCCTCTGTCCATCATTTTCCACCAGTCCTGGCTCACTGGAGAGGTCCCAGAAGACTGGAAATTGGCCAATGTGACACCCATCCACAAGAAGGGACGGACAGAAGAACCTGGGAACTACAGGCCTGTCAGCCTGACCTCAGTGCCGGGGAAAATCATGGAGCAGATTGTCTTGGGGGCAATCACTGCGCACCTGAAGGATGGCCAAGGAATCAGGCCCAGCCAACATGGATTTAGGAAGGGCAGGTCCTGCCTCACCAACCTGATCTCCTTCTATGATTAGGTGACCACCTGGTGGACGTAGGAAAGGCTGTGGATGTAGTCTACCTGGACTTCAGCAAGGCCTTTGACACTGTCCCCCACAGCAAACTCCTGGCCAAGCTGTCAGGCTGTGGCTTGGACAGCAGCACTCTGCACTGGGTTAGGAACTGGCTGGAGGGCCGAGCCCAGAGAGTGGTGGTGAATGGTGCCACATCCAGCTGGCAGCCTGTCACTAGTGGTGTGCCCCAGGGATCAGTGCTGGGCCCCATCCTGTTCAATATCTTTATTGATGATCTGGGTGAGGGGATTGAGTCCATCATCAGTAAATTGGCAGATGACACCAAGCTGGGAGCAGGTGTTGATCTGTTAGAAGGTAGAAGGGCTCTGCAGAGGGACCTTGACAGGCTGGACAGGTGGGCAGAGTCCAACATGATGGCATTCAACAAATCCAAGTGCTGGGTGCTGCACTTTGGCCACAACAACCCCATGCAGAGCTACAGGCTGGGGTCAGAGTGGCTGGAGAGCAGCCAGGTGGAAAGGGACCTGGGGGTACTGGTTGACAGCCGCCTGAACATGAGCCAGCAGTGTGCCCAGGTGGCCAAGAGAGCCAATGGCATCCTGGCCTGCATCAGGCACAGTGTGGCCAGCAGGAGCAGGGAGGTCATTGTACCCCTGTACACAGCACTGGTTAGGCCACACCTTGAGTACTGTGTCCAGTTCTGGGCCCCTCAGTTTAGGAAAGATGTTGAATTGCTGGAGCATGTCCAGAGAAGGGCAACGAGGCTGGTGAGAGGCCTTGAGCACAAGCCCTATGAGGAGAGGCTGAGGGAGCTGGGACTGTTTAGCCTGGAGAAGAGGAGGCTCAGGGGTGACCTCATTGCTGTCTACAACTACCTGAAGGGAGGTTGTAGCCAGGAGGGGGTTGGTCTCTTCTCCCAGGCAACCAGCACCAGAACAAGAGGACACAGTCTCAAGCTGCGCCAGGGGAGGTTTAGGCTGGAGGTGAGGAGAAAGTCCTTCACAGAGAGAGTGGTTGGCCATTGGAATGTGCTGCCCAGGGAGGTGGTGGAGTCACCATCCCTGGAGGTGTTCAAGAGGGGATTGGACGTGGCACTTGATGCCATGGTTTAGATAGTCATGAGGTTTAGGGTGACAGGTTGGACTCGATGATCTTTGAGGTCTCTTCCAGCCTTCTTGATTCTATGATTCTATGATTCTATGATCAGAAAGGTGGACAGGAACCCAGGATCATGGGCTAGAAAGTGGAGCGAATTACAAAGTCCAGCTAACCTATGACAGAAGTACTGAGGAACTTTACCTCTACATAGTTTCAACTGGGAAAGTACTAAAGCACATGATGAAGTGTGCTTCCAAACAGTCAGAAGGGTTTAAAGACTTAATTACAACAGAAAGCAGGTGACTTGAAAAGGTCAACCTCTTAAGCAAGGGTCCTATTTCCTGACTGCACAGGGAGGTTTGCAACCCCAACAGATGTTTTTTCTTCAGATTATAAGAAACACTTACCTAGAAGTTATGGTAGCATATGATATTGCTTGTCTAGGCAGAGGTCTGAAGCAGCTGTGTGCTGGTACAAGCATACCCATACCACACTGAGGGGGCATTGGCATTCAGAAATACCTTGGCAGTGGAGCTGTTTTAGGCTAAGCTTAGGATGAAAACAAAATATTGCTTTCAAGTACTCAAGTAGCATTTGGCAAATTACTTGTCAGGAACAATCAAGCAACCAGATGCCATGACAGAAAGGTGAGGGACTTCCCTGCTGGCCCTGCTGAGGGGAGGTGGTAGGGCTGGCCTGTGCCTTTGAGGCTGCATGCATGGGTGGGCAGAGATGGGGGTCACCTCCTGCCATCACCATCTCCCGAGGTGGCAGGCAAGCAACATCAGTTAGGAATCCTTGGCATAACTGATGGATGAATGAAGAAAGCTTTTCCTTTACAAGTTGATCCTGCACCATCCTTACTCTCTGTGGTAGTTTTAGGCTATGCCTTTAAAATTTTTCACAGATTTTGAGCAGAAAGTAGTAAAAAATGTAAATAAATCACTACTAGGTGTAAAAAGGAAAATAATGATTATTCTAAACGATTCCATTGAAGGGATATCTCCCATAAGATTTGGTTCCCAAAACAATCTTTCCCTCTTCTCTTCTTGCTTCTTCACTGGGGAGATTCTAACAGGCTTTGCTGAACTTGGCTGCATTGTTTTGTCTGGTATTAAGTTTCTCTGCTTCTCTCTCTTTCCTCTTCTATGGGGGGTGGGGGGGCTGCTTAGAGGGAGGTGGGGAGGCAGCTTCCCTGGTCTTTTGGCCAGGGAGGGGTCCCTGTGCTGTTTATAATTGTAAATACCTGTAAATATTGTAAGTACTGTATATTTGTACATATTCATTGCATTCTGTTGTAGATTGTAGTTTGGCTTGTAAATACAGCTCTATTTGCTTCCAAACCAAGCTAGTCTGGCAAAAGTTAACGCTGGGGGGAATTTTCAACCCACCACACTCTCCTACACCCATACTCTGCACCCACAGGAACCAACTCCTTATGCACACTCACTGTACACTGTTACAGTCTTCCAAGTTATCCAGAGCTCTTCCTGAGAGGTCAGTGATGTAAGGGGAGAGTATTCAGAGACTTAGAGCAAGTCGTCATCTCCTTGAAGCAACTGGCTACATTGCGTGAACTATGGAGCCCTTGGCAGCATGCTGAACCATGGTCCTGAACAGAATTCTTTCTTCAGAGGGTGTCCCATGCTCATCTGTGCTCTCTCTCCTCAGTATAAAGCACCAAACTCAATCCTTCAATAATTTATTTCTTTGTAACAGCGAATGTTTTTTTCAATTATACCTTTAAGTTTGTAACTTTCAACACAAGAGTAAATACACATGTAAAAAAAATCCTAGTTGTGCAAATTTCAAGTTGCATTGCTTCAAATAACATAAATATTTTAATAAAACATATGTTCACATTAAGGTTCACAAAATATATAAAATTTAACAGAAATAAGTCATGAGTTACTTTTTTTTTTTTTTTAAAACCTGTTTTTTAGTAACTAGGAAAAGATACTGAACTTGAGAAGTAACTTAGAAGAGGTGTCACCTCTAAAACCATAGCAGCAAAACAGATGCTGAAAATCTACAATGTATGAAAGGAGAGGTGAAACTACCAGGTACAATGGTAAAGGCAAGGTCACTTAAAAAAAAACAACAAAACCACGAAACGTTTCAGACTGAGAAGTGGACGCAAGAACTCTCAACACTAACACACTCTGTTACTGAGTTGCAAGCTGTTTGCACGACAACAGAACTGCATTAAGGATAGAAGAGCGTGACAGAAATGATGCAGGGCAGAGGGGAAGTGCAGACAGCAGCATATGTATTCCCAACAGTTACAATGCAAGAGACCAGAGCTGCTCTTGTTTCAGAACTGAAGCTGAAGACAAAAGGCTTTGGTATGTTTCTGTTGTTGTTGCATCTGCTGGAGGCAATTCCTTCCATATGAGGAATGGCAGGATTCAGTTTTCCCATCACATGTATGGGTTCATGAAAGTTGCTTTTGTAATCACTTGTCTTTCCAGCTGTCTCAGGATTTGGGAAAGAATCTAAATGCTGGTTAGGTTAAGCATGTTAAAGGAGCAGACCACTGCTGGTCTTCTTTCTGGTTGCAGTTTGCTGAGGGCTCTGCAAACACAGAACCACTCATTGTTATATACCCTGAATGCCTGCAAGAGCACTTGCCTTGATGAGCTCTGTGAAAACACCAGCAAGGGCACAGGCAACCCAAAGCAAGTTTTTTCAGACATCAACTGCCAGTTGCATTAGCCTATCCTGGGTTGTCCCTTCCAACCTAAATCATTCTATGAATCTACAAATCTCTCTCATGAAAGACTTGCCTGATGTACACTGATGCAAAGAGCTCCTGCATCTCCAACAGCAGCTGCAGCTTCTCATCTAGAAGGGAAATTACTGAGAAAGAGGCAGAATTGGGAAGTTCTTTGGACTGAAATGCTTCACACTTCCTCCTGGGAAGTCCAATAATTAAATATGGCATTGTAGGAGCTTAGCCATGAATGACAGCTCTGTGCAGAAGGCAACTCGCCCTTCTCAGCAGTCCTTGTTTGCAGTGTTTAGAGGAAGTCAACATTTATTCCTGTTCTTGGGAATAAACAGGAAATGAGCAGACAGCTTATATTTCCACCCCCACCCCTCCCACCCCCAACTCCCAGGCCTGTTAAGTGTTTTGGACATAGCACCATTTCAGCGAAGGAAGTTGCTGGTATCGCCTTCTTGCTCTTGACCAACTGTTCTCTGCTACCCATAGATCTGTTTGAACTGGTAGCATTCATTGCAGTAGCCATTGCACTTGGCATTGCCATAGTGATCACAAGCAGGGGCTCGGCAGCGCTGCTTTGGGGGCTCGTCTGAAGCTGGATCCCTGGCAGTTCCCAATGGTGGAAGCCTCTGGCACTCCCGGCACAAGTCATCGCTTCTGCAGGCCAGGTTGTTCCTACAGGAAGCCACCGCGCACTGCCTCTTCTGGCTACTTAACGCTGCTCGCTGCAGATCTCTGTGCTGTCCTGTTCTCTTGAAAAACATTAAAACACATTGTCAGTTCCTGTGCTGGCAGCAGCATAAGTGGCTTTTCATCTACTTTCAACACTGCTCATAGTTGGCATAGGTAAGCATTGGGGCTTGTGCAAACACATGCTTCTTCTGAAAAGTGTAATACCAAGAGACAAGTTGGCCTTTAATAAAGAAAATCACAAATTCTGTAATTTCTTTGGAAAAAAAATGTGGTTTATCTTTTGTAAATCTCAATTATAAAAGGGCAAAGCCAAACCAAATTAACAAAAAGTCAGTAGTGGGCTCAACGAAAAGGGCAACATGAAGTGGATTAGCAACCTGGTAACAGCTGACTAGCTGCAAAAGTAAGAATAAAAATCTCTCCCCATTCAGCATACAAGCCAACTGTTGCTCCAATTGCTTCCACTGAAACTGCTGGCAAAACCCCAGCCAAGGTAAAACTGAACATGGCCATGATAGCCCTGAACAGAACAACCTGGACTTGGCAGGGGTAAGTTTACAGTTGGACTTATAATCATAGAATCATAGAATTGTTAGGATTGGAAGGGACCACAAGGATCACCTAGTTCCAACCCCCCTGCCATGGGCAGGGACACCTCACACTAGATCAGGTTGCCCAGAGCCACATCCAGCCTGGCTTTAAACTCCTCCAGGAATGGGGCCTCAACCACCTCCCTGGGCAACCTGTTCCAGTGTCTCACCACCCTCATGGTGAAAAACTTCTTCCTAACATCCAATCTGAATCTACCCATTTCTAATTTTTTTCCATTCCCCCTAGTCCTATCATTACCTGACAGCCTAAAAAGTTTCTCATCAGCTTTCTTGTAGGCCCCCTAAAGACACTGGAAGGCCACAACAAGGTCTCCTCAGAGCCTTCTCTTCTCCAAACTGAATAGCCCCTGCTGTCCAGCCCAGTCTGTCCTCATAGGAGAGGTGCTCCAGCCCTCTGATCATCCTCATGGCCCTTCTCTGGACACATTCCAGCACATCCGTATCTTTCTTGTAATAGGGGCTCCAGAACTGGACACAGTACTCCAGGTGGGGTCTCACCAGAGTGGAATTGAAGGGAAGAATCACCTCCCTCGACCTGCTGGCTATGCTTCTCCTGATGCCACCCAGGATGTGATTGGCTTTCCGGGCTGTAAGTGCTCACTGGTGGCTCATGTTGAGCTTCTCATCCAACCAGCACCCCCAAGTCCTTTTCTTCAGGGCTGCTCTCAAGCCAGTCACTGCCCAGCCTGTATCGGTGTTTGGGATTGCCCCAACCCAGATGCAGGACCTTGTACTTGGTCTTGTTGAACCTCATAAGGTTGTTATGGCCCACCTCTCCAGACTGTCAAGGTCCCTCTGGACGGCATCCCTTCCCTCCAGATCTTAGGGTCTTTTCCAAATGAAATGATTCTGTGATTTGATGCCTTTTGGGAATGCTGCTCAGTTTCAGTGGCTAAAAGTCATGAGATACTCTATGCTTGTCTTTCTGTAATACTTAGGATGCAGTCATCTGAGGATTTTCTAGTATGCATCCAGTCAGAAGAGAAAAACGTGCAGTGCTAAGCAAGAGGAAGATTTTGAGAAGTTCACACTTACTTCTGTCTGTCTCACCAGCTGTTCTTCTGTCCTCCTGGCTTCCTGAAATCGCTGGTTCTGGGCCTTAATGAAGCAGTTCTGGCAGTACCCCTCGAGCATTGTGCTGCCCAGGGTGCCGCAGTCACGCCGCTGGCAGGACACAGTGTTACGGAAGGTGGCAGCAGAGTTCCCTGGCTGACCTGCTGCTGAGGACTTCCTCTGAGATCGTCTTTGGTGGCGTAGGGAAGCACTGTCTGTAATGCAAAGTAAGGACAGGAGCTCGATAGTGCCCAACGAATCTGATAACCCAATGCAAGTATAGAATCTCCCCAGTTTAAAGAGCAAAAGTAAAAATTCAGGAAAAAACCTAAACTATCTACCAGCCTCAAACATGGGTCCTGGACAATCCTGAAACCTCTCAGCTGATGCACTTTCCTCCATGCTACATAAGTAAGAAAGCTAAAATAGCCTGATTTTCATATCAGAATTTTCTGAAATAGCTGATTTGAGAAAAACTTGCCCTTGGTTGGAAAACTAGATCCCACTGAAATCAAGAATAATTTCACCTTTGACTTCAGCATATCATCTGACACTTCCCTTTTGGCCTTCTCCATTTCAGGCGCATGGGATAATGGAAGTACAGTGATGCAGAGCTCAATAGGAAAAAGTGTCTTACAATTTCTAGTCTCATGAAGAGATCTTATATATTCCACGATTGGAAGGAAAAAAATTTAATTGTGAACAATGCTGGAAAATAAGCTATTGCAAGCTGACATAGATGTTCCCTAATTTGAAAGCATGTGGAAAGCACAGCATTGCCACACTTACCAGCAATAATTCTCTCTTACATGGACCTTTCACCCTCCATACCCAAGGGCTCTTTGCCTGTTCAACAAGGTAGCAGCATGAAAGATGGAAGATTTCATGCTGTGATTTATTCACAGACTATTACCTTTTTGAAAGCCTGCCTTTAAACACACACAGGCACGCACGTATAAGACGTTACCAAGAAAGATTTCAAGGTAATTTATAACAATACACTCCTAAGTTACTCCAAAATACAAGCACCTTATCTACAGTCGACTTCTACTTGATCTGCCACTCAAGAAGTTTCTCCAGAGTTATACCTGTTACATCCAGAACAGATACAGATCTTCAAAATCATCTCAAGCTTTTTAAAAGCCTTGCTAACTTAACTGGTTTTCAGTAATATCAATACAATAGCATTACCCTCACTGATCCCTACAACTTGTATGACCCCTACAACTTGTATAGCTGTGAAGAAAATTCATACTAAACTGTGATGGCAGTGGACAGTGGGGAGGGATCAAAACCCACCCCATCTTGAGCTAGTTTTGCCTCCCTGAAAGCCAGCGAGAAGTTTTTCATGAGATTTCACAAATTTCCCACACTATTATCACGTTTGCCTCTAGAGGATAATAAGGGCCAAAAAAACACCTCTTCCTGACACTGCTACTTCTGCTCCACATTGTTTCCACCACCCCCTGCCCTTTTAGCACCCAGGGCTCAAGGAGGCTGATCTGCAACCAAAATGTGCCAAAGCTCACCGCCGTCTCAAATTACCTTGGTTTTCCCTGTACTCGAAGAAACATAGCGTGCAAAAGCCTTCATTTTGTGATGTCCCAAAAAATTTGCAGCCAGGTTTCCTGCAGAGGTTACCTGCCCTCCTCTCCTCAGGAGGCAGCACTGGCTGCAGGGCGTCCTTGCTGCGGCTTTTGGGAGCCTGATGGCAGGAGTGTTGGAGGAGGCTCTGCAAGATCTGGGACGGGTCAGACGTCGATCTCTGGTGGCACGGGGGCAGGAAAGCAGGGCTTGCATTAGAGGAGTGTTCTGTAGACCTTTTGAAGCAAGTGCTGCATATGCCATTGAAAGTCCTGTTGGCCTTCTGACGGCACACTTTGCATGTGGCATAGTCCAAATGCCTCTGGTCATCCAAGTCGTTGCAAGGACCAAGCTGCCTGGAATTGTAGCAACGTTCACAAAGCCCATTATGTTGCACATTCAATGTAAAGGGGCAGTCTGGTGTCCTGCATTTCATGGCTGTGGTCTCACTGTAGAGGAAAAGACTCGGAGCAGTAGGAGGTGCAGAGCGAGGCCCTGTCACAGGCCCTTCAGGTATCCATCCTCCAGGTTCACAAATATCCTGTGGGGAGGACCCTGATCCAGCTGCCTTCAGTTTCTCAGGGGCTGCTTTGGAGATCTGCTTTCTTCCTTTGCTTCCTTGGGACCTTCGCTCAAAGCACTCATGGCAATAGGGCTGGGTGTTCACAGACATGTAGAAAGGGCAATTTGGTGTTTCACACTTCACCTGTAAAAGGGAGAGCTGGGAAAGAGACAGTTCCTGTTTGTTCCTGGAGCAGCTCTCTCTTCTAGCAGGTTCAGTGTTTTCCTGCCACTTCTTGTACTCATGCTGTACCAGTTGAAAGTAATCTTCCACAAGGTTTATTTCTTTGGGTAGGTTGCCTTCATCTAACCTGACAGCCAAAAAAAATGAAGATTGCATCAGTGGTTTAAAAGGGCAGATGAGATGGTAGAGGTGGAGACAAATATAAGCAGTATGGGGAGGAAATGTAGATGTAATGCATATCCATATTACTCAGATAGAAGATCCAGGATGTTAAACTGTAGCTGTAAATGGAAATAAATTTAAAAGCAGGTGTTTGGTGATGTCAAATGGAGACATTCACATCTAAAGAAATGATCGGGCACAATGCTAAACAGAAATATTCTTAAAAGGAGTTTCTAGGTGAGGGTTTTCTGTCTGAGAGCTGTTTGCTCGCAAAAATATGGATAATATCCCAGAAGTGAAAAGTCCCCCAAATTTTCTGCAGACCAGTGCTCATCTGAGCAGATGTCAAGAGTGGAAGAGCCCCTTCTTCACCAGCCCACACTTTCCTACAGTGGGCTTAGCATTTCACAACACAGATTATCATGAAATCTGCTCCCAGTTTTGCCCTGCTTGTTTTTTATCTACCAGCAGAATTCTTCAAACAATCTACAGGGTTTCAGTGCAGCGTGTATAGCATCCATCACACCATCACTACTCTGCCCTCAGCTATAGGGGAGACCCCACACTGGAGCTTCACCGTGCCACAGTTGGTAGGATGAAGAGCTAGCATTACTGGTACTACTCCAGAACACATCCATGCAGTAGGACTAGTGATGCTCAGTTGCTACTCTTTACATATGCATTTATCCTTTGAGAAGGAGGGCATCAGTTTTCAAGGCTCCTATACCAGGGTCACCCAACAGCATAAAGATACCTCCTCTGTGTGGTAATGGAAGCAAAGACAGAGGATACAGGGAGTCTCTTTCCTCTGACACTCGTGAAGAGGCTGGTGGACACTGCTGCCAGTGTCTCCTAAATGCAAGTAGACAATGGGTGCTGCCAGCTGCCTCCCACACATTACCAGTGCTCAACTGTCAGGGGGATGGATGGATGCAGACACAGGTTCCTCCACGAGCCACAGCTTCCTGCCGACTGCTGCACCACAACAGCCAAGGGTGTCAAGGCATCTGTGCCAAGTACTTTCCCTAGGGCAGTCAAAATGACACCTTTATGTAGTGTGCCCTTACATAAAGCAGAAGAGTTCCAGCTAACTAGTTTCTGGGTTTAACTACTTTTCAGTCACCCTCCTGTGTAATCTAAAAGTCAGTAAAACTAATCCATTTGGTTTACTCTTCTAAAGTAGTTGTTTCAATATGCTAAGTCTGAAGACAATTTTATATTTAAATTTGAGACTGGTCTGAGCTCATACCACTTCAAAGCATGTCAACAGTAACACAAATATTTCAGAGGATAAATGTGTCCTGCTATGGAAGGAAGGACAGACAGAAGGAACACACTGGGCTTCCCAGCATCTCCCACCATTATGAACAAAATAAGGAAACAGGAGTAACACTCACTTTGCAGCATTAATTAGATGAGTTGTACCATGATCCCAGCCTTGCACTGGAATTTCTATCACTATCAAATAGTCTTTTAGCAGCTGCTCTTTATCTCTTTCTTCTGCATCTGTCAGAAAGTGCACGCTCAGATCCTCAAATCTGCCTCGTTCACTGGTGACCATAGGGACAGCCCGGATTTCTGTGGGGAAACAAGACAGATTAGCATATATATACCCATTTTACCAGGCAGGAGTAACCACAAGATGCAACACAAGGAGATGTTACCACTACTGCTGAATTTCAGAGACAGAAAACATCTGGCTAGAGAACCAGTTTCTAAACAGTGCTGCTGAGGGTGGACACAGACACTTCTGTACCACAAACCTAGTCACATACCACAGGAGTTTTAATGTGCCCGTAGGAATTTTCTTCTCAGTGTGGGCAGCATTGTAGATATTATTTTGTTATACATTCCCACAGCATGATGCCTTAACCTCAACCTAGAGAACTCCTATCCATTCAGACGAGATGCATTAAAAATAGCAAAGCACATAGTTCATTATCCCTGCCAGGCAACGTGAGCCTATGTCCCTCAAAACTTCTCTTATGATGATGTGTGGGTAGGAGGGAAGAATACAATGAAGCAGAGGCCACCCTTTGACTGATTCCAGTCTGCAAGTCAGTTGCACGCTACTTCCAACTAGCATCTTGAACGTTTCTATTTAGGTTTACAGACAAAGCTCACATTTTAAAAACACATTCCAAAGGAATCTTTAACTTTAGCAATGCAAATATAAACCAGAATGTATTTTAAATGCTTTATCAGTATGATGATATTGAAGAAGCTACACAAATATCAAACAAGGTACAGGAAAAAATACCTGGCCCACTGTCCTTCAGGGTCACTAGTGGTGTAAAATGCATGTTGTCATAGCCAAGCACAACTGGGTATCTGTAGCATTCTTCAGCTGGCCAAAGGAGAGGTAAATAAACACCACCAACGTTCAGAGGAGCAAAACTGGAGCCTGACTCTAAGCTTCGCACCACTTTATCTGCATAAAGAAGAAAAAGACAAATAAATACAAATGAGTATATGCTACAGGCAAGGGGAAACATATTCTGGATGGTTTAGAACAATTGCTGAAAACACTCTGTTCCAAAGTGCATCTACCTGCAAACAACAATTATTGAAGTAAGATTACTAACACAGCACAGAGTACCATGGTGAGATGACTGGCTAGGAACTCACCTGCAAGGACAATGACTGGCCTTCTAAGGATGTTAGCAAGGATGAAGATGTGGATTTCTTCCAGTGCATTATATGGAAGCCTGTTTCGAGCCCCAGATGTTTCTGGGGAGGTCATTTCAATGAGATACTCCCACTCCTCCTCCCAGTTCTGAGGAAAGAAACATCCATCAGTAGCGGTTCAAAGACATAGAGGTCAGGAACCAACTGCAGCACAGCAGTGCTTAAAATAATCCTCCAAAGGAAGACTATTTCTACTTTCCACTAATGGTGGAGCCTGTTAAGCCAAAAAGCAAATGAAAACAGCAAGGCACCCCTGATGAATACTCCAAAACCAGCACCATTCCCTCAGGCCACCTTACCCGGGTGTCATACTGAAGTCCTGTTTCTACAAACTCCTGGGATTTCATAGCTTCCCGCTGCCAGCGGAGCTTGAAGTTCTGTGTGTCAATTTCCCTGAGTGCACTAAACAATGTTTTTCTTAAGACAAGGTCCATGTCTTCAATACCCCACATGTACTGTGATGCAGCATGCAAAAGGCAATTTCCATCACCTGCAAAAAAAAGGAAAAAAGAAAAAAAGAACATGATTTTTAAATGTCTAATTATATCCCTACAAGCCCATGGGATGTAGAATTATGCTGTGCATATGCATCTCTTCTAGGCCTCACACACAAGGGATTTAACAAGGAGACCACAGCTACCACACAGCAACCAAAAGGAAGAAAGTCTCCTTTATACTGGTTTGGTTCCTTCACTGGTTAGTGTTAATACCTCTTACCTATTTCACCTAACTTTGACTGACATAGTGAACTAAATTTTGGGGTCAACTGCAAATGTCCAGCAGAGTTGAAATAGTTTTTAAACACAACAAAGTCATGCGAAAATTACAAATTTCTTCATCAGTGTCTTACACAAATATACACCTGACGGCACAAGGTAGAGATAATAGAAATCACTGAGAGAATACTACAGCAACTCCAAGCCTCATGCTCCCTGACAAGTACTGCATTAAAAGGCTTAGCACTTGGCTGTGCTTGATAGAGGAATTGTAATTTAAAAAACTGACAGAAAGGGAAGAATAGATGATTCATGCAAAGCAATCATGGGAACATGTCTTGCTTTCCTCTCAGAACTGAGTGTATGTTGGACTTTGCACACTTTACTTAGAGGGTTATTTTTTAAAACACAAGATTAAAACTAAATAAATGAAAACCACAATTATTCAATCTTCATTTAGACACCATCCTTGCACTAAAAAAAGTCTTCTTTACAGGTAATAAGGGATGTGATGTTCTGCAATTTCAGAGGGGAAGAAACTGAGAATTAGAAGAGTTAACTAACTTAAAAGGTGTGACAAAATATGTCTATGGCTGGGTTTCAAATTCTGTCTCTAGCCACCTTCTTCAAAAGGGAATGTCTCCTCTGAAAGGGAGACATCAAGAATCATTACTGTCACATTCTCAGATACAAAACTTGGTCCAGTGTTTAGTACAGTGGTAAACAGATTCGCCCAGTGCTAAGAAGCCACAGCAATGTCCTTGCAATAGACAGCATCAACAATGGTAAATCTACTAGATTTTTCTCACGTGGAGGAAAACTCCACCCAAAGCACCCGGATGAAAAGTTTGAACCCAGTTTGCCACATGCATTGTCAACTCAATTACACCATCTCTGAACACTTTGGCAACTTCTTCTATGGAAAACCCCAGATCCTGAAAAAGATATTACTAAAAATCTACTTAACACTTTTATAAATTGTTGTGGGCTCAGTGTACATTAAGTTCCTGTGACTGCCTTCAGGTTTCTGAATGCTGCCTTGCAAAGCTCACAAGGTCTGCAGGCTGCTTACTTGAGCTCAAAAATCAGGGAGCAACATAAGACAGAATGTAAGCCAGAGAAATATAAGACAGAAAAACTGACTGCATTTCCTTCTCACCATGAAAGATGACATATTAATCCCACGAAAATTTTTGCTTTGCAAAATCTAGAACAAAGATAAGATTTTTTAAAAAAAATTTTTCCCTCTCTCTGAGAGCTCACTTTCAGTTCTTTGAGAAGCGCTGCCCAAAATTCCTTACACAGCACTTGGAATTCCCCTACACGTTTGACGAGCAATTGAGCAACAGTTGTACTTTTTGTTCTGCGGCATGCGGGGCTGAGCACTGAAAGCTCCCTTGGACTTTCCCAGGGGGTGTGGCTGGGCTGAGCTGGAATGAACGCCGATTCATTATACAACTGAAATCTCCACAGCCAATTGGTGCTGGAATTTTAATTAAAACAAAACAAAACACTTTTGATTTTATACCTCCTACTGCTTTCCTTCTATTCTCCATTTGCCTGTCTGAAAAGATGTGTGGTGATTCAAAATGGCTTTTTTAATTTAAAAAAAGCCCCACAACTCCACCAACTCATACATATTAGGTGAAATACACACTGAAAGATCCCATAGGAGATACTTCCTCTGTTTTCAACAATTACAAACTTCATAAGAAAAAACCCCAAAACCTTCTGAAGAATGGCCACCGTTGACTGAAAGAACAAATATATTCCTCCCACATCTATGGGTTAGGCAGCTAAATGCCTTTAAAAATATTCTTCATGCCACATGGGAGAGAAAAAACTATGTGCTGTTTTCTGGGATAACACAGGGCTTCTTCGGGTTTCTGTCCCTTCTTTCAAAGATCCTCTCTCTCAGTCCAGTCTACATTCTCTCTGCGGCAAAGGTCCCTGGCTGCAACTACTTTGCATAAACCACAGGCTGCCAAAGACACTCCTACTCATGCACTTAATGACCCTAAAGCACTGCTCTGAAGCTGAGTTCATTGGCTGTGCAGGCTACAAGAGGACCACAAACTGATCCCTTGCTTGGCTTTTCCTCAATCTGCTCTAATATTTCAGCATCTTGTGTGTTGATACACCTGCTCATGGATGGAATCCCAGTTGCCAGTCCACAAACTGTTCCCCTTTGTAACGCTGCTTGACAGTCATGTGACAATGAAGAGGTTACAGTTATTGAATGTAGAATTATCAGCAACAAAAGCCTGTCTGGGTAGTGTCAATCCCTGAAGAACTCATATACACATGAGATGGATTCCAAAACTGTCACTCTTTGCCCTGGGCAGAAATTACACACATTGTCCATTTTCCTAGTAAATCTGCTAGAGTGTATCTCCTGGGGTGAAGTTTTGAAGATGCAGCACTTGGAGTGATGTTACCTTCCTAGTAAGAGCAAAGCACTGCCTGCCCTAGCTTCAACTCCAGTCCTTCCGGATTCAAGATTACACAATCAACATGCACAGCCTAATTACAGTCTTGACAATTTTATACCAGTTCAGAGGCAGCCCACCAAAGCCCACCAGAAGGTCAGCACCTCTATGACAATTACAGAGATGCACATTAGGCTCAGGCTCTTCTAGGTTGGTGCAGTGACATCTACACAGCGGTTCTGGTTTTATGGCTTTTGCACAACATGGCTGTGTACAATCAGACCGAGAAACATGGTAGAATTTAGGATGAGAAAAATGTGAACTAGGAAGATAAAGCAGCATACATAAGCAGATACGAAAAGAAGCATCCACTGAACACAACACAAGAACTTCAGTGAGGCTGCAGATCCATGACACTCAGTGTTTCTATAACCACTGACACCAGCAACTTGAGCAAAGAATATGTCTTTTCCATGCTCTTGGGGTCCTCACTGTCCCAGTCTACCTTCCTGGTTTGGAGCAATCTGTGCTGTAGGGAATCCTGAGTCCAAATTTGCTGCTGCGTGACCGTAAGTCATAGCCATTACCAAATCTTTCCTCCACTGAACATCAAGCGGTCAGCCACTCTTACTGTCATGTGCAGAAATTTCCTGCTCAATGCTGTGAACACGTAACCTGTTCAGGAAATCTTTGCACTACTGCTGTACTTTTTAATTTACACACTTGATGCAATACACACAAAGCAACCCAAAAGCTGAGTCCTAAACCCAGCACTGACCCTTGAAAGAAAAGGCCACTGCAAGCTTTGTGCTGCACAAAGGCAGCTGTCACTCACTCACATGGGAGCCACTGGTGAGCCCTGAGGGATGGCAAGAGCTGGCCAACCTCAGCAGGTAGGTGAGAATGAGAGAGCCTGCCAAGTGTGGGGCACTTAATCCAGGGCCAGCAAGGTCAGGTTCCCAGAGGCTCCACGTTCAGGATGCTCCTGCTGGCACTGCTGTTAAAGCTGGATCAGCAAGTGATCCTTGCCTGCCAGCTACAGTGGCAGGGCTTACGGCAGGGTATTTACTTCTGCTATATATACAGGGGAATGTATCCCCGACACTCAGAGCATCTGAAGTCTCCTCCTGCCTGGCATTAATGCTCACTCGGCACTTCTGACGAGGAAGCCAACATGTAGCCGGGCTGGATTCACAGAAGAGTAATGGGATGCAAGTCAAGTTTCCTGCCTGGTATTTTACTCTGACGTGCCACAGGTTACTGATATTATGAAAATATCTGTGAAATTTTCAAGTTATTCAAGTTATAACACTGCGATACGGGCAGGGGTCTGCTACAGCCTCAAGACAGTACATCATGTGGAAGGAATGTTAATTTACAAAACTAAGATTAAAAGGCAACACTTTTGTTTTAAGCCATGTGCTTCTGTTTCAGTAACATGAACTCAGATGCTATTAATAGAGGCGCTACATTTGTATTACCCAATTTAATATGAGTGCAAAAACATGCTCATAACTTACCATTAGTCTTCAAAGGGACAAGTCTCCGTACTTCCATGCACCAGTTGAGCTTCCTCTGGCGCTCCAGCGATGTCTGGGTGGCTTGGTCTGTCAGGGTCTTCTGAAGTGTTTCCCGAAACTGAGGACAAAACTGGCACATTCTGAACATTTCTATAGTGTATCTGTGCATAGTCCTGAAGTGGTGAATTATTCCACTGGGCGGTCTGACCAAATCTTCAGGTGTCCTCTCTCTAATCTTCATGGCTTTCAGCATATTGCTCTGATACAAAGCTTGAGGAAGGATGTGTTGGCCAGCCATGTTTCGAGAAGACATCTGAATTGAAAAAGGACCCTTTTATTAGCGTGTTAGCATCCCTGCATCACAGTGCTATCACTTTTGCAGAGATTGTGAAGGCACTTTCACGGCTGGGATTCTGCCTAAAACGAGCACAGAGTGGATGCAGTCCATTGAGCCTTACACAGAAGACAGTTTTTAAAGCTCACATCCATCAGCCTTTTTGCATTACTCAGATCCAGCCACTGATCATCTTATTCCAATTATACACTGCCATCATTTACTGTGATATTAAAGAGAATTCATTCATAACTAAGGAAATTGCATCATCATTCAAAAACCAGCATTTAAATCAAAGTAAGGATAAAAGGCGGCAAGATCAAGGGAAGGGAAAATTATCCTGGAAAACTGACTAAGTGATAATTGCACAGTATAATCCTATATGAACTTGCTGAACTTTCAGCACGTTTCAAGCTCTTGTTTTGATGATATGCCAAAAAAAAAGCAGATAACGACCATTTCAGATTGTGATACCTGGTAGAGTACAAAAAGATCCCCAAGAATTACATGCTGTGATAGTATCTGTCTCATACTTACGGTGGCCAAAGATGGCAAATGAGGAATTTGTTGCAGAGCAAGTACTCAAGAACAGACTTAAGTTATTTTTCTTGAGGCTCCTTTTATTTTGTGAGCAGCAGAGCTACTACATAGAGGTGCTTGCGCCGCGTGTGGGGGTTCTGGCTGCAGTGCTGCTATTACTCAGCAGTAAGTCAACACAGATGAAGAAGTGTTTCCACTTGGCTCAAAACCCCCAATATTTTTCCACAGTGGGACATGTAATTTTTGCTGCCCCTCATCCTTCTCTGCAGTACCTCTGGCCTCATGGGCTGCAGCAGGAAGAACCAAAAAAAACCCAACCCAAAATCTCAAACTGTCTATGCTCCCTGAAATACTTATTCAGAGCATGCTAATTTTGTGGCTAGCTAGAGCCAAACTAGCCACATCCCTCAAAACTCCCATGCTCTACAGCAACATCACCAACAACCTGTTTTCATGTAAAGAGACTCTCCATGCTGTCCATGTACATTACTGCTCTGTTTAAAAACAAAACAAAATTTCTATTAAGACAAAAACAGATTGACATGCCAAAGGTTTAAAATACAACTGGTCACATTAGGAGAGCCAACCATTGTGATCATTAATCTAGAGACAAATATTAAACCATAAGTATATATCAAGATCTGGATATATACCTTGCCAAGTGCAAGGAGACAAGAAGCAACTGCAAACTGTTTTTTGCAGCTCTTTGGAAGTTTTCTCAGAGATGGGAGTCTGGAGGGCCAGAGAGAGACCAGGAAAGCACTCCCAGGTCTTGCATCCTAGAAGACCCCTCTTGCACAGAATGATTTCAACAAGCCTTTCCCTGCCAGGAACCAACTGCACTCTTCACTGGCATACTGCCATTGGCATCCACCTCCAACCACTCAGTCTGACCTCTGGAAATGACCCTGATATGGGTAAGAAAGGATCTCAGACTGCATCTGCCAAAAGCTGCCCTCTATGATCTCTCTGAGAATCAGCTGATGGAAAGATTCAGTGGACATTCTGTCAAGCCCCAACCAGAGGCAGGTCAAACACGAGATGCTACAAAGACCTCTGTGCTCAGCCAGGGCAATGCCATTACCACAGTTTCCTCTGCTCCTGTAAGGGAGCTGTCACATCTTGCAACACGTAGAAAAGCTTTCCTTTAGCTAATAATGATGGCATATTCTTATCATTCCCCCACCAACATACAACCTTAAAATGGAAGCATTTTCCCATACATTCCCCTAACAATATAGTTTTACACATGCTATTTATGTAACTCTATATTTAATGTATGGATGATTAAAGAACCTCTTACTAATCTGTTTAATAACCACAGCTATATTTTGCTCTGAGATGACCAAAATAATGAATTCCTTACTTGTGTAAGGAATGAGTTGAGTCAATGGGAGTTTTTTTACATGAATGAAGATTAAACACATGATTATGCACTACCAGCATCGACCCTTGATATGGTTATTTCCAGTTTTAAGTAACAAAAAGTACTGAGTTTAGAGAAGTACTCACTGAAAATAGGTTATTCAATGTTATATTTTTCCCTCCACACATGGAAATTGCTAACCCATTTATGGTCATTAAATGTTAATCAAGGCAACAGCTGAGCAGCCCTTCTTTTCAAAAACAATGTGAAGAAACAAACAGAACTCAATAGCCACCTAAGCTAGAGATTTAAAGAACAGAAAGCTCAGCTACAGTTAACTTAGTTTATACTGTATTGTGCTTTACTGTGTGCTGCACTAACCTTTTGACATGCGGTGACTATGAATTCTCAGAACATAAACAATGAATAACTGTCTGTGGCAGCATCCTCTCTGAGCATGTAATACCTAGGATGTTGGACTCAGGAAAGCTGAATACCATTCTAAGATCTGCTAGTGGCTCTATAAAGTTATTCTAATTTTCAGTCGTCGATCCGAAAACCAGCAATTATAAACTCTCTTCCATAAAAGTGCTAAAACAATGCTATAATAAAGATGCTTAATACACCTTCAGAGTCCGTTGATTGCTGTGCCTAGGTCTTTGTCTGCGTGCTTGGTACAGAACTAAGCATATTATCACTCATCCCCAAGGAAGAAGAGGAATGAGGGTGATTTATATCCCATAAGAACGGTTTACACGGCTTAGTTCCCTAACTTACTGGACTTACTGGTCGGCTGGCAGCAAGAGTACGCGAGGTGATACGGACAGCCGCTGCCACCACCTGCCAGCTTTACAGAAGGACTCGAAGAAAACAACTTTCCCAGCAGCGCCAAGCGCCAACGGCAAGCACAGCAGTGCGCCGGCAGCTCGGCTTAGCAGAGATCCGTGATGCAGGGGGCCCGCCGAGCCCCCGCGGGGGCAGGGTCCCACCAAGCCCGAGCCGGCGACGCTCAGCAGAGGGCACAGTTCCACCACCCGGCCAAAAGCCGCCGGGAACAACGCAGCGACCCTCGGACCGATCACTGCTCGCTGCCGAGCCGAACGCCACCAGACGCCGTGGCCAAAGCCTCCTGGTGGCGAGGCGCCCTTCTGCAAGCAGGATGGGGGAGACGAAGCCGGCTTGGGGGTCGGCCGCGCCGCTGTGCCCTGCCCTGCCCGCCTCCCCTCCCTGTGCCCGCAGCGGCGCTCACCTCTTCACCGGCGAGCTCCTCCTCCGGTCGATTCTGCCGGTAACTCCCGCTCACCAGCGGGGCTGGGGCGGTGAGGCGCAGCCGAACTCGGGAGCCATCAACTCCCACCAAGTCGGGACTCTCTTGTCTCCGCCGCCCCCTCCCCGCTGGAGCTGCTGCCGCCGCCGCCGCTGCGGAATGAAGGGGTGAGCTGAGCCTCTTGTTTTTTTTCCCTTTCTGTTTCAACGCCCGGGCTCAAAAAAAAAAAAAAAAAAGAAAGAAAGAAAAAAAACCCCACACAACAAAAAAAACCCCACTGGGGATTTCCACCGGCAGCGCCGGGGACTTTCCGACGTGTGACAACCGCCACCGCCGCCTCCCGCACCGCCCGCCGCCGCCAGGGGGCGCCGCCGTACTCCCGGCCGGGCCTGGCAGCTTCACCGCCGTCTTCCCGGCCGCCGTGACTCGCACCCAGGCTTCTTGGGAGCCAGCCTGTCACTTTTTCCTTCCTTATTCTGCTTCTCCACCCCCCGGGGGGTTGCCCATCCCGTCCCGCAGGCCTCGTTCCGCTGCCGGGCTGGCCCGGTGCTCGGGGTAAGGCAGGCCCGCTTCGCCGGGGCCGGCACAGCTCTGTGTTCCGGAGCAGGTCATCGGCCTGGCGCCACCCTCCAGCTGCGGGAGATGTTTCTGGGGACGGGGAAGCTGCCGTACCCAGAGCCCGGGCAGCACCCTGGCTACACCCTCGTTGATCCCTCTGAGCACCAGCAGCAGCAGCAAGAGGTGCTGAGTCCCCCTGGAGGCATGACCTTGCCCTTATCCACATGGGCAGATGTGACAAGGAGCCTTCTGGACTCCTTGCTCATGCACAGGTCTCAAGGTGTGGGTGCCCAGACTCGTGAAGCTAACATCTCGACAGGATGGAAAGGAAGCTTGTGTTTGAAGCTATTGCTCTTCAGACTGTCTTAAAACCTAACCCTGTTGTGTTTTCATTTGCTTGTTTGTGGTTTTTTGTTTGTTTGGTTTTTTTTTTTTTCCGGTTAGCTTGCATCTGCCTCACATTTTGGCATTCAAGAGACTTAATTTATTTAATTAGAGGTTAGACTGATATGTAATCCCATAACTCCATATGCTGGTATTTTCAGCAGGAGATGTTCATGTGCTTCGTTCCAGCCCTGCTCAAGGTGAGGTTGTCTTAGACAAAGGGCAGAACTTCGGTCTGAAATTACCAAGCCAGGGAGATCCTAGTACCTGAATGCGTTTGTAAAATCTTGGCAATGCCTAGTAGTTTGTACAAATCATTTAATGATTGCAATGAATTATTTCACATCTTTAAACTGTGTCCTAAAACATCTGCAGTTGAAAAACTCACTGAATGAAACACAATACTTAAGGCTTGTAAATACGACTTATGGATGGGATTCAGGGTGGGAAAAAGGCAGTTCCTTACCCACCAGCTTTGCAAGATGAAGGCACCCAGAAATGAAAACTGTTGCAACAAAGTTTCTTGCAGTCATACTGACTCCATGAGAATCTATGGTTGCTCATAGCGTGAAATCATGTCTTAAATCTTGACTCCTGCAGAGAACAGGTGGATTTGGGAAGGGGTCACCTTTAAGCTCACCTCCAGTGTCAGCAGCATCTGGCTCGGTTCATGTGCTAGTCTCACATGCTGTGGTTATGTGGCAGTGTGCTCTTTCCCAGGGTATACAGGCCTGTGTCTGGCTCTGCACAGCCTGCCATCCTTCTTTCACTGCCTTTGTTCAAAAAGAAGTCAGGGATGTGACTGGAAAAAGAAAAAAAGAATACTCTCTTTTATTTCTTCCTGCAGACTTTTTTTTTTTTTTTGGGTGGAGTTTTGGTTTTTTAGTGCAGCTCTTTTTGGGGTTAGCTTTTTCTTTGTTTGTTTTGGGGTTTTTTGTTGTTTGGTTGTTTGGTTTTTTGTTTTTTTTTTTTTTGGCAGGGGTGGTTTGTTTGGTTTGTTTTCTTCCTGTTTTTCTTTCTTGCAATTTTTTCCTCTAGTCTCTCTGTTGCCTTGGAAAGTAGCAGTTGGGTAGGAAAAGTCCTCACTTAAGGACTGATGGCCTGAGGGAGGATTGAGGTCCCGGGGTCTGGATGTCTGAGGGAACCGAGCCTGAGTGATTACTTGCATAACTAGGGCAGCATCTGTGGGATGGTTTATTCATTTCCTTCAGCATCTTGCCATTCCCTTCTTCTGGACGTTTTTCCCTGTCCTTTCATGTGGGCAGAGGTAGTGGTTAACTTATGTGATGTGATTAGAAAAAAGCTATATATATTTATATGTGTATATTTGTTTTTCCCAAAGCATTTCTCTCATGAAATGTGAAGCTCAGCCACTCAGAGAGTTTTACAGAAAGCAGTTGAAGTGATGGAGAGTTTCACCATGCAGTGGGAATGAAGAGCTAAGGTAGGAAGTAGCGAAAAACATGTTGAGTTATACACTGCTTTGTACATGAAACTGCAGCAAGTGTTCCTAGCTCCTTCAGGTTCTCACTTACAAGAGGAAGGAAAGGAAAATAAATGTGAGTAAGGAGATTAATAGTTCCACAGCTATTAGCTGTGAGCCTATGAGGGAGATTCTGAGTTCTAGGAAAACCCCAAAAAGCAACAACTTAGTTTTGTTTTTCTAAATGGTTAGCATATCTGAATATTCATAATTACTATTTACACCTTGATAAACTGAAAGTTGGTTGCATGTGGCTAAGGCTGATGTTAATCATACAGGTCTGAGCAGGATGGCAGGAATTCATTTGATCTGAGTTTGCACAGCACAAAATGAAGTTCTGGCTTGTCAACCGGATCTCCTAGACAGTATAGGAATACATTAAAAACCTCAACAGCATCAATAATTACAGAATTCATGAATATACATTCCTCTTTTCTGATTTACTCCTATTTCTTGCAATTATATGCCACAGTTTATCCCACCATTTATGATGTAATGCTTATCTTTGACAGAATATAAACACATATACATACATATAAGGGAAAGAAAAATGTTCTTGTTTGAAGTGTGTGTGTAGACACACACATGCACACACACATTTTAATGTATATATACATATCTATATCTCTTGAGGGAAGGGGGAATTTCTCCTTGCATTGAGGACAGGATAAAAATACTTTAAATTGCAGCTACTTAGATTCTGATTAGGCATAAGGGTAAGAACCCCACCCTTTTAAGTGGTAAAGTTTGTATAACCCTGAAGCAGACTGTCTAGGGAAGCTGCAGAATGTCCATCTTTGGAGGGTATTTAAGTAATCAGTTTCATGCACATCAATCAATAACAATTCTTTATTGCACTTCAGAAGAAGAATAAAACTCTCAAGGCCCTATTCAGCTCTGTAGCTCTAAATTATGTTAACTATTTCACTTCTTTTCAGTGTTCAGGAAAGAGTAGCTTATATTCAGTAAATTAAACAAAGGCCTCAGAGTGTTCAGAACAAAGTCACCAAGTATTTCAGATACTGTATTAGGAAAGACTCATTGTCAAGAGAGCACTCATAATATTCTGTTACAAGATGATGACTATGGTGATAGTTATGGATAGTAACATTCAGACATTAATAGCTCAAGCATTTGCCATGTCTTTTAATATCAGATAATTCTGTAAGAGAGGTGATTCATCTAGAAGGGAGGAAAAGCATAATGAAAGGGAAATCCCTTCTATGGCAATAGCAGTTCTTGAGGTCATGCTTGAGTTCAGTACTTCTGACTTCCAGGAGCCCTTTTGTTGTTGCTTTTCCTGGTGGAGAAGTGATGATAAGAGCTTGTCAATGCAGAGGAGAAAGAGGGAGGAAAATCCCTTAAACCTCCATCAAATAGAAAATGGATGATTACTTCTGAAAACTGATTCATACTACTGAAACAATTAGTGATGGTTAAAAAAAATTAAAATACCCACACTCATCTCTGCCACTTAGATAACAAGAGCTAGACTGGCTTTGTGAATTTTCCATTATACTCATCCAAATACTCCAGAAACTCCAGATTCCTAAGGAGACTTTTACCAGGCTATTGAGGCAAGGGACTGTGCTGGAATCAGGGGTTTTTATTGATGCCACTAGGCCAAGGCTTTCCCTGCTTTTCCTTGGCTTTTTATCTTATTTTTTATTTTTTTCCTTCCTCTAATTTTCATCCTTTTAATATCTGTGATAGAAATTTCAGAAGTAAAGGGCTGAAGCTGCAGTGGGTTCCAAATAAAGTGAAAGTTCAAATCATGCTTTGTCCTCTTTTGTTGAGTCAAAGATTAAACATTAATGGCAATGTTCTTCCATTAAGGCTGGTGAAGTGTTACAATAAATGACCTATAGAGGCAAACATTGGACATTTTTAAGCACAAGTTGTTTTATCTGGAATAGGGTTAAGTATGGTACCATACTTACCTCCTGCTGTGAAGGTACCAGGCAAGCTGAAATCTCTGAGTGCCTTTCTGGCACTTTTTAATGAGAGCCTGTGAAGTGTGTGAAAAGACTGCAGTGACAATGATAATATCTTTTTTAACTTGATTTTTATCTGTTTTACATTCTTCTAATATATGTGCCTACTAGATTGAGCCTCAAGGTCCCCAAGAAGTGCAGAGACATATTGCTATGTATTGCTATATTTGAGGTGGCAGCACAGTTCATCATTACTGATTATCTGTAATGCAGAATACAGAGAATTCCATTAAGCTTCCAGCAAGAAATAAGCAGACCAGCATCATTTTTGCCTAGGAGAGTAAAGTGGTTTCAGTGGAGTTTGAAGCAGGCTCAGAGAGGGTTTGTGGCTAAATTGAAAAATTAAGAACAGCAGTAAGCCAAACCAAAGGCCCATGGAGCTCAGTGTCCTATTTCTCACAGTAGATGAAAAGATACCTAGGAAAGAGCATAGAAATAGGCTGGGTTGTTTTCCAGCCCACACTTTGGTACAGGTTTCCTGTAGGATTTGGGGCTGTGGCTTAACATCCTGGTACCTCAGTTTCTCACTTTTATGGTTAAGTATAAGGTTGTTTCTTATCTGCACTTTTCCAGGTCTTTCTCATTTAATTTTAACTATAAACTCTTTAGGATAGGGTCTTTTCATGCTTTGTGTGAGCTGTGCCTTAACACTTAGACACATAGTTATTCACTGTGCATATTTACAGTGCGGGCTCTGCTTCGAGAAAGTTACTGTCCATGCATAGAAGACTTCAGTTAACTGTGAATTGTGACTGTCATAATGGTCTTTGATTTAAGTTGAGGCTTGTAGACATAAAAAGCACTGTGTAGATAGTGCTGGGAGGGGATGGATTGTGCAGAGATGGTCTTCTCTTTCCCAAACTGCCTGCTTTAATGCATAGAGCAAATGACTGGCTTTAGATAGCACAAGCCCACTCATTTTAGTCTTTCCCTTGATCTTTAGGCTGAGACAACTGCTGTGGCTACCTAAATATACAGTGCATGCCCTAAAGTATTTTAATAAATATTATTAAATATTTATTAAAGATTTTGGAGCTGTTAGCCAGCACTTCAGCACCCATGAGTCAGCAAACAGTTCACAAATAAATAGCTAAAGACAATGCCTCAGCTGAAGTCCACAGGGAACTACTATTGTTTTCTATACTACAGTCTGATGAGATTACATAAGCAACTGGTTCTAACTTTATGTAGGAAGTAAGCATTCAGTACAGAGCTATACCCTCTGGGTGTGGATGGGAAGGGTTGAGGAAGGCAGCTAGCAAATGCCTGCTCTTGTAATTAAAGCCTTACTCCTCTCTCTTCTATTCCTCAAACAATTTCAACATATAATGCAGTCAATCAAACTTTCTTAGATAGAGCAGCCTACCGTTAAGCACGCTTGACAGTCAGGTCTTTAGCATCCTGTCCTTTCCCAGTGAACTCTAGCTTCACTGAAAGGTTTTATTTTCTCCCAAAATACACATATGATCTGAATGGTAAAAAAAATGCTGCTTGGTGTTCTTGTTTCTTTTAGATATTTCCAGTAATGTATTTTCTTATGTATGTTCCCATTTATTAAGCCAACCTTACACTCTTTAAAATCAGTAGAGCTATTTTAAATCATGCTTAATTTCCATGTGGATGGAGAATACTTGAATGAGTGATTATGTATTGTTCCTTGCTAGTACGGGAGACCTGCTCACATTTTTCTTTCAAGATGAAAATATCTCTTCTCAACAGTTTTTAACAATGGAATTAGGTGGGGACTGGTAAGTGATCAAACAGTGACCACGTGAAGGTAATCTTTAGTCACAAATCATAGTGCATGAAGCTTGTAAATCTTTTCCCTGTGTAATTTTTGTAATTTCCACCAATTCATCAAAATGTGGAGAAATAGGCAAGAGAATTCAATTTCTGCAGTTCAGGATGAATGCTTCTGACCAGTTTTTTATGTCTATAATTGTCTAGTTTGACCTCCTCAATAATACGAGCCATTGACTTTCATCTGTAGTTTCTGTGCCAGCCCCAGAACTGCTGCTAGATGCACAGCATCTCTTTCAGGAAGAGACTGTTTTGATTTTGTCAAAGCAAACTGCTTTTGTCAAAGCAATTCTGTCTGTGTAAGACAGAATTGTGTAAGGGACCTGGTACCCCCAGTGCTAACTACTATAAGTCCTGTTCTAGAATAACAGGTGTAGGTGTGGGATTTTGTCTATTTGGCATACCCTCAGCCAAGCAGTTTCACAGAGGCTTTACCTCAAAAGCATGAAATATTCTAATAGGTTTCAGTGTCTTGTATGTTAAGAGGTTAACTGCATTTTGGATCTGTTTGAACCTCACAGCTGTTTGCAGTGAGAATGAGGAAGTGAATTAATTCCTGGACTTTCAACAGAACAGCAAATTCTGTGCATGGGGAATAACAGCAAAGGCTTACACGAGGGGACAGAAATTCAAGCTAGCTTTCCAAGTGGAAAAAAACCTGTTTGTTCTCTATTAGCAATGCCAGAATTTCCCCAAGAAAAATTCCTCCAAGGAAGGCTGTTTGCTTGTGTGTGGGGGAATTTACTAGCATTTGTTGAACTAAATAATAATAGAGTCCATAGATTGTTTCCTAAAAATGATCAGTCAACTCCCATCAGGGAAATGGTGATTTTGATTTGTAAACATGGGTTTTGTCAATGCATGTGGAGTCACTGTGATCACGTGTTTGAGCTCAAACAATATTATTTTCTTCTGATTCATACTGATTTCAGGCAGAAGGAACTCCTCATTTTTGCAATAGCAGCACTTACTGCTAACACTAGCATAATAATTTATCCCTATCTTCAGAGAGAGAGTTTGGTAAGATTTCTGCCACATACATGTGGGGAATGTGTTTTCATTCACGTCCCCACTTCTGTAATTTCTGCAGCTGCAGAAGACAGCCCATAAGCTGCTTACTATAAATTACCTTTTACTAGTTCAGATGAAGGGAAGTAAGAGTCCAAGACAGATTTGGGAATAGTAGAGAAAAAAAGATGCTATAGATGCTAGGAGATGCTATAGAAATCTGTTCATCTCTGTTCTACCTGGAGTACCCTAAGTAACTGTGTTTCTATCCTCTTGGTCCTAGAGCATTAAAATTGAGAACTGTCTGATATGGATCACCTGCACCAAGCAAATGCATCTCTCTTTGTCTTGACCTTCATATGGAGTGGGAGTTTCTTTTCATGGTACAGCAACATAGTCTAGACTGTGTAGGACAGACATTTTACTGAGGGGCCATAGATTTATACTTTTTGGTCTGTTCCTGTAATTGTTCATTGTCCAAAAGTATTTTTCATGCTTTCTAATTGGACTGATGAATTTTCCATACTCTTTAGAGAAGGCATTTCTTTATTTGGTAGATGAGCTTTAAAGAAAGCTGCTTTTTCCATTGCAAAATTTAAGTGTTTTGTTTTGTTTGATTTTTTTGGGGGGTGTTGTTTTTCTTTTTTTTTTTTTCCCCCAAAGTCCAACACCAAAAGTCTTGTTCTCTTTGTGGTACATTGAACCTCTTCACACACAGGGAGGAAGTAATCTCCGCTCCCTTTCCCTTTGTGGTACATTCTTGTGGAGATTGCAGAAGGAGGATCTGTCCTGCCAACTTGGCTGCTTAGTGTGTATACCGTAATTTAGCATTGTCCTGGTTTTTTGCTGGGATAGAGTCCATGGCCATCCATGGTGTGGTGGGTTGAAATTACCCCCCAACTAATTTGGAGAACTACCTTCCAAAATAAAATTGCCCGACCAGCTAAGTTTAGGATGAAAGCAAATGAAGCTATATTTACAAGCAAACTACAGTCTAGAAATATGAAATGCAATGAATATGTACAAAATATACAATACATTTTATATCTATATACACACACACATATACAATTTGTAAACAACACAGAAACTCCTCAACCCCCTGGACAAATCCAGGGGACCTGTTCACCTCCTTCCCCTCTCTCCCCCCCCCCCTTCCTGTTACCTCACCCAGCAGCCAAAACAGATACCCCTGGCAAGGCCACAGGAGAGAGAGAGAGAGGAAAGTTGCAAGCAGAAGCAACAGAAGAAGAAAAGAGAAAGAACTGTTTATACCTCTGCTCTATATGCCCGTTAAGCAATCCAATTAATTATATAGACCTTACTCTTATTTTCCTTTTACACCCAGTGGTAATTTCTTTTACTTTCAGTCGTTGCAGTCAGGAACTAGGCTAAAGTTCCCCCTTCAAACTGTAACACATGGCATGCAAGCTGTTAGCAGCTTTGAGTCAGCCAGGTACTTAAGCTGGGAGGGGCAAAAGCCAGGACAACTGACCCAGGCTGGCTCACAAGTGCATCCCATACCATAAACGTCATGCTCATTACAAAGAAGGAAGCTTGGGAGGGGTAGGGATTTCTTCTGTTTGTGTTTCTTCTCTGCTTCTTTCTCCTCCTGTTTCTCCTTTTTCCTGGAGGGGCTTGCTCATTGTTTTGCTCCTGAGGACTGCTTCTTCTGCTTACTGTGACTGCTGTTCATTCACTGGGCTGAGTATAACTTTGTATACTTTATAGTGGCATGAATATTAATATTGATTTTGTGTTCCATTAAATACATTTTCATTTCAGCCCATGGGTCTCTCTCCTTTTCCTGATCTTGGCTGGGAAGGGGTCACTAGGTGATTGAACGACTGTTATAGTTTAGTCCTGAGTACAGGCTAGATGGAGGCAGGCATTAATGAACAGGATTATCTCTGACCTCATGTTCTGCAGAGAGATCAGTTCCTTTATATGTAGGACAGGTGGCACCAGCATGGGAAGAACTTGAAACAGGTCAAAGTAGAGCACTACTGTTACTTCAAAGGTCAATATGCAAGTCTGCAGACTCTGAAGAAGCTTCCTGTTGGCTGGAGCTATCCTAAACAGGGTGGCTCCTTCTGATGAAGTCCTGCATGATTCTAAGGAAGCTCTGCAGTAGTTTATCTGCTTCCACTGAACTGTGCATAAAAAAACCTCACTATGCTGTTGTAGTCCATAGTTAATTTAATATCTGAATTGCTCCTCAAAGGTAAATTCCCTAATTGAACACTTACCATTGCATAAGTTTTTTTGTGGCTTAGGGGCACCTATGTACATTTACCCATTCCTTGCCTTGGTTCAACACTGTCTTTGCTTGGTGTTAAGTCATCACTGTTATTATTTAGAGAAAGTTGGTGCAGTGTCTCAGGAATGAAGTTAGAGCTTGTGTTTCAGTCTTGGTTACTAAAGTGCTCATCATTTTTGGAGTAAAAACCCCAGTTTCCTGATTTTTCTATGTTTGTCAAACCACATATTTTTTGGATGAAGATACTGGACTCCACAGAAAATTTGTTGACAAGGGTAAGAAAGAGGGAAAGCCTAACTTAAAGTAGCTCATTCTTTTCTAGGAACAAGGCTAGAGAAAACAAACCAACCTCAAAAACAAAAAAACAACCCTCCCAAACAAACAAAAAACCCCCACCAAAAAACAAGACGCCCTCACAGGAGAAAAACAAAACAAAGCCAATCCCCAAACCAGAATAGTTTCATCTCTGTAAAAAAAATTCCACTAGTTTTTTCTTTCAATTGTTCTGATGACCTACTCTCTGAAGTGGAAACCTGGTTTATGCAACATAAAGACTTCTGTGTCAGGGATGTGCTCTTTGCAACTCACAGAAACGTCAGTCCAATTCTATTGCTGGTTGACTGTTATGTGTACCTGTGGATAGAGACTTTCAAAAGTCACAGTGTAGGTGGTTCTGTAATGAGAGACCATGACCAATTTTTTTTTTAGCTTCTCATAGTGGCCATAGTGTTGTGCCTCCCTCTGACCTATCTGGAGCTCTGTCTCTCAACTGTTATCTTGCAGAGCTCACCCCATGCCTTGGCTTGGCTCTGCTCATTTCAGTGACTAACATACTTGCCAATCAACCAAGAAATGTGCTTTGGCTGATCTGAAACCATCAGGAGTCAGATCAAATGCTTGTACCTGGAGAGTATTTCAGAGATGAACACAAGTGGAAGTGCCAGTTCCCCCTGTTGCTCAGTGTCCTATCAAAGGTTGCATGTGCAGACTGTGTTTGGTACAGTTTAATTTCTGCCTCTGCCACAGAAAGCTAGATGAAGGCAGAGGCAAATTTAGATTTCCTTTGCCATCTTGGTGAAGTAAGGAAATGTCCAATCTGTGCTGAAGCACAGAGGATGCAAGAATCTTTCAATCCCTCTTGCTCAAACGTGACATTTAACTATTTTCTGGGTAGAAGAAAAAGCACCAATGAGTTAGGTTTCATCACAGACAAAGAGATTGTTCCAATTAATAGTTAAATATTTCTAACTAGAGTAGGGGAGTCTTAACATGCGAATTTGGCAGAACCTTACCCTGAACTGTACCATTCTGGTGATACTAGATGTGGAAGAAGAGTCTGAATCTCCTCACGTATCAAAACGCTGACCAAAGGCTCCTTAATCAAAAGACAGGAAGCTACAGTATTGCCTCCTTGTTCTTCACTTTGTGCCCTTTGGCTGTTGTTTAAAATGCTGTAAATGGTAGGTGCAGGTGAATATAATTTTTCAGGTTAATAACAGGAACAGAAAAAAAAATATCTGTGTTTTCCTCCAGATCAGACCACTTCTTTTACGGATTTTTTGGTTCCTTTACTAAATCAAACTACTTTTATCCAAAGCTAGAGTAAGTTGCGGTCCTGCAACTACATGCTCCCTGCATTGTGGTGGAGCATGTGTCCCCCTCCCACAGATCCAATGTTGCCCACAGTGTGCAGCCATGTAGGGTGATCCAGAGAAGGTTTGCTATAACCCAAATCACCAAGGCAAGGCTGGGCCTCCTACAGTTCCTGCCCCTTACTAATCCAAATTAAAGTGTGAGAAAATACAAATGAAGCAAGAGAGCTTTTAGAGGTCTTTGTCTTAGCAGCAAGCATTGCAGAGGAGGGGAATAGCTGTGACTTGGGAAGAGCCTGGTGTTACTTGAGTGGCAGCTAAGACTTAGTGATGGCCACTGGTGACTAAAGTTGAAGAAGGCTGAGTTTCAGAGCTGAGGAGACCGAGGACATAGAACAGTTTCTGTGGGAGATAGGAAACAGGGAGCTGAGAAGCTGTATAAGGGAAGGAATTCAGTCAGTCAATCAATTACTTCATCAACAGTACTAGAATAGAAAGCAATTGGGACTGGAAAGTCAGTGATAAAAAAGGCTAAAATATGGGATGAGAAAAGGAAATGAGTGGAGGAAAAAAGATTGAGTAAAGGAAGGAACTGAGTGGGATAGGGACAGAAGGAGATTGGGGGAAAGGCTATAATGAGGAGTTAGAGAAGAGGGAAGGTGAAGGCTGTTAGCAAAACGTCCAATATTATAAATATCGAAGAGATGAAAACTTATCCAGATGGCTAGAAAAGAGACTGGAACTTGGTAGAGCAAGGAGATGGGAGCTTGATGCTGAAGGCTGAGGAATGGAGACTGAAAGATGAAGAGAGAAAAATAAGAGGGATAAGAAACAGGTGGAACCTGAACAGGGAGGAGTGAGGAATGAAGAGAAAATGTGAGGCAGTGGGCAGAGACGTGTGCCCTGCTACTCAATCTGTGCTTGAGCATGGATTACTGTTCAAACTCCTTGAGTTTTGCCTTTTCTACACCAGGGATTATCCATTACCTTTATCCCACACTTCCTATCACTCCAAAGCCAGGAAGTGTGATACATGAGAACGCCTGTCTCCTTCACAGAACGTAAAACATTTGTCCTGGAGGATTCAGGGATGTGAGGCAGAGTGAAGAGGACACCCCTGTGTATCCAGGACCTCTGCCTTGCTCACCACCTCATTCTGAAGCTGCAGGGTGAAGGAAAGGATTGCACTGAGAGCAAGCACAGCCATGTGGGGAAAGTGTTTGCAAGCTGCTCTGGGAAATTGTGCTTTATCCTCCTCTTTGTCACAAAATTTTCTTTGTGGTGCCGAGCAAATTTTTGAGACCTACCTTGTTAGAGGTGATGACTGACTGGATGCTTCTTGTATTACGCATGTGTGGGTGGAGATTTTGGGTCTGATGTGAAGGAGTGCTGAGTTCTCACAGCTGTAGCTGAGGTAGTGCATACTGTGATTTGGAGACAGAAAGTGAAGAATTAAACAAAATGAGAAATCAGGTTCTAGGGAATACACAGAAGTAATGGAAACTTTTGACCTTAATCACTTTGTGCTTCGGTTCCCTTTGTGTAAAAAATGGATGGTACCACCCCCTCATGTTGCAGGGCTTATGAAGAAAGATTAGCAAACATTCATAGAGACTCAGAGGCAAGATCCTCTGAGTAGTTTTATTTTCAGAGCCATTTTTGAGTAGCAGGTGAAGTGTGGGGCTGGGTGCTGAGCAAAGCGGGGGACACAAAATCCCAAAGAGCTGCTCACTTAATGATTAGTTTTGCAGCCTGTGCATGCAAAGAGATGGCAGTAAGGTTGAAAAGTTCTTATGAGATCATGAAAGGACTCTCTCCCAAGGCACAGGGCCACTAAAATAGATCTGCAAAAACAACTTATGCTCTGGGATTTCCTACCTGGAGCGTTTGGTTTGTAAATGCACACATTTTTGTGTGCAACATTTTTGTCCTATTTTGAACTATTGGAGAGCAGTAAAGGGGAAAAGGACCTGGGGGTGCTAGTGGATGGAAGGACAATCATGAGCCAGTAATGTGGCCAAGAAGGCCAATGCCATTCTGGGGTGTATTAGAAGGGGCGTGGTTAGTAGGTCAAGAGAGGTTCTCCTTCCCCTCTACTCTGCCCTAGTTGAGGCTGCATCTGGAATATTGTGTCCAGTTCTGGGCCCTCAGTTCAAGAAAAACCTCAGGGAACTGCTTGGAAGAGTCCAGTGCAGACCCACAAAAATGATTGAGGGAGTGGAACATCTCCCTTATGAGGAGAGACTGAGGGAGCTGGGGCTCTTTAGCTTGGAGAGGAGGAGACTAAGAGGTGACCTCCCTAATGTTTATAAATATGTAAAGGGTGAGTGCCAAGAGGATGGAGCCAGGCTCTTCTGGGTGATGCCCAATGATAGGACAAGGGGCAATGGGTGGAAGTTGAGGCATCGGAAGTTCCATGGAAACATGAGGAAAGTTTTTTCACTGTGAGGGTGGAACAGGCTGCCCAGGGTGGTTGTGGAGTCTCCCTCTCTGGAGATATTCAAAACCCACCTGGATGAGTTCCTGTGTGATCTGGTATAGGTGATCCTGCTCTGGCAGGGCGGTTGGACTAGGTGATCTTTCAAGGTTCCTTCCAGCCCCTAACATTCTGTGATTCTGTAAACGTGTGCTAACAAGGTGTGGTGAAATGACATTTTTCTCTGCCTATAATGCAAGATGAGTAAGGCTTGCCTCAGTATATTGTGTTGGTGAATAACACTGTTATTAATGCAGTAATCTTAATTAATATGTTGTCATTCATAGTAGCAGGATCTTAGATAAGCAGGCGAGTATCACAAATACAATTTTCACAGATACATCTTATCAAGATTTCAAAATGAGCATTGAAGAGTGGGAAATAAACCCCAGACCCCTGCATCTTGCTCTTTCTGCTGCAGATCCAACAAGGCACACATTTTTTTGTTCCAGTCAATTTGGTTTAGAAACACTGTGTAAACAAATACATCTACAGGTTACCTTGGAGTCCAGTGGTTGTCTTGCCATTTAACAAGACTAGAGCCAGGTGTGGGGTGAATAATTATTTAGGAACACTGAGCATGTTAGAGGAGAAATTCAGGCCTAACATTATAAGAAATCTTAATGAATCTTGAGTCTGGATGGGTCTGATTTGATGGAATCAAATGAGCTTATGGTATCAAGAGCTCAAAGTTAGGGACATGGATGAGGGGTCTGACTTTGCAATTAAAGGCAATTGCCTAGAACTGATGTTCACCTGTACCTTAATGAGCAAAGAGGTATTCCTTTGGTATTCCTTTCTATTGCTCTAAGAGCGTGTGGAATCCCCTGTAACAACTGATAATGCAAATGTAAATGATACTTCTGAGATCACACTTTTGATGTTGTGTTGTTTTGTTTTGTTTTGTTTTGTTGGTTTCTTTTAAACTGTGAGTCACAGGAACCTGTGAGGCTGGCTGGGAGCAGGGCAGGAAAAAGAAACTCTCTGCAACGTATGTTGCTATTTATCAAAATGTCAGTGGAGAAAAAAAACCCCAAACTAAGTGTAGGTCCTTACTTTAGTTACTGTTTTAAGTACAGAAACATTTTAGTGGTCATGCTAGTTGCATTATGGTTGCACTTGATGATCTTAAAGGTCTTTTCCAAACTTAATTGTCATAGAATCGTAGAATTGTCAGGGTTGGAAAGGATCATCTAATTCCAACCCCCCTGCCATGGGCTCAGAGCCCCATCCAGCCTGACCATAAAACCTCCAGGGATGGGGCTTCCACTACCTCCCTGGCCAACCTGTTCCAGTGTCTCACCACCCTCATGGTGAAGAATTTCTTCCTAACATCCAATCTGAATCTACCCACTTCTAGTTTTGCTCCATTCCCCCTAGTCCTCTCATTACCTAACACCCTAAAAAGTCCCTCCCCAGCTTTCTTGTCGGCCCCCTTAAGATACTGGAAAGCCACAATAAGGCCTCCTGGGAACCTTCTCTTCTCCAGACTGAAGAACCCCAGCTCCAGACTGAAGAACCCCAACTCTCTCTGTCTGCTTAATGCAAAGCACATGAAATACTGCATGGCCACAAGGCCACAATAAGGTCACCTCAGGACCTTCTCTCCAGACCGAACAACCCCAACTCTCTCAGCCTGTCTCCATAGGAGAGGTGCTCCAGCCCTCTGATCATCTTTGTGGCCCTCTAATGATTCTACAATTTAATTTCTGAGCAAAAGATGAAGCCACAATTTTGTTTTTTTCTCCACCTTGAAACTAAGATCGGAGTAAAATTTATTCCAAATGTCATCACATCTGTAGATTCAGAGCAATGAGTCTGACACCATGTGGGACATTTATCAGTAACATTATAAAACTCAGTATACACAATTCTCCTGGTGACTGTCTTCACTAGTGACTTCTCTTGGTTTTAGATGTGAGTTTTCTCTTTTACATATTCTGTATTCATACCAAGAAGGGCGACAGCTTGTCTCTCTTTTTAAAAAACTACCTGTAATATTTAACTACAACAGGAGCTTTCTTTAATTGCACTATGGAAATAATAAGTAAAAAGGTAATATAAAAGTATCTCCAGCCTTTCCAAGGCAAACCCAAGAAAGCAGTCATGAAACAAAGGGATTGTGCTGATTCTTTTCTGCTGGAGCTCTAACTACAGGTGAAATTGTGGGCCTTAGATCGACTACTGGAGAATGTTTCACATTAGTTGTGAGCAGAAAATGCTGTGGGTCTTGACCTGTTATTTTTCTTCACCTTGGTCACAGCCTGTGTCTTATTTAGACAGCTGATTCTCTGCTCTATTTGCTGTTGGGGCATATTAGGATTTGGGCATAACAAGCACTGTCAGTTAGGACTGGGGCTTATGGCATGGGGGACATGATAGGTATGAGCAGCTCCTGACAAGTGCCTTGAGATCTGGAAGAGAACACAGAAATAGTAACACAGTTCAAGGTGGTCTTAAGTTCTAAGATTCATCTCAATCTATTAAGGACCCTATTAATGAGATTTTATGGCAGACATGTTCTTAGGGAGCTTCCTGCTTATCTGGTTAAATTTCTGGAAGATGATCTTTCTTGCGTACCTCTTCTTCTGCAATAAGATTTTAAGTTTTTTGGGGGAAGGAAGGATTATGACTTTAATTCTTTGTAGTGTTGTCTCTAATTCAGTTCAGTTGAATGCCTGGACTATTATCTAGAAGAACATTGCTATTTTTTGTAGTGGCCTGATGCATGCAAAAACACAATCCTATGGTCTAAAGCTTCTACTCTATTTTTTTAAGGAACAGTAGAACAATGGAGAGACAGTTCAGTGTAGGTGGAGTTCATATTTTATCTGAGTAGCTGATATAGTTGGAAAAAAAAGCCAGACAAAAAATAAGGTGCACAAGTTGTTCTTACAGTTTGAAATAAAAGATTTGGTTTTCAAAATGAAGATGTGTGTTTGTAGGTTGGAGAAAACATCTTTCACTAAGAGACTGAAAGGGCATAGTACTTTGGGCTGAAAGAAGATCAGCTTAGGTTTTGGTAAGTATTTTCTAAAGATGACAAGACTAGGTGGTAATGGTAGAAAAATATCATAGTTAATCCTGTATTGGAACAAATACAAGATGGAGCCAATGTCAAATCAAAAGAGTACAACTCTCTGGGTGATAAGCATCAGTTAGGCATCAGCAACTATGATGAGTGCAGGGATGGCTATGGAGATGTGTAACACTGGGATCAGCAAATGATCCTGATAGCTTCTCTTGGCTTATGACCTTCTGAGGCTGCAGGGGACCACTTTGTTGAAGAATGCATAAACCTCACATTGGGTTCCAAACCCAAACACAGACTCCTTTCTTTGAGGAAAAAGGATTGGAAGATATTTTCAGAAACAGCTAAATGATTTGGAAGTCCAGGTCCCACCTTAAGAAGTGGCTTTTTTCTCAGGGGGGTTGGATTAGATGATCTGTAGAGGTCCCTTCCAACACCTAACATTGTGTGATTCTGTAAATTCAGCCAATATATTACAGTCTGACAGGTTTCTTTGTCTGGATGAACCTCAGGAAGCAACAAAAATTATATTAATGGAAGTTATCTCTTTCTTGATAAACTGTGTCTGAAGCAAGAATTATATGATTGCAGTAAAAAATCACAGTTACTTGACAAAAATTCTGGAGTTATCTGAGGAGTGAAGTGACTTTTTGCCTCTTTATTTTTCAGGTTTAGACACTGACTCTAGTAAAGTGAGTGGGCTGTTGGAGGATGGTGAGGCTGGTACTGGTCTCTTCTCCCAGGTAATCTAGTGACAGGATCAGAGGAAATGGGTTTAAGTTGTGCCTGGGGATATTGATTGGATATTAGGAAAAAATTCTTTACTGAAATAGTGAGGCATTGGAGCAGGCTGCCCAGGGAGATGGTGGATGTGCCATTCCTGCAGGTGTTCAAGAAGCGTCTAGATGTGGTGTTTCAGGATACAGTTTAGTGGTCACAGTAGTTGAGTTGGACATGATGATCTTAAAGGTGTTTTCCAACTTTAATGATTCTGTGATTCTATGATTACTGTTTACTTTGTATTGCCTTATTTTTTCTGTACTGGACACCCCAAGGAAGGGCACTCATGCAGCACTGTTATGAGTAAGAATCTAGTCTGTTAAAGTACCTTTCCAAAAGGCATTACCAAAGAAAGACAAATGAGGTGACCAGTCACTTCTGAGTGGTTTGCCCTGTGAAGGCAGGAGTGTGCTTCTGGGTGCACACTGGCAAGCCTTACTCCTGGTTTGCTGAAGCACTGAGCTCTATGGTTTTCCAAGTGTTTAATGCTGGTGCAAGTCTTTGGCATTTGCTTGCCTAGCAGTCATGACGGAAGGTAGTTTGACCTTGTGAGGGTTGCTTCTGGCCAGTAGTACAAGACTGCCGTGGTTGGAGGGAGAACACGTATGATCCTCCTGCCATTATTGTATGCTGCTGTTACATGTCTGCTGAAGTGGCTTGAAAAGTTGTTCAGTAACTCCAGTTGATGCTGCAGCATCGTGATAATACGTGCTAGCTTGCAAAGTTGCTGTCATTGTGGTTTTAAGCAGCAGTGCTTTTCTCCTAGCAGGTGCATGGTTATAGAATTGAAAGAGTTAAGTAGGGGATGCTGATCTAAGAAAGAAGCTCAAAGCACTTTCATTCTTTCCTATTGTCTCCTTTTGTTTCCATAATATACTGGCATGAAAAAGTGTTTATGACTTCCTCTGCAATAACAAATCTGCTGCTAAAGACCTTAAACCTCACTGATTCTTTAGGTAGCTGTTGGTGATGAAAACAGATCAGCTGTTGCTTAGCTGTTGACATCCAACCCGTATTCTTTGCCCTAGTTACATGATCGTATCACCCCAAAAGGGATTGATCTGCTTCACTTGCTGGTACAGCCACTTCAAGAGCTGATAGGTTGAAGCAATCGGTATGTTGTGTTTCTGTGTTCTGCTGTGTGTTCAGGTAAAAGGCTCATCCTTGCTGTCGTGGTCGGGTAAAACGGCATGCTAAAGATAGTGCACATGGGAATGAAAAGCCCCTGTGGGAAAGAAAAACCACTATATTCCTAGAAATGGATGGCTTCTGGAAGTGGCAAGGGCAGTGGGCAGTTATCTCAGCCCACTTTGTTTACCAGACGTGGGAGGGTGGCCCATGCTCATTAACATTTGTATAGGCATAGACTAATTTAGCAACATTTGACTGCTTTCTTTTAAGCAAATTTTTTTTTTAAAGGGGAATGCCAGACTTGACTAACAAAGTTAAGAGCGGACTAAATGTTTCCTTAACAGGAAGCCACTAACTCTCCGCTTAGCGAGTGGGGAGGGAAAGCCTTTAAAACTGTTCAAATTTTCTTATGCAAATTTCAGTTACACACAACTTAAACTTTTGGGCAAATATCCCAGGGAAACCCTCTTCAGTTTGAAATGGAGCCCCTCAGTCCCTTCCAAAAGTTAATTGTGGTCTTTCGGTGATTATAAATGTACAATACACAAAACCGCAGACAGCACCACATAGAAATCTAAAGGTGAGGGGACTTTCAGGTCTCCCAGAGTGTTGTTCCACGGTTTTAATCTGATCTGATTTTGGCTGAGGATAACGCCTTTTTCTAAGAAAAGCTTCAGAAGCCCATTGAGGCAAAACCAGAGCATTGAAAGGCAAAGTAAAGCAGTCTTCCAAGAGTAACAAGGCTGTTCCTCAAATGAAGGCTTTTTTTTTTTTTGCAACTGTAGCCAGATGATTAGTGTTTGAGTGGCTACTTGAAGCATCTGCACATACAATTGCCATTATTAGAAAATAGCCCAAAGTCCTGTCAGAGTTCAAGGATGCTCCTCTCACACACATCTGCTCTTTTCACATACATCAAGGAGATAATTTCTATCTCCACACTGTTCTGCCTTGGATTTGGGTCTTCTATGCACACTTTCTTTAGACTAAATCACATTGTGTCATATCATATGAAGATAATCATGTGTGGAGGGACTGAGGCCTTAGTCAGTGACTAGGTATCATCAGAGGGTAAAGCTGAAAGAGTAGTGAGAGATGGAACACTGTTCACAGCTTGTTTTGTTAAGCCCTGAAGGTGAAAAGGAGCCTTATGAATGTGAAGCATTTCAGGTGAATTAAGAGCCACCACTGCTGCCATAATGGTCATCCTAGAAAAACAAGTGTTGGTACCAAGCTCTTTTCCCTGGACTTCTGCCTCTCTCCTGCCAAGAGGCACAGAAACTGGTTGTGTTGGTTTCCACTGGGCCATGGGGCAGTCTGCATTGGGACATGTGTGTGAAGTTGCCTTAAAACCGCACTGCCTGGCACATACATCCCAGAGCTGAAGACCATCAAGTACCTTGCCTGATGGCTGTCAGAGAGACAAGCCTGTGGCACTGCTTTAACATAGGTCATAGCATCTGATAGTTCAAAGGAGGAGATGCCACAGCTAAATATCAGGACAGCAGAGGTATATCTATATCTCCTCCCTTCACCTCCCACCTCACTTTTGTCAGGAAAGCAGGCAGTAGCTTATACTAGCAGAAGAAGTATCTGTGGCTGAGGTAGCTGCCTGCTCAAAGGAGGCACAAAGCTTCAGGAGGATGCTTCAGGTGCAATCTGTCCCTTGAGCCCTGGGTCCAGTTTCCTCAGTTTAACCCTTTCAACAGCCAAAGTGACATTGGCCATGCAGACTGTCTACTAGCCAGCTCTTGGTGTACAAGCCCTGGGTTGTGTTCTTGCTTCTGCTACAGTATCTCTCTGACTCAGTTTCCTCATCCATTGAATGTGAATAAGGATGCTGCTGCTCTCCTTCATGATGTCTGCTGAGCAACGTGGACGAAAGTGGTGCACAAGGGAGAGGACTTGTGAGAGTGCAGAACACAATGTTGGACTGTTGCAATCTGTGATGTGCTACTACGTTATGGGTGACAGTGATAACTGTAATTCTGGTCATATAAGATGGTCCAAGCTGCATAAACACCCTCACTTTTCTTGTCTTCTTGAGGAAGCAATGCCTTTATCCATGTAGCTGATGTCTGAGATAAGTGCCCATTCTCTAGAGAACTGAAAGGGCTTTTTGATATGCCAGAGGATTTTATTCCCTAGCAGATAAACACTGCACTGGATACTGAGAAATAAACCTGGCCGAAGTGACTGTCTCTAGATCTCTACAACCTTACATAGTCACAGGGCCACAAATCAGCAGATAAGGTGCTCTGGGCCCTGCTGGAGGGTGGGAGATGAAGGAAATTCCCTGGTGCTGCAGATGGCAATTTGGCAGCAGTGGAAGCAATGATTCAGGAGGCAGCATTATTTTCTCTGAGTCATTGCTGATCCTTTACCTCTGCGTAATGCTAGAGAAACTGTGTTGCTGCATAGTTATCTTTCTCATCATATTTAAAACCGAGGTTTTGACACTTCTTAGCATGAGCAGAGTCTGCAGGACTTTTTGCAGTAGCAGGTTGAGATGAGTTTTTATTGGGTTATGAGAGATAAGGTAAGAAGCTCATCACTCAGAGTTGATCTGTCCTACCCTTGCCCTGAGGCAGGACCCCACACACCTCAGCTGGCCTTGACAGATGCCTAAATTGCCTGTTCTTAAACATCTGCAATGGTAACTCACTCCTGGCAATCTGGTCCAGTCTCTCCTTAGCTTCACTGATGGGGAGGTGTCTCCTTATGTTTACCTTAGGACTCCCTAACTTGTGCACTCTGCAGTTGGCACCAAGGACTTGCACTTTGTGGAAAGGAAGTGAAGGATTCTTTTTTCCAGTTGAAGAAATGCTGGGAAAAAAAGACATGTATAGTGTAGATGACTAGCTTCAGACTTTGCTTTCCATTTTTACAGTGAAAAGCCAACCTTGAGAGCCCACCACTGCAGGCTGGATGTCTTCGGTGTCCTTCTACCCTTGATCTGCAGCTAGGACCAGTGACAGTACCAAGTCTTAAACCCTGTGTCACTGGTGTATGCTGTTGCTGCTGCTGGTCCCAGTCCTGGCACTGCTTTGCTTCAACCTTTCATGCATCTATACTGAAGCTGGAGGCCATCGTGATGGAGGAGGGTCAGAGCCTACACAAGCAACTGCAGGTGGTGGGATGAGAAGAGTCCGATTTGGTGACCTTGTCCTCACTTACCTATCCCTGAGCACCCTCTCCGTGCCCTGGGTGATGACCACCACAGAAATTTTGGTTGTGTGCCCATCAAGTAATACCTAATGGATGTCAGTGGTTTCACCTAGGCTGAAGGATGGCATTCAGTGTGCCCCACAGCAGATTGGCTGGATGATCACACTGGGGTGCTGGTGCCAGGCAGGGTTTAGGACATGGTTGAGGCAGCACAGTGAGACAGGGAGTAGTTTCAGGCAGCCTGGCAAGTCACATTCCTGCCACAGCAGCACCAGCAAAACTTAGCTATCCACAGAAGCAAAGAGAAAAGAATTTAAGATCTTTTTTGAGAGCCTGCAGAGAACTTCAGATCAGGTCCTATATCCCTTCCTGCCCTATAAACTTATCTTTTACTTCATCTTTATCGACCAGGCAGTTAAGCAAAGAGCTGGATCATTGGTAAATCTGAAAGCTCAATTGGAATCAATAGCACAGCTATGTTATTTTAGTATCAGTGTGTGGTACAGACCTCAATCAGAAAATTAATGTTCTGCCTGGATATAAATTTGTGGTGTGGGTCCTCACTTTTCCATGGTGTCCCATCCTGCTAATGATGCCTCTTGGCTTGTTTCATTGTGGATCAGCCTGTAGTTTTTGTTGTTATGGATTGTAATCAGCAACCACTGCCTGCACAGCAAATCTCTTATTAATTTTCTCTTTCAAAGGTGACAACCTTACCTCCTCCTTACCGAGCAAAATTCTGTCATCAAGCATCAACTTCAAATATGTGCCTATGTCATAGATCCACTGCTGTAGTAGTTGATTCCTGTGCCTCTGCTTAATTTATCAAGACTTTTGCATTAACTGAACCCTTGTAATTATGCAATGGAGGAAAAAACAAAGGAAATCTACTTGAATCATTCATATTGCACATTTACCAATACTCCTTAATGAATCTGGTTCTTGTGTATTGAGTATGTGGCAATTTCAGAAGAACTGACTGTCACTCTACTGAAAGTGATTTTTAGCTACATGACCAAGGAAAGTCACTATTATTTTTCATTTCCCAACAACAACTAATTTAGCTAGAAACTGGTATTTTGCAATAGTCAAATGGATATTTCTAGTAGACTATCCTGGTGACTTTTTACCAGAAGACCAATAACACTGAGCAGGTGGAAGTGGATCATTTCCACCAAGAAAAGTCATCAGACCAGTTGCAAAAGTGACTATGGATTCCAGGCAGACATGTTATCAAAGAATCCTAGAATGTTAGGGGTTGGAAGAGACCTCTAAAGCTCATCTAATCCAACCCCGTTGCCAAAGCAGGATCACCTTGGGCAGGTCACACAGGAATGCATCCAGAAGGGTTTCGAACATCTCCAGAGGAGGAGAATCCATAACCTCTCTGGGCAGCCTGTTCCAGTGCACCATCACCCTCACCATAAAGAAGTGTCTCTTCATGTGGAGATGGAACCTCCTGTGTTCCCGCTTGTACCCATTGTTCCTTGTCCTATCCCTCGGCTAAAAAGAGACTATCACCTTCATCTTGACACCCACCCCTCAGATACAGACATTAATAAGATTGCCTCTCACCCTTCTCAAGAGTAAACAGCACCAGTTCTCTCAGTCTTTCTTTATAGGAGAGGCATTAAGTCCCTTAATCATCCTCATAGCGCTCCATTGAACTCTCTCCAGCAGATCCCTGTCCCTCTTGAATTGGGGAACCCAAAACTGGATACAATATTCCAGGTGTGGTCTTACCAGGGCAGAGTTGAGAGGGAGGAGAACCTCCCTAGACCTGCTGGACTGATTTGTAACTAACAGCTTTTGCAAGTCTGCTGCTTTGCTTTTTTTGCTTATTTTTACTCTGTACTGACTTTCTACCTTTTTTGCTGCTTTAACAAAAGCTCCATGGTTTCTGAAGTGCAAATGTTTTTTTGCACTGCTCTCCTAGCAGTCACCCAAAAGTATTTTACCTTTAAGGGCATATGGGCTTGCTGATAGAGGTGTCAGCTCTAACAAGAAAAGCGTGTTTTTCTTTTTTGGTTATTCTCTTTTTGAACTGGTAAACATAAGTGTGATTTAGGTGATTGCCAGTTATGACAGAGGGCTCTTTTGGCTCACTGTGGCTGAGGCCAGGTGCTGATCTCATGCACATTGTTTTTACAGGCATGTGACTGCTGACGTCCTCTAGCTTCCTGTTCAGTGAGGCTGCACTCGGTGTCCACGGCTTGAGGCACAACCTGTACCCTCTTAGACTTCACCCGCCAGCTCTCGTTTTGTTTCATCAGCCATTCCCTGCCTGTGAATAATGTTTGGTTGTGATCGCCACATGGGGTGGTTTCAGGGAGGGAAGGTCCCCTCAGCTGCAGCCCTTTCGGTGGCAGCAGCGTGGGTGAGGTAGGTGTGTGTGGGAAGGAGTTGGAGCAAGTTTCAGGCAGTCACTGGTAGCATGCAGGACACATAGTGGATGGTATTCCCCCCCAACACCTTCAGGTTAAAAGTGGGTTGAATTCTACCAGGTCATAAGAACGTTATAAAAATAAACACAGCCCTCTGAGACGGAAGGTTGCTGGTGAGGGGGTGGTAGCACAGTTAAATCAGATCATTCCTTTTTCTGGTAAACACCGAGAGTAAACCTGACTGTTCCTACTGCTAGGCTGCAGGGCTTTGCCTCCCCTATGTGTTGCTGGGGCTGGTGCAATATTGCATGTCTTGGTTGGCCACACCAAGAAACATCCTGCCCACGCTGAAGTTTCTAAGTACATGTGAAGGTAATGTGACAGTCCTGAGTGCTGTTTTCTGGTGCTAGGCCAGAGCAGTAACAATGGGCTAGCAAGGAACTTCACTGAGAATTACTGAGAGTCATACCTGCCCAAAAGTCATATCCAAAGTATTAGTTAGGGAGGGTATTTTTGATGTTATTCAGAGGAAACCAAAGCAGACAATGCTTCTCCTTGTGTTCCTGGCCTTTCATTTTCTGAACCACAATTCAGGAATAAACCCATGCATACTCATGCAGCATTCCCCAAAATGGACATTTCATAATTTAAAGTGAGGATTATGCTGACTGAAATATTCTATCTAATAATTCAGAAGTAGTATTGTGTTTTGTCAGTGGAAGCAAGAGAATAAAAAATATCTTACACCTTTCTGCAAGAACTCTCATTTCTTATTGCTAACTTAAGATGGTCTATTGTTGCAAGTACTTCAAATTTGCTAAACCTTATTGCAAATGTAACTGTTGTATGCTGGGACTACTTGCAGGGCTGGTTTAAAGAGACCATTTGCTTTTTCCAGTGGTTTTCAGACTTGAAGAGGAACTGAAGAAAGCAGGAAATCTCCAATACAGTGAAATGCAAGAATGTTAAAAGACAGGGCTGCCAGGGCCTGGACAGATTGGCGACACAGGCTGTCAGGAACCTCATGAAATTCAGCAAAAGCAAATGCAAAGTTGTGCTCTTGGCAAGAAAAAGCCCCTTGCAGTGACATGGGAAAGGGACTGACTGGCCAGGGAGCAACCCTGCCAAAGACAACTGGGAATGGGCAGCAAGCTGAACAGGAAGAGCAATGTGCTCTCATGGCAAAGAAAGCCAGCAGCATCTTGGGCTGTGTTAACTGGAGAAGAAACAGTAGATGGAGAAGAGGGATTATACCACACCACTCAGTGCTCATCAGACCACATCTAGAATACTGTGACCACATCTGTACAATCCCCTCCCTATCACGTAGAGGAAAGTTGGAGCATTTTCAGCAGAAAGCCACCAAATGGTCAGGGCTAGAGCACTTGTCCTGTGGGGAGAGGCTAAGGAATTGGATCTGGTTTGAAATGGGCCAGAAGGGTCTTTGGAAGGACTTAACAGAAGTCCCCCCAGCATGTGTGGAGAGTTTAGTGCCAGGATCCTCACAGCACACTGGGAGGACAAGAGACAAGGGACTGGAGTTGAAACAAGAGGCTTAGGCTGGATACTAGGAGACACTTCTGTATGTGGGCAGTCAGTCACTGGATGAGTGAGATTATGCTGTCTCTGTCCTTGGAGGCTTTATAGGCTGACTGGACAGAGCCACAAGCAACCTGGTCTGAATTTACAGCTGTGTCTGCTTTCCATAGGAGGTTGCAGTGGAGACCTCTCAATATCACTTCCAGCCTGATACCCTGTGATCCTATGTCTAGGTATCCCACATTCTTGAGCATCATGAAAAGTGTCAGAACTGGGTGAAGTGTTGAAAAGGACCCCCCTGTCCACCTTTGGCCAACTGATTCAGCTCCAGTCTAGCAGCATGGTATTTTCTCTGATTTCTCTAACTGCCCTCAGGCAGTGGACTTATGTAAGTGTTGGCTTGGCAGCTGGTATTTTGAAATGAGTTCAGAAGACATGGATGCTGGGCAGATAAGATGCTGTACCTACTACCTGAGGAGCTTCTAGTGCTAAAGCAGGGCTCAGCCAGGTGGGAGTGCCTGAGCTTCATGGGACACATGGGCTCATAGGGAGGGATAGGAACCCAGCTTTGCCCAGCAAGATATACCCAGCAGGACACCTGTGGTGAATAAGATGCTGATACACATAGAGACAAAGCATATAATATTGGCCAGTTTTGACAGTTTTCATCTCCCCACAATACAAAATTAATATGATACCATGACATTAAAACAATAGCAGTTATTTGGAATATTTAACTTCCCAACCTTAAATTAGTTATGTGCAAATTCAGCTTTGAGACTTGGGCAGTCTTGTTGCCTGTGGGTAGTCACTGCGCTCAGTGGTGCTACTCTATCATACTTCTTCCTTCCTTCTTTTTGGCTCAGAGGCTCAGTGTGGGTCTGTACCCTCCCCACAGATCCCAGGCCAGTGACAGCAAAAAGAAGTCACCATGTTTGTGCTTTTTTTTTTATTTTTAATGAATACAGGAATTGCCACATTCATGAATGAATAATTCATTCATGAAAATAATGCATGAAAAAAAAACCCAACAAACTTCTCTGTTATTCTTGGAAATTATTAACCCAGTTGTTTTTTTTTTTTTTTTTTTTTGCCTTTGCTGTGGTGGGAGACAGCAGCAGCTCTTGCTGAGAGCCATCGAGTTCACACTCAGTGAAAGTTTGTGAGTGGTGGGGGAAGGAAAGGTTCTGGGGATGAGCTCTGCCCTGCTGTCGCTGATGGCTTTTGTGGGCGTTCTCAGAAAGTCCTGCCAGTGGCCAGGGTGACTCACCGGCAGCTGACTGAAGGCAAGCAGGCCGGCAGCTCCAGCACGACTGGAAAGTACAGAGCAAGCGCAGTGTGCGCCAGAAAAAGGAGAAGATGGCAAGCAGCGATGTGTCTGCTTGTCTGGTCTGTCTGTCACAAGGCTAGAAAAACTCGGTGCGTCTCTATTCCTTGCAGGATGTAGGGGAGCATGGTGCTCTGAAGCCACCTTTGGTCTTGCAAAGGGACATGTTACATGGTGACACAGCAAAAGGGAGGGGCTAGCGCAGCAAACTGCTCGGCAAACCAAACGTTGTAAAACATGAGCTGAGCAGTTGCTGGGGATGACCCCAGGAGGAGCCCTCCCTAACCAGCGCGGGAGTTAGCAGATCATGGGCGGCAGCGCTCGCCTTGGGGCTTAACCTAATGGGCCTCACCACAGCCGGCTCTGGACATCCAGGGGCTGTGTCTGACACTAATTTCCTTCACCAGGCCTGATCCTGACCCTCGCCCACATGCCAACATCCAATCCCCATTCCTGAGGAGTTTCCCAGTGATGAATCCTGGCCAGTTCCTTCCTGGCCCTGGATACTCAAGACACATTAACTCTGAATGAAGAGTCACGGGTGCTTAAAGCTGAGGAGCCGTCAGTGGGATGTTTGAGGCTGAGGAGCCATACCCTGTGCCTAGTTGCAGATGAGGCATAGTATCAACCCCTCGGCTCCAGCTCCCAGTGACACTGAAGTTATTCATCAAAGGCAGGAAAAAAGACCTTTTCTGGTTTCAAGCCTCTGGGGAATCACTGAGACATGGGCTTAGCATGATACAATAAACAGCAAACAATGATTCAGTTTTAATTCAAAGCCCCTGACAAAGGGCATGGCTTTCCTTTTACCTTGAAAAGGCAGCTCTCTGCCAGTGTTACACCCTGGGAGAGATGTGAACACATTTCCTCCTTCCTGCAGAAGGGTTTTGTGAAGGAAGTCCTTTGAAAAGACCACAAAATCCAGTGAACAAGTACCATTCACCTGATGCACTGTAACTCAGATTGTAAGGGCAATGCTGCAGGCTGCTCTCAGGGGACTGACTGGGATGCAGGTATGCCCTGCAGGGATGCAGCTGCTCTTGCTGAGCACCTCAAGAGCCCCACAAGTGCTGCTCCAGGGAAAAGCTTACAAGCCCATGAGGCAATCTAGCAGTTCAAGCTGGTTTAGTTTAGTCACCACTTAAGTAGCTGTCCTAATATGGGCAGGACATCAAACTCTGGAGTTTGAAGAGGGAACTAACACTAGTGTTTAGGGATGAAAGCAGTGAAGTGTGTTCCTTTTTTCAGTAAGAGTGACAGATCCCCAACTGCAAAGAGGGAGTTTTTTAGAATGGAGGCACATACTTTCTGTGGTTTGTACTGCCTGACAACCACTCAAGCTGCAGGAACTGTCAAATAAGTCTTTTCTGTGATTAATGCAAGAGAAAATTGAAAAAACAACACTCTAAACACAAAAAACATCTTCTGATGTTCAGTACTTTGTAAAATCGAGGCTGATAATGCTTGCAGCAGGCACTGTGCAGCCTCTTCTGCTGAGCTCATAGTTTCCAGAGGAAAGGATGGAGAGGACACAATGTGTGTGGTAGGAGCAAAACCCCATAAGGATCAAGCAGGGACCAATTAGTTTGCATTTTCCTGTAGTAACTGGAATTTCTTCTTTTTTCTATGACAGTTTTGTTTATTTTTCAGCCTCTTTACCCAAGAAAAACATGTGGCACTCAGCAATTCCTTGATCCTAACCCAAAACCTGAGGGGACTCCATAGCAGAGAGGTCTGTGACACTGAACTCAGCAATATTCAGAAAAAGACCCTAGTGACAAGTGCTGAGGAAATGAGGAGTCTGATCCCACCAGAGCTACTGGCACAAACCTTTTAGGGCACCCATGCTGCTGGGACAGAAGTGCACAGAGATGCAGCACTGCAGTGCTTGTCTACAGACATGCATGTGTCATGGGGCCATGTTACAGGGCATGTCCAGGACAACTCAGTATCCTTTTGTTAGCCTGGCACTGTGGCAAGGATAATAAGCCCTATGTCTTGGCAGAGAGGGTTGGTTTGGGCACTGAGCCATCCCAGGAGCACTGGTACTACCATACCAGCACCCAGAGCAAAGCTGCTGAGTACCATGGAACAGAATAGAACCATTTAGGTTGCAAGACCTAATGATCATTGAATCCAGCCATCAACCCAGCACTGCCAAGTTACCACTAAACCACATCCCTAAGCACCACATCTACATACCTTTTGAATACCTTTAGGGATGGTGACTCAACCACTTCCCTGGGTAGCCTGTTCCAATGCTTGACAACCCCTTCAGTGAAGATTTTTTTCTTAATATCCAGTCTAAACCTCCCTTGGTGCAACTTGAGGCCCTTCCCTCTTTTTTCTATTTCTTGTGTGGTGGTTTGAAACTGTCTTTTTAATTTTTCCTTGCAAAGTTCAGAACAGAGAAAGTGAAAGAATGTAAATAAGTCACTACTGGGTGTAAGAAAGCAAAATACTGATTGTTCTAAACACTTCCATTGGATAGATAGAAATGTTTAAGAACTATTACCCAAAACAAAGTAGGCACTCTGCACATTCTGCGTTCTGCAGTGGGGGCAGTTGCTGGGCTGTCTGGTTGCTGTTTCTTCTTCTCTTCTGGCTGAAGATAACACACTGACCTTGGCAGCTAAGTTAACAACTTTCTGCTTAACTAACTCTGCTTCTCTGTCCAAGGGGGTCTGGGGGGAAGCTCCTGGGAGAGGGAGGCCCCTTTGGGAGGGTCCTCTTGGGGGGAAGCAAAGGGAGATCGATTGTGCTTTTTCTGTTGATTGTATATATTTGTGAATGTCGTGAATTTTGTATATTTGTATATATTCATTGCATTTCATTGTAGATTTTAGACTCTGCTTGTAAATACAGCTTTTCATTTGCTTCCAGACTGAGCTAGCCTGGTTATTATTGGTGGGGGGGGAATTTCAGCTCACACTGACACATCTTGTTAGTTGGGAGAAGAGACCAACCCCAACCTTACTACAACCTCCTTTCAGGTAGCTGTAGAAAGCAATAAGGAGAGACTCCTTTTGTCCAGGCTAAACAATACCAGCTCCCTCAGCTGCACTTTATATGACTTGCTCTCTAGACCCTTAACCATCTTTGTTGTCCTTCTTTGGACAGGCTCCAGCACCTCAATGTCTTTCTTCTAGTGAGTGGCCAAGAACTGAACATAGTATTCAAGGTGAGGCCTCACCAGTGCCAAGTACTGGGGGATAATCCCTTCCCTAGTCCTACTGACCATACTATTGCTGGTACAGGGCAGGATGCTGTTAGCCTTTTTGGCCACCTGAGCACAGTGCTGGCTCATGATCAGCCAGCTGTTGACCCACACATCCATTTCCTTTTCTGCTGGGCAGCTTTCCAGACACTCTGCCCCAAGCCTGTAGCATGGGGTTGTTGTGATCAAAGTGCAGGGCCCAGCACCTGACCTTGTTGAACTTTATACAACTGGCTTTGGCTCATCGATCCAGGCTGTCCAGATCCCTCTGTAAAGACTTCCTTCCCTCAGTCAGATCAATGCTTCCTCCCAGCACAGTGCCATCTGCAAACTTTTTGAGGGTGCACTCAGTTCCCTCAACCAGATCACTGATAAAGACATTTAAGAGAAATGATGAACACCACTGAGCCCTGATGAACACCATTGCTTACCAGCCACCAACTGCATTTGATTCCATCCACCACCACTTTGTGGACTCAACCATCCAGCTGGTTTCTCCAGGAGACTGCTGTGGGAAATGCTGTCAAAGGCTTTGCTAATTAGAGTCCAGGCAGACAATGTTCACAGCCTTTCACTCATGCACTAAGTGGGTCAGCTTGTCATAGAGGGAGATCAGATTAATCAAGCAGGACTTGCTTCTTATAAACTTGTGTTGAGTGGGCCTGATTACCTGGTTGTCCTGTACATGTTGCATGATGGCACTCGAGATGAGCTCCTCCATAACCTTCCCTGGCACCAAGGTAAGACTGGTAGGCCTGTGCTTACCCAGATCCTCCTCCTGGCCCTTCTTGTAGATGAATGCACTATCATTTCATGATTGCTATGCCCAAGGTGGCCTCCTGCCATCCCATCACCCACAAGTCCGCCTCTCTTCATGAGCAGCATGTGTAGCAGGGAGCCTTCTCAAATGCAGCAGCAGCAGTGTTCTGTGTGCTGTGCTGCCTGCAGTTCCCTTGCCAGCCTGAGTGATGGGTGAAGCCAGCCCAGACTTTACTGCACTAAACATCTGAAGCACTGAAATATCTTGTCCCAGCAGAAATTTTGAATGCTGGGGAAGTGTATCGAGATTTGTGCTGCTGAGGGGCTATATTCTGTGCCAGAGGTTTAGGGACAAAGACTGCAACATGCAGCTTTTGGTTTCCTTGTAATGTGTTTTCCTATAACAGAAAGAGTGGAAATAATATGGATGCTTGAAGAATAAGAAAGGAAAAATGTTTGGGATATCTCTGTAAGTCAAAAGCCAGAAAAACTCTGACACTTTTCTACTTGTCAGGCTCCTCAATAGAATCACAGAATCATAGAATTGTTTTGGTAGGAAAAGGCCTCTAAGATCATCGAGCCCAGCCATTGACCTAACACCACCATGCCCACTAAACCCATAGGTAGGAACAGGTTTAAAAAAACCCACAAATTAAACTCAGAATCCTCCTTAGTAAGTGTGCAGATGGTTCACACAGAATGGCGCACAGAATGTTAGGGGCTGGAAGGGACCTCAAAAGATCACCTAGTCCAACCCCACTGCCAGAGCAGGATCACCTGTACCAGATCATGTAGGAATGCATCCAGGCAGGTTTTGAATATCTCCAGAGAAGGAGATATTAAAGGGAAACTCCCAAAGCACTTCTGATGCCCAGGGGGGTGGTGGAGTCTCCTTCTCTGGAGACTTTCAAAACCCACCCAGATGCATTCCTGTGTGGACTACCCTAAGTGATCCTGCTCTGGCAGGGAGGTTGGATTAGATGATCTCTTGAGGTCCCTTCCAACCTCTGATATACTGTGATATTGTGATACTGTGATGCAGGATGTGGACTGAAGTTCCCCATCTTCATTGATTCCTATGGGTGGCAAGGGCATGATGATCTGTAAATCAAAAGAAAAACCCTAAGTAGCAAGAGAGGAGAAGCCAAAGGTACAAACAGAGGAAACTCCTTCACACTAATTCCACAGTTCCCCTTCAAGTGGTTCCTGAACTGCTGGAGTCATCTTAAAAAATCTCCTGTATTACTCTGCTTCTCTCTGCTGCTCCATTTCCTCTCGTGCCAGTTCTCTGGTGAAGCAAGTGTAAACCATCAACCTACAAACCTATTTCTTGCTCTGCTGCAGAGACAGTCAGCAATTCCAGCTGCTCTTAAGGAAATACAGAGTGCTAGCAGATAAGCTACTGTGACTTAAATATGGTTTCTTCTTAAGAAGAAAAGAGATATGAAAAATATTGCAGGCTCATTTTCTGTGGAGACGTCTTAGGGGAAGGCCAATGTTTTGCTTAAGCCAGTTGTCTCAGTCCAGAAGATAGGAAAGAGAAGCAGTTCTTTTAAAACATCCCTGTGTGTGAAATTAAGGCATGAATGAGGCTAATCATTAAAGCATAGAGTAAACAAATAGAGAAAGGAAGAAAAGGGTGAGAGGGAGAGGGGAAAATGGAGAAAGAGAACAGGAGAGATATTACCACCCCAGGGCTCTTTTCTGTCTTCAGCTGGGAGGAGGGGGGAGACATCCCAGGATCTGAATCCTTTTCGGATTTGTGATATCTTCAGCCGGGAGGAGGAGAGAGGTCTGAGAATCCTGCCGAATTCCAGCATCTAGTGTGGTCCATTATGTTTTTCCTCTACAGCACGCTCCAATGTGTAGTGTTTTCAGTGATGTTCTTCTCTCCCCAGGCAGCCATAGCTCGGGACTTTTTATATAGTTCATTTACTGCAGCTCCACACCTGGCTCACACCCTATTCACATTACCATGCATCTGTGACTTCCAGATGTCACTTCCAGGGGGTCTTTCCTGTGTACTTGCAGGGGTCAGCACCAGACTGGCCTCCACCCCTCTTTGCCTCCCCCTCTTCGTCACACACCCATGGAATTCTCAGGCCAGGATGTACTTACCTTTATTGCACATTCCAGGGGGTCTTTCCACCACACCCCCTGGGCAGCTGCTGTCTTGGTGGGCAGAGATGACACATCTTATCTTTGTTGCGGCATTCCTCTGTTCTTGATGTAATCATCATTTCCCAAGGTGATTTGCATGTTCGGAGAAAGGCCTCTCTCACCAGTACATCCTACTTGTACTCAATATTTGCAGAGTTTTAAACAAACAGAAAGGTCCAAAAGGTAGAAAAATATTCTCCTACTGGGCTATTAGTATGCTCTAGTGCTGGAATAAGGAGGCCAGCTGGAGACAGAAGGACAGTAAAATCCTTGTCAGGTCTGGTTTTCTTCCTTGGGACTGCCAGCAGGACTCAGTAACTGAGATGGTGATTTCCACCTGCATGCCAGTGTGATACTACTGCATGGCAATGTTTCGGCCTGAAGGGAAACCTAGCAAGAATCCTGGTTGCTGCTCCTTTAGGAAAGTGTTGTTCTTGTCTTGATTTCAGTAGAGAAAATATTTTCATCCCTTCAATTTATTTCTATCACATTCTGGAGAGCTGCAACACAAATTACATAGCTTTTGGATGGTTTCATTAGCAGTATGTGAGAGTGTTCCAACTGTAATTCATGCAAAGGTCCATCATATATCAAGAACTACGGAAAAAAACAAAGTCTTGAGTAGGATGGTTTGCAGACACTTGAGTTTCTGTGACCAATTTACCCACTGTTAAGAATGGTGATAATTATATTCCCATAGGAAAGCTGCTGGAGACCAACTGACAAAACCAAATATGTGATATATGATGTTGCTATCACTGTAACTGTTAGCAATGCATGGGTTTCATGTGCAATGTGATGATTGCAATCCAAACTGGAACAACCAACATCTAAACCTAGTAGGAGGAAAACAAGAAAGGAGTGTGAGTCCATGTAATGTGAAGCCTCCAACAGCTGAGCCTTGATGATGCTTGGTGTAACTACTGGAGATGTCAGCACTGGCAGCTCTCTGCACTGCTTCTACAGCAGACCATGGTCTCAATCTGCAAAGCTGGTGGATCTGCATGGTGCTTGTGTCTTAGGCATCCTTGTTCACAGTTTGATGTTCTGGGGTATGCAGAGAGTCACCATTTGTTCTGTTAAGGTACCCAGAGCATAGAGGACACTAGCTTTGTGGTAAGGTTTTGGTGCATTGGGAAATGTCACATTCTGCCCACTCCCTTCACAGGGATGGAAACCTCTGGCTTTGGTTGTTGTTGGACAAGGAGGGTCAGTAGCATCTTCATCAGTCCTGGATGGATTTTCCAGAGCTTGTCAGGTTTAAAAGAGATTATAAAATGGACCTTAGTTAAATCAGCACAACTTCCCTGTAAAGATATGGCCAGAGCTACTAACAGTACTGACCTAAAAAGGAAACAGAAAAAAATAGTCAAGAGTTTCATCGGTTCCTACAAAGCCCTGGCTTCTGTATTCTCTTTTTCCCAAAGAATTGGAAAATATATCTGGTTTCTTCTAAAAATGACAAATTGCCTGTGAATTTCAAACTACAATTTCCCATCTCTGCGAGGTGGTAGAGGATGAGAACAGGGTGGTAATGGCTGGATGAGAGAAGAGGGAAGGCATAGGAGGGAGCATGCACAGCTGGAGCAACAGCAAAGCTCTAACACCTCAGAAAGGATATAGGAGAAAAGTGTAGGAAATGGGAAAGAGATGCAAACAGGTAGAGAGAGCACTGTACATGGAACAAGAGCTGCATAGAGGGCTCAGAGAGGAACATGTAGCAAAGGTGCAGCAGCAGACAAGGAAGGAGAGCATTTGTTTTGTCTGTTTATGCAACAAAGCTATACCTATAGGTGCTGGCAATAGTCACTACACTCATCAGCCTTGGTAACAGACATTGGACAACTGCTGACAATAAACATTTGAACTGTTTATGGTTCAGAGGAAGCTGTGATGAGACAACTCATCTTTAACAACACTGGCTTTGATCATCTTGCCTTCTATGCATCTCTCAAAAAACACTCAGGGAAGTTTTATTATGCTCAATGAACCCTGCTGCCCAAAATGGAAAGATTCCAAGATTACCATGAAAAAGGTCAAAATGTTTCCTTGCTGAGAAATGATGTTTTAGTAAAATCAGTCCTTGCATTTGGGAATTAATCATTTCCAGGAAAAAGTCCATTTTAACATGGAAAACATCAAACAAATATTTGAAATGCCATATGAATTTAATTTTCATTTTCTTTCTGTTTATGAAAAAAAATTCTTTGAAGCTATGAAGAATCATGGAACAATGTATAGTCAAGATTTAGGAATGGACATAGGACATACTCATATTCTAGATTAGGGTAGTTTAAGAAGTTGTGAAGAACAGTATGCTGCAACAGTGATCCAAGCAAAACTTTCACATACACTGATTTGTGCACACTGGTCTTCAGTGACTTGCTCAGACATTGCTGACTGCATTCTGTGGGGACATCAGCAGGTCATGTTTAATTTTCAGTTTCCTATTGCAGCTTTCAGATCCCCCTCAGCTTAAGCAAGGCTACATAAAAAAAATACCTCTTCCCCCCTCCCCCCCAAATAATTCAGTTTAGCATTTGCCCTAGGGAAAAAGGAAAAGCTAAACTTTATCAGGCTTGAATAGTTCACTACCACACATTTTCCCCCACTAGAGGCAGTAAGAAAAAAATCACAAAAGTGGAGAAATAAAAAAAGTGTTTGTGGAAGGAATCTTGCATGTGAAACCTTTTTTTTTTTTGCATTTTTCACTATCAGAAAGAGGGGGGTGGAATTTGTGCTACTAATCCCAACTGAAAATGTATGTTTATATTGAGGCAAGAAGAGCATCACAGAGGTAGCCATCAGGAGGAACAATATGTGCTAGTGACACAGGATATACAGCAAGTGAAACAAAACACAGCACTGGATTATGGTTGATAAGATTTATATTAAAATGTTCATGTTAGGGTAGCATGAAATCCTCAGGAGACTGGTTGTTTGAAGTAGTGGACTCAGGACAGGGGATTCATAAGTATTTTCAACAACTGTGGAAGGTCAAAATTACTTCCCAACTAATCTGGAGAACTACCTCCCAAAATAAAATTGCCAGACCAGCTCAGATTAGGATGTGTGGTGGGTTGAAAATTCCCCCCAACATTAAATTGCCAGACCAGCTCAGCTGGAAGCAAATTAAGCTGTATTTACAAGCAAAACTACAATCTAAAATGAAATGCAATGAATATGTACAAAATATACAATATTTAAATATATTTACAGATATTTACAATTTATAAACAACACAAGGACCCCCCCCTGGACAAAACCAGGGAGGTTACTAATAGCTTCCTACTCTCCATCCGCATCCCCCTTGTACAAGGGGAAAGGGGAAAGAGAAAAGAGCAGAGAGTAGCTCATTAGTTACTTGGCCACAAGAAGAATGCAGCCAAGGTCAGCAGCAGCCAAGCAAAAGCCACCAGCTGGTATCAGCTAGAGCAAAAAGCCAAGACAGAGAGCAGGATAGTTTATACAACTAACTTTATGTTAGTTAACAGACCAATGGGATTATTTAGACTTTATCATTATTTTCTCTTTACATCCACTGGTAACTTGCTTATGTTCTGCCACTTTCTATTCAAGATCTGTGGAAAATTTCCTAGGCATCAGCCTAAACCTGCCACAACAGCAGTTTCAATGGAGAAAATTGTGAATCAGCAAATAAGCATTTTCATTTTCTGCTACCTCAACCTTTCTTGGCAGACTATCACAGCAAAAGCATTTTTTATTCTGAGTCTTTGCCTCTAACTTCTTCCCCTTCCTATTTCCTTCCTTTTAATTTCCTAGCATTTGCAGGAAAATTTGGGTGAATGGTGGTTAATCTCAATTCTCTCTGGGAGTGGACCTACTTCTCCATGATGAGTGTTTGGTACCTTTAAAGATTAATTCCTCTTTCTGAGTAAGAAATATTCCATTTTAAATTCCTGTCAGTAGAGACCGTGTAAGTGGAATTTATTCCCAAAATAGAAAAGAAAAAGACTTGTGAAACAGAAATCACTTACAACCCCGGGGGGATGATGATATTTAGGATTTTTCCCATCTTTTCCCATTGATGTACAGTGGCTAAAACTTGGAGTTGTTACAGGAGATGTTACTGTCAGAACAGTCTCCTCTAACCAGGGTAGCCACCTGCCTTGCCCTTCTTTATCTGCCTGGAAGTTCTCAGCTTGAAAGATTATGGCATAAATGTAGAAAAAAAGAGACAGAGGTTGGTAGGGAATTAGTGAATTGTTTGCCTATTGTGCCAGGTGTCACATAGCAGGAATGCCAGTCTCTTCAACACCCAGTCCCTTTTCTTCTTGGTGAGAGCGTTTCACTTTGTCCTTTTAGGACAAAAACTGGTGCCTGCTGCTGTGACAGCTTGTCAGGACTCTCCCTGGATCACTGTCCACTTCGGGTGACTCTTTTGTAAGAGTGGCTTAACAGCAGCAGTGGTGCTAGAAAGGCTAACATCCCCTGAGCAATGCATGTCACTCGTGACAACTTCTCCTTGCTTCAAATACACTCGAGAAAGTGTCTGCACTCCTGCAACACCCTGCATTGCCAGTGTCAAAAATTCAGGTTGGGAGTGTGTGAATGGCTTTCTTTCCAATGATGTTTCCTTCCTGTCCTTCAGGTGTTCTCAGGAGAGATCAGTCAGAGGCAAGCACACTGGGGACAACAGGCAGCCTGCTCCCACGAGGACACCTTAGCAAATCAGAAAATAAAAGGGCTTTACATACTTCACTATGGTGGTTTAACCCCACACCCAGGAGTGGAAAATATGCTGTCCTTTAGTCAGAGATGGGGTCAGAGATGTTTCTTTCTCTGATTATGAAACAGGGAGTGTTGCAGTCACCACCCATATTTCCTGATAACAGCAAGATTGGGATGTGTTGTCAGATACCTCTCACTGAGAAAAAATGTTCTGTCGTGTTTATCCTGCTCCCCCAACAAGAGTATCTGGAGCAGCAGCAGGACACCCACCTTGTGCTTTCTCCCAGATTAGCATGCCAAGGGGAGCTCTGGGTCACAGGGCACCCCTCTGTTGCAGGTGATCACAGAAGATAGGTGCCAGGCACCAGCAAACCATTGAGCTTCTGTCACCCAAAAATGTTCCTCTGAGAGCACCCCCTGTCACATGGAGCTCCAAGTTGCAGACAAGATCTGGATATTCTAGGGAGGCATCTGCACCACGTTCTCTCTGAAAGGAGGATACAGCACATTGATGCCATATTACACAAGTGCATGGGGTGCCTGGATGCATTCCTATGCAACCTAATATAGGCAAACCTGCTTTAGCAGGGGGATTGGTCTAGATGATCTCTGCAGCTCCCTTCTGACCCCTACCATTCTGTGATTCTGTGTGCCTGTGGGATATGGGGACCAGCTGTGTAAATCTGATGAGACAGGACTGGCCAGAATCACTTTGCCTCCATCACTGGCACAGAGAAGCCTTTGAGAAAGCCTGCAGAGAGAAGCAAGCATCAGGAGCTGGTGCAGGGTGTGCAGAAAGCACTCTGTAGTTTTGATTGAGTGGGATTTTTATTGGATGAGCAATGAGCAACACAAAGCTTGGGCCCTTTACCTTATCTTGACCTCCTCCCCTCTGGGCTTGTTCAGTGCACTCCTGCCCCTCCCTCACTCCTCCCTCCCTCCCCCCCTCCTCCTCCTTCCTCCCTCCCTCCCCCTTCCTCCCTCCCCTCCTTCCTTCCTCCTTCCTTCCTTCCTCCTTCCTTCCTTCCTCCTTCCTCCTCCTTCCTTCCTCCTTCCTCCTCCTCCTTCCTTCCTCCTTCCTTCCTTCCTTCCTCTTCCTTCCTTCCTTCCTTCCTTCCTCCTCCTTCCTTCCTTCCTTCCTTCCTCCTTCCTTCCTTCCTTCCTTCTCCTCCTTCCTTCCCTCCTTCCTCCTTCCTCCTCCTTCCTTCCTCCTCTTCCTCCCTCCTTCCTCCTCCTCCTTCCTTCCTTCCTCCTTCCTCCTTCCTTCCTTCTTCCTCCTTCTCCTTCCTTCCTTCCTTCCTTCCTTCCTTCCTTCCCTCCTTCTCCTTTCCATTCTTTCCCACTTCCCAGTCTTAACAAGCACAATTCTTTGTGGCATGTCAGAAGCTTGTGCTCCAGCTTCTCAGTTTAACTTTGGGGGAGAAAATGGGTTAATTTGGAGATTAAAAGCTCTAACATCGAGGAGAAAAATCTTGCAGTGGTACTGAGAAAAGCTGCAAGTTCTTCTGTTAGCTGAAGTGAAGTGCTGCCTTAATCAGGCAGAAGAATGTGGCTGGATGACAGAGCAAGAAGTGAATTTGCAGTGTCAAATTACTACAGACCAGAACTTGTTGAAATGATGCTGCACTGATCTTTCTGTCTGTTAATAGTAGCATTTCTGTGAGTAATCCTAGATAGCTCCTCAGATGCTTTTCTAGCCCTACAGCAGGAACCCTCTCCTTCTTTCTGGTGGGAATTTTTCCTGTGCAATAACAGAGCCTGTTACATTTTCATAGAAAGGAAATCCATATGTCCCTCTCAGGTATGCAACTGTCAGGACTGTGGTTTAGTTTGGTAGTTATGATATTTTGACTGTGATCCATAACATTTATTCCACTCACTCTGAGCTCTCTGCCATGGCCCAGAGGTTCTGAGCTTTATCTGTAGGTTGTACTTCCCTCTGAGTTGGCTGCTCTATGAATTTACATACCCTCCCCGACACAAATACACACTGGGAATAAGACATCTCAGACAAGCAGGGTGCATGTATAGTAAAGGGCTCATAGAAGCAGAGGCCTAGGACTCCCTGATGTAAGGTAACTCTTGGTTTGTCCTCTAGGTGCATCAGTGCCAGAATCTGGCCAACGCCTTGACACAGCGTGACAAATTTGTGTTGGACAACCTGGGATGCTGCACTGATGCCTTCTGTCCCCTGGGCACTCCTGCAAGCACAAAGTTGTACTAACTCATCCCCTGCTCTTTGTGAGTGACCTACACCCACTAGTTCTGCTGTCCAACAAATCCCAGCTGGTAATGGCATTTCACTCAGCCTGCAGCCAGGGCTCATCTCTGATGTGGTATTGGTCATTTTTCCTGCTTCATTTATATAGCGTGGCACTTTACAGAAACACCTACTCATGAAGGGTAGGAAAAAAGAGATGGATATAGGAAGAGGCAAAGAAATCAGGAGTGTGAGGCTGGCATATATTATCCTTTTCTTTTTTTTTTTTTTATTCTTGTAATAACCCCTCTTGAATTGCAGGTCTGTATGTATGTATACCTCTTGTTCTTCGTCAAGAAGTTCTGAAGAAGAAGGAGGAGCACTGTGCTGCATTTGAAGATAAACACTATTAAGGTTTTTTTTGCAAGGTAGAAGATCTTTTAAAAAGAAAGCAAATAAAACAGTATTTCCATTTCTAACTCGGCCCTTTTCCGTGTGGTAAGCATGGGAAAAAGGGAAGGTGTGCTCCCTGACCAATGTTCCTTGGCACAACTGGTGCTTTAGCTTCCAGGCAGTCATCTTGAAAGGGAAAGTTCTCCCTGTTAATGAAGACAGCACTGCGGTTACTTAATTACAGCAAGCAAATGTGTGTGGAAGCAAACAAAGTAAGAAGGACCTTTCATCAGTAGCTAAGTCATGCCAGTAACTGCAAGTTAATTTTCCTACAGGTAATAAACATATAACAAGGAATTGTGTTTGGAAGGCAGCAGCACTGTAGCTGGTGATGTTACAAAGTATTGACAACTCTTGCTGTGTCTTCTGAAGAGAAAAGCACTGAGGACATCATGGGCTGTGATGCTCTGCCAAACATATTTTCACCAATGCATGCGTGACTGCTGCCCTGACTAGCTGATGCCTGTGGCTGTGCTGGTACAATGACAGCATTCAGGTCACAGCAGGCTTGCCCCAGCCCCGCTCTGAGCGATCGGTGGTGTAGCTGGGGCCTTAGGACGTGATCTGCTTTCTCAGTTCAAAGTGCTTGAAGCGATGAGAGCGTTACATTGCAGCCCACTGCAGAGCTGCTTTTATAGTGTGAAGCTGAGCATACTTCCAGGCTGCTTCATGGTACACTGTGGAGGGTGAGATCATGGGGAAGCTGGTGCCTAGGGATGCCTGTGTATGACAGTGCTGGAGGATGATACAGAGTGAAGAAAAGGAGACCTGGTTCAGGTTGCCCGTACCACCTCCGTAAGCCATCCTGGGGTGAACTGTTCTCCCCATTGCACCTGGGTTTGTTTCAGGAGGAACTAAATGCCCTATCCCAAAAGGATCTGGAAATGAGCTGGTACTTCTCTGAAGCAGATTAGCAAGGGGCTGGGAATCATGGAGGGGCTGAGTTAGCTCACAGGCTAGATGAGGGTATGACAGCATAACCAGAACAGCATCTTCTCTCACTGATTTTGTAATATGTGCCAGTGATCTTATCTTGCTGTCAAAGGGTAAGATCTAGAAGACTTCCTGGAAATGGTACTGTGACCCCATTTCTCACTGACTTGGGGATGCAGGAGAGGCTGTTTTACTGCTGAGGCCCAGAAACAATTTTATGTTACTCCAGCTGCAGCATAACTGTTTGGGAAGCTGCTGAAAGGGGAAGTCTCTCTCCTCTCCACCCCTGGCAGACTTTCCTGCTGCTGCTTTCCCAGGGTCACCTAATGACTGGGTGCACAGACACCGAGGTGGAGGCACCTGCAGTTCTGCCAGAAAGAACAAAATAACCAGAGACTGCCAGGTCATCAAGCACCAAGCTATCCCTTTGAAGAGCATCTGCCAATCCTCAGTCACAGGAGGAAATGAACCAGCAGGGTTGTTCTGGGACCCAGCTGCATGCCCAGTCCTGCACTCTCCCACATCACTCCTGGAATTTCCCCTCCTCTCAGCTTGTGGTGGTGCAGTATGCAGTGGGTGTCTCTCATAGCCGTCAGGTACAGAAAAGCATCAAGATGAAGCAAGGAGGAATGGGAAGTTTGACTATTGCTGGTTCACCTCCCAGGGACAAGCAGGAAAACTGTGATGACTCAATTAAACCTGCAAACTCAATCCACAGAAAAGAAAGCAATTTAGCTGCACCTCACCCCTTCAGAAGGCACCAAACATGCTATTACTTGCAGCAATGAAGTTCACACCTTTAACAGAGTCTTCTAACTTTCTTGAGAGTCAGGCCAGCCTTAGTTAGACAAACCTTCAGTGATTTCCAGATGGAAGACAGGAAGCTTGGTTAGCATCGGTGTAAATAAGGCCAACGGGCACCTTGTTTATGTGGAAAATAATCTTCAGCTGACAAGTCAGGCCATGGGCTCCTGGCTGAGAGGGGAATTTTGGTAATGGAGCCTTTGTCAAAGAAATCTAAATAAGCAGGGACTGCCAAATTCAAGTGAGAAAGCACCAAATGACAGTCACTTGCCTGAATAGGCATGTTCAGATGCTAGTACATACTCAGAAGTGTAAGGGTCCCAGCCCTGCTAAGGACTGACAGACACACTTGTGTTTCATTTTTCCTGGGGTGAGTCAGGAATAGCAGTGTCCATCAGGATTCACCATGTCACTAAGAGCAATGTCCTATCTGGGCTGCAACAGAAAAACAGGCAACAAAAATGTAATTTAAAGAATTAGATTTGAGAGTTGGTCCTTAGGCCATAGACCAACACTTTTGGTCTCAGCTGTGCCACGGTATTAACCACAGCTGTTCATTAGGGTGTTAATCTAGCGTCACAAGAAGAGCTTCTCTACACTGAACACACTGCACTGCAAACTGGGGGAAAACATATTTGCACAAGGATTCCTACATTATGCATGAATTTCCATGTTCCTGAAAAAATAAAATAAAGTAATAAAACAAAACTAAATTAAATTAAATTAAATTAAATTATTATTTAAAAAAGGGGATATCTTTCCACCAGCTGATAGAAAACACCCCAGGAAAGCACCAATTGTAGTTTCCCTCCTGCCATCAACACAGATCTGGAGTAGAGATGGCATGATTGACACCTCTCCCAACAGTCAGCCAGCCATAAACTCATCACTTCCTTTCTTCCTACAGCAGTGATTGCTCTGGTCACAGCTTTCACCTGCCCTGTCCAAGATGCTTCTTTCTAAAGCAAAAACAAATTTGGAAGTGCCTTATCTTACCAGCTTACACAAAAGTCAAGCAAATTGAGAGCACTATTTAAACCTCCTTTCCCTGCCCAGACCAGGAGGGGTATCTTCAGTCTCCTCAACCTTTAGAAAGAAACAGCTACAGCGCTAGGTCATGGGACTTGGGTGTTGATGTTGGGAATACAAGCCATGAGCAATAGAGAGCCAAGAAGCCATGCAAAAGACCTCGAGAACATATAAGTGAGGGTGGAAATGGGTGAAGAACTGGGCTCCACTGTTATTATCATTGAAAAGTCCAGCATGAACCAAGGGAGCAACCTCTGAAGGCCATAATGAAGAGAAGGAACAGCTTGTGGAGATGCAGGATGTGTTTGAAAAGCAGCAGGGCTGGCCCTAAGGCAAGGGTCAGCAAGAAGGGAGACAGTTGCAATGCAATCCAGTCTGCTTTCTTTTTCAACATGTGGCTTTTCTCCTGGTTTTCTTGCAAAGTATCTAGTTGTCCTGGTTTCAGATGGGATCAAGATGATTCTTCTTCTTTGTTTTAAATAGTTGAGAAGAAATCAAGGACTTCTGAACTTCTTATGTCTTGCTAGCATGCAGGTGAACAAGAAACTGGGAGGGAATGTAACTAGAGAAGAGGACTCAAACTGACAAAATGGAATATTCCATATCATACAATGATAAGTTCAGTATATAGATGAGGGTTGGCCAGGAAGCTGGCTCTCTTGCTTCTGCAGTTGTAGTTTTGAGATTTTCTCTCCTTTGGCATTGCTAGCCATGAACAGGCTGGGGTTGATTGGTGAGTGGTGAGGAACTGCATTGTGCACTGCTCACTTGTGTATTCTATTATTGCTAGTATATTTTTCTCATTATTATTTACATTTAAGTTTTATTTCAATTATTAAATTATTTTTATCTCAACCTGCAAGTTTCCTTACCTCTACCCCTCCAAAGGTCTCCCATCCCCAGGATGGGGGAGGGTGAGTGAGTGGCTGTGTGGTGTTTGACTGTCAGCCGAGTTTAAATTCAGATACTTGTTCAAATGTGCAGAAATGCTCCTTTTGTCCTTGTCATATTTTTATTGCTTTCTGCAGTTCTTGATACTGAGGAAAACTCACTGTGCTGCTTTTCACCACAGCTTCTTACAAGAAGTTCTGTAGGGGCCATCCTTGTAAGCTACTATTGTATCAACAGTCCCTGGAGCCACAGGCAGTGCCTGCTTCCTATAGAACTGCATCACCTTCAAGAGTGATGCAAGGGTACCTGAAATTACTACTATATTCCTTTGCTGATACCACAGCTGTGAGCTCCCTTTACTTAAAATTATGGGCTTGCAAGGAACCCCTGCACTGCTCCTTCTCAGCTCTTGCTAGCCCCAGGCTCATAGCCATTCCATCCCTGAGATGATTCCCTGCTGACCTCCCATCTGAGCTTCCATCCCTGACTTCTTTCTTGGTGGAAAAATAGCTTTCCTTGCACCACCATGCTGCTGGGAGATAGGGATAATGGGTGTGTGCAATTCTAGGAATGCAGCTTTCACCCCCATCAAGGTGGCTGATCACCAGCCACTGTGGAACGATGTCACATCTGGTCTAAACCTGATAATGCAAATTCTGCTGATCCAAGCAAGATCTGCTTTAATGATGGACAGAAGGAAAATGCATGGAAATACAAAGATTTATTTTAAATAGTACAAAAAGCAAGAAGAGCAAATGCGGGCTGGAGAAAATGTCAGGCTCACAGTGAAAATCTTACAATATTCTACTACTGTATAGAAATCCTGTACTAGCCTGCAAAAATGCTCTACAAGACTTTGCCCCAGGGAGTGACAGCATTCTAAACTTGGGTTCATATAGGTGCTAAGAGTGCCCAGCACTGCCTAAATACTGAGATGTTGTCATGTTTTGAGGCTGGGTGCCTTTAAGAAACCATAGAGAAGTCTTACAGGAGAACTAGAGAGGTCCAGGGGTGGACCAAAAAGTGTAATTTATCGTTATTTCATCCCCAGAATGCCTTATAAAGATAAAGATAAGGGGGCAGCTCAAGGTTCCTTTCCCCTTTCCCCTCTTCCTGCTCCCTTCCAACACCAGCTCCCTTATCTCCTGTTCAGTATGGGGGAGGATTTCGACCTTGAGCAGCCTGTTAGTGGCCTGAGCAAGGCTAACTTCTAGCTGCGTCATTTTCAGCTTAGCTATGGGGGGAGTAGAGAAGCAGGGGGGGTGGGAGGGAGCATTTAAGGCCTGGATTTTTGCCCTGGTTGGGTGGAGGTTGGGGAACCTTTGACTTAATGGGCTTCTGTGTTAGGCCTAGACTATGGATTTCTTTGTTCATATGATTTGCTCTGTAGTATGTCAACAAGAACAGCATTTTCATTTAAACGTTCCATGTTCTATCCAATCCTCATGTGGATTGTTTTCTTTAACTCCTCTGAGAAGAGTTAGAGAGCCTGTCTTGCTCCTTAAACCAAGACAGATGTACACACTGGCCAGTGACAGAACCTATGGCCAGGCTGTGCGCCTGACTTGGTGCTGCATACCAAAAACCCCCAAACAAACAAACAAACAAAACCCCAAAAACCCAAACCCAACCAACCAAAGAAACCAAACCACAGGTAGAAATGCCCAAGGCAAATAAATTTGTAATAAATCTGTAACATTTTTCCAGCAATATTATGTCAGTTGGAAGTATATTGGGGTTTTTGTTTGTTCATTTGGTTTTTTGCTTTTATCATTATGCCACTAAAGGCACTAGCATAGAAATAATGAAATAAGGTGTTAATACTCTTCAATGCTACAAGACACAGTTCCTCTTGTACAATATATATCCTGCCTGACAAACCTGGTAGCCTTCTATGAATAGGTGACAACATTAATAGATGAGGGGCGAGCAACTGATGTCATTTACCTGGACCTGATCAAAGCCTTCGACACTGTCCCACACCACATCCTGGTCTCCAAACTGGTGACACATGGGTTTGATGGGTGGACCACAAGATGGATAAAGAACTGGCTTGATGGCCACACCCAAAGAGTGGCTGTCAATGGCTCCATGTCCCAGTGGAGGCCAGTGACAAGCAGAGTCCCTCAGGGCTCACTCCTGGGACCAGTCTTGTTCAACATCTTTGTTGGTGCCTTGAGTGTGCCCTCAGCAAGTTTGCTGATGACACCAAGCTGTGTGGTGCAGCAGACACACTGGAGGGAAGGGATGGCATCCAGAGGGACCTGGACAGGCTGGAGAGGTGGCCACAAGCCAACTTCATGAGGGTCAACAAGACCAAGTGCAGGGTCCTGCATCTGGGTCGAGGCAATCCCAAGAACAAATACAGGCTGGGCAGTGGCTGGCTGGAAAGCAGCCCTGAGGAGAGGGACTTGGGGTTGCTGGTGGATGAGAAGCTCAACATGAGCTGTCAATGTGCACTTGCATCCCAGAAAGCCAACCAGATCCTGGGCTGCATCAAGAGAAGTGTGGCCAGCAGGTCAAGGGAGGTGATTCTCCACCTCTACTCAGCTCTGGTGAGACCCCACCTGGAGTACTGCATCCAGTTCTGGAGCCCCTATTACAGGAGGGATATGGACATGCTGGAAGGTGTCCAGAGAAGGGCCACCAGGATGATCAGAGGGCTGGAGCACCTCTCCTATGAGGACAGACTGAAAGAGTTGGGGCTGTTCAGTCTGGAGAAGAGAAGGCTCTGAGGTGACCTTATTGTGGCCTTCCAGTATCTGAAGGGGGCCTACAAGAAAGCTGGGGAGAGACTTTTTAGGATCTCAGGTAGTGATAGGACTAGGGGGAATGGAATAAAGCTGGAAGTGGGGAGATTCAGACTGGAAGTGAGGAAGAAGTTCTTCACTATGGGAGTGGTGGGAGCCTGGAATGGGTTGTCCAGGGAGGTGGTTGAGGCCCCATCCCTGGAGGTGTTTAAGGCCAGGCTGGATGAGGCTCTGGCCAGCCTGATCTAGTGTGAGGTGTCCCTGCCCATGGCAGGGGGTTGGAACTGGATGATCCTTGTGGTCCCTTCCAACCCTGACTGATTCTATGATTCTATGATTCTATGATTTGAGTATCTTAAGGTATTAGAAGTGATGGTAGCAAGAAATGGGCAGATTCAGACTGGATGTTAGGAAGAAACTGTTCACCATGAGGGTGGTGAGACACTGGAACAGGTCATCTAGGGAGGTGGTAGAAGCCCCATCCCTGGTTTTAAGGCCAGGCTGGATGTGGCTCTGAGACACCTGATCTAGTGTGAGGTGTCCCTGCCCATGGCACGGGGGTTGGAACTGGATGATCTTTGAGTTCCCTTTCAACCCTAACAATTCTATGATTCTATGATTTCTTTGCCTAAGTTACTGTGAGAGCTTGCCATCTGGATAGACTGACACATTCGTGGTAGAACTGTGGTGCAAAAGAATGTGTTCAAATATTGATACACTTGAAGCTATATATAGCTTGAACAGGAAAACACAGAGAGAGCTTTCCAATGAAGACAGCTTCCACACTTCAAGCCTGAACACTTCTCATGGTGACAGAGAATGAGGAAAGGAGGAAAGAGTGGGACACATGCCCCACAGAAGGTTGAAGTCTTGAGGCGAGGGAAGGCAAGGGTTTCATGACCACTGCTGCATGTGGGGAGGGGAATGGACAGATCAAGACACATATAGTTGTCTGTGAGGTTTAGTTTGAAAAGAGGTGTTCAGAAATGCAACAGAGTACCATTTGGAGACTCTAAGGCTGGAGATAATGTAAACCCCATTTGCAACTGATCTTAGAGGGAAAGGGAACTTGGAAGCCTTCACTGAAAAGCAAGAGACATTGAGGCATTGAGGCTGTTGTTCAAGAGAGAAACATGTTTGTGATACAAAGGAAAGAGACAGAGGAAAGTGAGGGTGAAGCTACAGTGAGTGGTTTGAGCCAATCTCACAGCTTGTGGCCACTGAAAGAGGAAGGTCACACCCCTCCATCTGCTGCCTGCCTTCTCTCCTTGGCCAGATGCTGCCCCTTCCCCTGGCTTTCAATTCATTATTATAAATCCAGCCAAATTTTTCTCTGCAGAAGCCTCAGAAGGACATTTTCTTCAGGATTAGTGAGTTGAGTTGGCCCAAAGAGATATCCAGTGAGCTGGCACTCCTGGAACTCGACAAGGGAACAGTGGGAGCTGGAAATGGTTGTGCAACACAAGAGGGGTCCCCCTCCCACAACCCTGAGAGGTGAGATCAGCTCTGTTTCACTGTGTAACACCAACCTGAGAAGCTGCAGAAGAGGTAAGAAAGGAAGATGAAGTGATAGGCTGGGGTCCCTGGAAGAAATTACTAGATGAGAGGGGAAAGGGAGGCAGAAAAGAACTGCTCTATGAGAAAAAGATTGTCTCTGTACTAGTGGGGAGACAGAAGCAAGAATCAATGAAGTTAGAGATGCAGAAATGGTTTGGTAAGAGTATGGAAGGACAAGCAAATGAATTTGTCATGCAAGAAGTCAGGCTTGTCATAGATCACTCTCTGAAGGGACAGAAGTGAACAGCAAATCACAGGCTGGGGGTGACCCAGGAGAGACTTTGCTATGGGAGAAACGGGGGAGGGGAGAGGGGGGCAGGGAGCAGAAGAATCAGAAAAGAACACCTGAGAGCATGTGAGAGCATCTAAGTTAACATCTGTGCTGATGGATTGAAAGGCAAAGGCCATGAGGGCACAGTTAGCAGTGCTGGGTAAAGGTAAGAAAGAGGACTCAGCAATGTTGGAAAGAGCACAGTGCTTCAAGAAACCCAAGTGCCCTAAATGTCAGATGTATATGGGATGGCTGGTCTGCACTGGACGGTAAGGTGACAGTGTGAGGACAAAGAAATTGACATCTAGGCAATTACAGAGGCTGCTGCAAAATACTGATGTTACAAGAAGGGCAGAGAGAGGACAAGGGTCAAAGTCAGAGGGAAGTTCACTGGGAAAGGGGGCGGAATTACAGAAAGAGGAAGGGGTGATGTGGAATAGAAGATAAAACAGAAAGCAGAGGCAAATGTAGATTCACTTGACAGTTACCTAAGGAGGCTGCATCACCATCTGAGCCTGTGGCACATGAGAAGTGAGATGCATTGCGTGTAGTCCCAGTATCATCCTCTGGTCCTGACTCCCAGGCTTTTATCCCTATATGTTCCATCCATCTCCCTGTCTTTGTTTGCTGCCTGGTCCATCTGCATTCAGGCAGGCATCTGACTTCTCCATACTGCCTGAGCCTAGGAGAAGGAGGCAGGAACCCCCAGGAGCATTTGCACCCTTATTTACAGCTCTGGCACTTAAATCTGGTAGCAGTCTGCTTGAGCAACAGCCTCTCTGAAGTCCTGCAATGAAACTTTCTCAGTGCAAACTGTCCTTGGGGAAGATCCAGCTAGTTTTTTTTCCTGAGGATGTGCAAACTGAAATTTCTCTAAAAGCTTCTGTATCTTCACCAAATTTTGGCAGATTGTTCCAAGAACAACAAAACTCCCTTTTCTGACTGAAAGCCATATCCTCGCTAAATGTGAAGCCCTGCTCCAGCATGTTGGGGCACTGCAGCTTTGCCAAAAGAAGATGTCTGCCAAAATACTGGGCTAAACGGTGTTCATCCCCTGACGTCAGTCTTGCAAATTATTTTGGCTGCAGTTTCCTGCATGTTCCTAAGAAAATTTCATCCCAAAACAGCCACCTGAGTATGAAAAAATTGGTCCTGAACGCTGAAACTCTTACTATGAGCAGAGTTACATAGCACTGTTCTTCTGTGGACATCTTTCCACACCAACTCTTGGCTTCACTCTGCTTCTGTGCTCAAGTTTCTCCTCCCTCTTACAGGGGCTCTCTCATGCCAAGTCTCTTTCCTTCCGAAATCTGTACCCCAGAGTGTATGCACCTGTCTTGTTTCTACACCATCTCTCACCCTGTAGCCCCACAATGTTGGGGAATGACTCACTCAAGGCTGGTAACAACAGGCTGAAGGCACCTTGTCAACCTTGTGTGCCACTATGGGGTATGAGCAGATAGTACACAACCAAGGGAAAGATAGCCCACAGACCTGTGGTCTTCAATGAAGAAATATAGATGAAAAGTGAAGGAAAGCAAGGGAGATGTTTTCTGCTTTCCCCCCTTCTCCTTTTGTGCTAGATGGCCATGCATGGCCATGCCAGCAGCATGTGGTGCAGGGAGAGGTATTGATGTTATCCAGCCTCAGGTGGCAGACAGAACTGGGAGACAGGTTGCCTGCTTAGTAGGAGAAAATGGGACTTATGGCTTAGCTTATCTTCTCCTCTGATTACATGGGGGGAGATCGGCTCCCACCTTGGGGTTGCAGTGTCGCTTAGTTGCCTTAGGATGAAATAAACATCAAATAAATACCTTAATTTACAGGCTTCAGAGGCCAAGGCATCCTAGGCCTGTAGTTGGGCTGTGCTTGGCACAGCTCAGGCATTGAAGGAAAATGCATCTGTAGCACTGCGCTTCCTGCTGCCCTACTCTCACCTCCCATCTGTCTGATCTTCACTTTGTAGTGAACATCCTCTTCCCCTTCAGCTTTAACCCATGTTCCTGCCTGTTTCTCTTCAGGGAGTGGCTGAGGACCTCTGTAGGAAAAATCCCTGTGAAACTTTGTCTCCTTGGCATGCTCCTTTTGGCAGAGGGGGTGTGATGCCAGCTGTAGGAAGGACTGTGGGCAGAGAGGCAGTTCATGCCCTCTGCTAGACCTTCATTTCACTTCTAAAACAGTCCTCAGAAACGCCTCAGGTTGGTAGCGATCTGATGCTAAACTGAGCTAGTGGAGACATGCAATCTATACCAAGACCATGCTGTGAAAATTCAGCTCTTGCAGCCTTCACTGCAAAACGGTTTCTATGGTTTTATCTAGGAGAGCAACCAGATGCCTCTTCCTGGGCTGCTCAAGCCTCCAGAGACCCTGTGTGGCAGTGCAGGGCATGGCAGGCTGTGGGTTACTTTGCAATGCAGAGGCCCTGGTGGAACTGGAATCTTTCCCCAGTCGTTCTGCTTGGAGCCAGAAGCCAGTGCCACCTCCTGAGGTGCAAGCCTGAAGCTTCTGAAAGCCTTGAGGGTGTCTGGCTCAGGTCAGTGCCTCAGTGATGAATGGATCTTTTTGCTTGTAGAGGAGTAATGAACTTGTTGTCAGATGTGTCCAAGATTTGGCCACCTCCACTAGATTTCACTGTCTCATCTTGGGATGCTGGAATGCAGAGTGGTCTGTTTTTCTGGGGTCATGCCCATTGGTCTTGACAGCTTTCTTTCAGGCAAGGATCCAGGTGCTCCAGGGCCAGTGGTGGCTGCTGCTGCAGGTTTCTCTGTGTTTTGGGAAATCCCTTGGCCATGCAGGACTGCAGGGAACTTGAGCTCCCAGCTCTTGGAGAAGCTTGGGAACACCAGAGGATTTTGCTGTTGGGCACAGCAGGGGCAGAGTTCACTTCTCTCTGCTTTTCCAAACACTAGATATGTCAAAACAAGCTGGAAAGCCTGCAGGAGTCTGTTTTGCCCCCTTAGGATGAGGAGAGGGAGAAGGTGAAAATGAAGAGGTTATTTCCCTCAGTGATGTTTGCCATTCCAGCTGTGCTGACTTCCCTTTTGGCAGTGGGAGGGAACTGTGACTTATTTCTTCTGTCAAGAAAACACTGTTCCTCTTCCTACTTCACCTGCCATTTGATTGCTACAGGGCAGTACTTTAAACATTTGTGGAACAAAAGGGATACCTTAAAGTAGGTGTAAAGAAATGCTTGCTCTCTCCCTAACAAGCTCTCTAGCTAAAGTAACCTCTCTGTACCTCTCAGCTGTGTGAATCAGGGTTATACATGACAGAAGGGGACTTTGATCTTTCTGTCTGTGCTTATCAGTTAAATAAGTGATGCATCTCTTTGATGGACCTCATGCTGATATATTCCTTCCTTTAGCTCCTGCAGTCACAATTTAAAATGTCTAAAAGTATTACTCTCCTGTTGACTGGGAACCTTTGCTTCAGTTGCCTGTGTTTTAGGGAAAGGTTTTCTGTAACACAGGCTTAAGGAGCTTTGCTTAGGGTCAGGCTCCAATCCAGCATTGACTCTATATTTCTGGGGCCAGGATATATCTGAGATCTGGTAATGAAATATCTTTGTTAGGTGCCAAAGGAGCAGTCTGCTCTGTTGCCCATAAAATCAGGATGTTTTGAAGGAGAACAAGGAGCTATTTCATAACAATGAAGACATCTCTTTTTTTCAGGACTATATTAAGCCACTTTAAAAATAGACAGTTTGTGTCAAGGCCCATCATGGCTTGCCACGTGCTTCCTGCTATGTCCCTTCATGCCTGCTTTTCTCTTGTTAGCGTTTTTCTTTGGCAGCAAGGAAGTCTTTTGCTTACAATAAACAAAGTGGACGCTTTCCTGACAACATTTTCAGAGCCTCCTGTACTACAGACACCCAATGCTGCCCCACGAAGTTCGACACCAGCATCACCAGCTCTGTGCGGATGAGGTGAATCAGTGGGTCCAGCCTTTCTCTGGACTTCTGCAGTCCTTGCCTGCCCTATTCACTCAACCCCTGCCTCAGCAGCAGTGCTGGCACGGCTTTCCTTGTAGTCAGCCATCCTAAGGGAGCAGCAATGTCTTTGGCACAGGCTAGGTAATTTCCTGGTGCCTAGTCTAGGGTGGGTACCCAGGCTGGGCTGCCTTCCTGGAGCCCCATCTTCCAGAGCCAGTAGATTGCACTCCCTCCTGCCCCCAAAATCAGGGTCTCAGCTACCATCATGCTGACTGGAACATCCCTATGACATCCTGTGGGAGCAGGAGAAGTAAGGGAGCTGTTCCTGAAAGGTGATCATGGCATTTCAGTGCAGTTTGGGTCATCCCCAGTTCTCCACCAGAGCTGCCTCTACTGCTGAGCAGTCATGTTTGACCAGAGGAGTCCATTTGAGGGACTATTGTCTGCTCACCCACCAGCTACACACATATTGGGTGCTCCCTGCCAAGAGGACCCCTGACCACCTGCTGGAAGTGGCTGTGGTGTGCTGTGAACATGACATCTGTCTCAAAAGGTGGTGGAAGGAGGAGTGAACCAGAAGAGACTGGAAAAAGAAGAAGTGGGTGCAGAGCAGAGAGGCAAAGACAGAAGCAGCTAGGAGGCCCACAGGAAACACTCAGACAGGGAAAGAAAATGAAAAAAGGAAGAGATAAACAACACAGAAATTTTTTAAAGACATGGAGATTTGGTGCAATTTAGAATAAAATAATTCAAATAGTTCCCCAGTCGATGTATCTTTTGGGTGGCACTTTTGTTATCCTCATAGGGATACAGACACTCAGTCTGGTATGGACTCCCCCATAAGCCCTGTCTCTGCCACCTGTGACTCTTGATGTGCCATCCCATCCCACAGGGGCAGTGCCAGTGTTCACATTTTCTTGACCATACCTGGCAGTGTTGGTAAAAATTATCAGGCATTCTGCAGCCTGCTTTGGGATGGGGGCCTGGGGCAGACACCTTGATTTTGTATCTGGGGAAACTGTAGCATGAGAGATGAAACAACTTGCTTAAGATTAACCAAGAAGGCAGTGCCAGAACTGAGCCCAGAGCTCAGAGGTTGAGAGCCCCCTTGTCTGTCTGTGAAGTCAAAAAAGAGACAAAGCTGCTGTGTGTAACTTCTTTAGTATCTCCAGAATGCATACAAATTTAGTCAGAGGTGCCTGTTATTTGCCATGCCAGGATCTTGGTTTAAAATATCTCTTTTGACATTTTTCACTTCAAGCCAAAGGAAACATTCTTTTGTTTTGTCAGTGTATCACCAGCCAGAATTCTGAGCAGATACCTTACTGATATCCAGCAAATCCCATTGCAAGTTGACCTGTCCTGAATAACATTTTCTACTGACAGCCACTGCTTCTTCCCAAACTAGCATCCATCCTCCCTTGAGGAAAAAAAAAATCCCCAAACATCTTCATCATCATCATCATCATTATTAGTATTATTATTTAGTTTGAGTATGTCATAAGGACTTTCCCTTCAGCAACCACAAGAAGCCTGCTGGCACCTGGAGGGGATCTGAAGACTATTTACATTCCAGAGGAATCTGCTGGGAAAGTCCAGGAATCTCAGGGCTTTGAACATCTCACATCTGAGGCGAGACAAATGATTGCCTTAACCTGAGATGGGGCTCTCTGCTCAAGTGTCTGAAGCCCTTGTCCAGTTACAAACCATCTCTTTGCAAGTTTGACTGACTCTGTCTATACCAACAAAAACAACAAAGCAAGCATGCAGGTGCTGGCCAAGCATGTCTGCCTGAGTTTGCAAGGCTACATAGCCTGTGGTGAGAAACCTCAGGTTTGCTGTTTGTTTGCCACTTATTCAACATTACTGTTATTATTTTACAGCCTATAGCTGAGGTGCTCCACAGTCACAAATATCAAAGAGAAAGAAAATGTTTATGGCTCTTCCCCAAGATCCTCTTAACAGAACATTCCACCAAAGAGAAACTATTTTCTTGAAGACATGCCTCATGTAATGAAACAAGACAGACTCAAAGGTGATCACCTTTGTACAGGTCATTTCAGAACTGAGGGATGCAAGGGCAGCTCCTTCAGCTCTGTCACCTGCACCACAGCTGACCTTTTGGCTGTCTCACCTAGAGAAAATATAATTTTTGGTAAAATAGGAAAGGCAGTAAAGACCTATCATCAAATGAGTGCCAGACAGTTGCCTTCAAAACTGAATCAGAGATTCTCATCATTGTAATGATGAAAATTTCATTTTGGTGCCATGCACACACCAGCAATAGCCACCCTGGATTCCCACAGCCCTGACAGGGAGCCAGAGCCACCGTCCCACCCAGCCCACTCCTGCAGGTGACTTCATGTCATCCACATTCACCCCAGACTGGACTAGAAGAGCTGTAAGGATTCTTAAAATAGTTTCACTCAATAGGTTTCCAAAGGGGCCTGCAACTGTCTCTGCTGAATAGAACCACAGGAGATCACAGCTGAAGAATGAGTGTGAGTGAAATAAGTGCATTTTTAAGAGGATCAGAAAAAGCAGGAGAGATCATTTCATTCCAACTGTTTTGCTAGTCTGTTCAAATGAGGGTCTGAGACTGTCACTACTCTGATGCTGCCCAATGAACAGCTGCATGAGCCTATGGCCAGGACTAAAGCTATGTGGATGGATGGGGCTAGTTTTGAAGAGCTCTTACATCACTACCCACCCTGCTCTTATGGAGTGATGGTAGCTCCTGCTCATCCCCAAGGCGTGGAGCTTCTGCCTCTATGTGCATGGCTATCTTGCCCAAAGATGGGCTCAAATGTGGTCTTCAGACCCTGGTACAGGGTTCTGCAGATATCCAGAGGAGTAGTACAAGTTGAGCAAGCAGTGCTGGTTGCCTGCATGGTTGTTATGTGGCTTTCCCAAGCACCTTGCTGCTCTCGTTCCTGCCTCTGAGAGGTCAATTGCTGCTTGGATTTACCTTAGCCCAACTGGACCCTCTTACTGGATGCAGCATCAACTTGTTGACCAGATCTCATCTGTGAGAAACATCCTGTGACTGTCTATTAGAAACTGCACTTCATTCTTTTTTTCCCCTATGTGTAGATGGCATATGGAAGGAAACAGAAATAAGGAAAATGCTAAGTCAGCAAAGACAAGCCTCCACACAAACATTTTAATAAGGATAGTTAAGCAACAGGCCTAGGCAGCATCAAAACACACACGTTTGCTGAGGAAGCTGAATCGTTGCATGGAAACAGAACCTCGGGTTGGATGCAGAAACAAGAAAGGCACTTCTATTTTAATTTGCCAATAGTTTGTTTGTGGATTGTAGTTCCTTTCTAGGAAACATCGTCATTTCAGCCTGGACAACAGTTTGTTCAGGACGAGCTAAGGATTGTTCTTGCCCACCCTGTGTTATTGTAATTCCTCCAAACAAGTTCAGTACAGAGGGGAGACACCAGCTGATATGGCAAGTTACTGCCTGGATCCTCTGCAGTGAGGGTGCTCAGGGCTTCCAGGATCCATACTGGTTGTCAGTCTGTTTCTGAAGTGACTTTAAAGTCAATTTGGGCCTGTGGAAATCCAGGAGTGGTTAAGATGGCTGCACTCTTACTGAATGTTGGGGGGGGCAGTTAGAGCAAGCTCACAGAAGAGAGCAGGAAAAGCCCCTTCATGAACTTTCCAAAGTGTTTCGTGCCAGCTGAGCTTTCCCAGCATCGTGAGAGCTTTGGAAAACTGAAAGCCTTTCAGCTTGCCTTCCACCCTCAAAAATGCCATTTCTCCTCAGAAGCCCACAAGTAAACCCTCCCAAATTTGTTGCAAGAGTTAATCAACTCAGTCCTTCTCAATGCTGAGCTCTTATCTTATGTTACTTGGGAGAAGAGCCAGAGTGCCTCCCAGGGTGCAGGGGCTTTTGCTATTGTCAGTTGCTTTTTCCTTAGAAATCCCAGAAGTAATACATACAGCATCAGCACACCATGAAATACTGAAGAGTGCAGTGTTTGGTATTAATGCTTTGTAAGGAAGGTCTTTTTGCACAAGCATCAGAGCAACCACTGACTGCAGTATAAGGGCATGTGTGTACCCACCCTGGCTTTCTGTGGTAGTGCACTGAATCAGAATGTTATCCCAAAGGCTGGGGGCAAAAAAGGATGAGGGGACTTGGGGGTTTCTAATCCCCAGACTACTATTAATGAAGTATTTTGAATCAGACCCATGAGAAGACTAATGCCTGCACATGACAGCTTTCTGTCACTAGGGCTGCCCTTTAGCCTGTGTTTTGGCTCTGCAGATCAGGAGATGAGGCATTGCACCCAGTGTCCTTTATTCATCATGCAAAGGTGGATGTCTGTCAAGGGCCAGAGGTCTCTGACTCACACTCCCAGCTGCGGTGGTTTACATCATCACCATCCTTGATCTTTATCTCCCCATGCACAGATGTCTGCACCTCTGCTCTGCTGGCTTAAGCTGGTGTGCCACGCAAAAAAAGCTAATAAACCAGCTGTGAACTGGGGCAAGAAGGAAGTAAATACACATTCCTTCATGCCTAGTAGGGACTGGTTCCCCAGGATTTGCTTGTCAAAGTCCAAAGGTTTTTCTGGGCCTGCACTGCCAGATTGAATCTGCTCTTCCCCAAATATACAATAATTTTCTTCCTTTTCCTTTCTTAACCATCAAGGGGAACGGTTACAGCCTTAGGAACAGTTCTTATCTCCCACTGCCACAGTTGCCCTATGGTCATAGATAGTATCATTTCACAGGGCATTTGGCATCTTAAACTGCCTTGCCGCAATCCCCGGAAGTTTTGTCACCCAACTCAGCTGGCACAGGTGCAGCCCCATGAGTAACACCACTCTCGTGCAATTCTGTGTGTGCCAGGAAGAGTGAAGATCACTCTTGTCTCCTTGTGGGGTGGCAGGACTGGACCTGCTTAGAGCTGTAGAGATTTCAGGTTACAGCAGTAGCTGTCTGTTTATATTCTATAGCTTCAAGTCAGTTACATAAAAAGGCCTTGACCTAATGTTTTATTTAAAACACTCTGCTGTACAGAAGAGCAAAGATTATGATTTTTTTTTTTTGATAGAATCAAATCTGGGAAAGGTGTAGGCAGGATCATGTATTTCTTAAAGGATGAACCTACAGAAAGCAGGACCCTGGAGTGTTCAGAGGCAAGACTCCTGGCACTACAGGGCACCACTATAAAATCCACGTCAGTTTTTGTGACTTTGCTGTGAGCCTGCTAGGCAGATATGAGCTTTTAGGCTTGGGTAAATCACTGTCTGTCTCTCTAAAGGCCATTTGTGTGTTCAGGCTATGAAGTAGTAACTATGAAGAAAAAGAAAAAAAGCGTCTTGGACTTCCCCTTTGATATTTCTATTCAGTTTGCCAATAGGCAGTGGAAGTTTGAGACTTCCTTTTATGTCTACAATAGAGCACAAAAGTACACGGTAAACTCCTCTTGCCACTGCAAACAACTCACAAAAACGGCAGCATAAACTTGACGGTGATTTCTCCTGGAGATACTCCAGAACAAAAGAGTGTAACTCCCACTCGTTTAACCTCCCACGAGGCTCACTATGAGCCACTGGGGACATTCACTATGTGGGTCTGTCATACTAACAGAAATGATCAGAGGGTGAAATAACCTCGTGTGAACTGGTACAGACCTTCTTGCTTTAACATACAGCCCTCTGAACATCCTTCTAACTAAGAAGTAACTGTAGGGTATGATTCCTTAAAAGGAGAATGAATGCATTTTGTTAGGTGAAAAAAATGGTTATGTGATAATTTTCTTGTAATTCAACTAGTCCAATAGTGAAGAATCAAGCTGTTTATCAGCATGGTATATCCATGCAGTCAAAAATTCCACGACCTTCAGTCTGGGCCATTAGCACATACAGGATCACAGGATCACAGGATGTTAGAGGTTGGAAGGGACCTCTGGAGATCATTGAGTCCAACTCCCCTGCCAGAGCAGGACCACAGAATCTACCACAGGCCGCACAGGAATGCATCCACATGGGTCTTGAAAGTCTCCAGAGAACAAGACTCCTCAACCTCTCTGGGGAGCATACTCTCTTTTTTCCTATGAGAAACAGACCAGGAGACTGAATATTTTCTGTTATTCTCTTTACAGGGAAACAAAATTTAAAAATAAATCAGAAGAGAGAATGTCTTTTTCTTCTTCATACTCTAACCGCTTTCAAAAAAGCAAGAATAAAGTGTTTGCCCTGTATTTTTGTGCTACTCATTTCAGCTTGAGCTGCAGACCTGTAGTAGTATTTAACTGCTGAGTGCTTTTAGCCAGCTTTACAAGATGAAAAAAATAACCTCTCTTTCAGCACTTCCTTTAGAGATGGTCAGGTTTTTTTCATGTTGTTGTAATAAATTTCACCACTTAAGGAAAAAAGGCAATTGCTTGTCTCCTGAATTTCCCCATTACCATCGTAATGTGCAAGAAGTTTTAAGGACCTTCTGGGAACTGCTTTTTCATGTAAAGAATATTTTATAGACATGTTTTGGATATAAATCTATTCTGTCAGTCTAAACACAAATACACTTTGATAATGCTAAATGATTGTATATTCATGTGAGTCAAAATTGTCAACAGGCCTTGCCTCACAGAGAAAGTAATTTAAAGGAGGAACATATACATGTATCTGCGTGTGTGTGTGCATGTCTGCGATCCACACCACAAAATATGTGAAATTCTTTTTGACTCAAAGTTGCCTTGCACATCCACAGACATGACCACTATTGTATTAAATAAACCACAAGCTGATTTCCCTACAAGAATGCAACTTCCATTTTTTGTGTCACCAGAAACATACTTTTCAGGCAAGGGGATGATCCTAAGAATTTCCCAGGGGATGCTCAGAGGAAATGGAAGAAGTTAGAATGAGAACCATCAGATTTATGACCTTATCCTTGGACTATTCAGAGCTATGATTAGATCTTATTTGCTTTTTGACTTCTTACCATTGGAGAAAAAAAAACCTTTCCAGATTAGTCATTAACAAAAGAAAACACACGTTTGAGTCCTTTTTGGGCTAGAATGATATTTGTTCACTTGATTTTGATGTTGTGCTTTCCATGAAAGTTTATGGAAGTGTTCAGCAGGCCTGGCAATCTCAAGTCAAGATATTACTACCACATGTCTCAGGAATCCTGGAATTACCCAGCTTTGTACATGGCTGCACAGTGCCATCAAGTAACCACAGGGGATCCCAAGTGTGTTCATCTGAGGCAAAATAGGCATTGAATAATGTATTTCAAAAGCAGCCCCCTCCCTTTGAAGACCAAAAGGACAATATACGGTCTCTTCTCATCAACGTTTAGGTTTTGTGTCTTCAGTATCATGCTAACAATGGATGGTAATGCTACTGTCAAGTGCTTCCACCATCTCTGGTGCTATCGTGCAGCTTTGAGCTTCGCTGTGTGCCGATGGATAGGGACCATGTGAAATGGCAGTGGAGAAAGATCTGCAACTCTATACAACCGGGTATCAACCTGGTCTTGCTCCCAGGAGCAGGATCAGGAAAGACAGTGGTAGGGCCCAGTCCTTCACCTGCCCATTCTGAAACTACAGGCAGTGGTAAGGAAGGTGAGAATCAGGCATTGAGTTTGTGGGTATACCATGTGGTCAGTTAAGAGATGAGCAAAACAGCCTTCCCCCAAAGTCATGGTCTTTCTCACTAACTGTGATTGCATTTTTTAACACCACAAGTTATGTTTCGTAGCAATGTCACAATATAACTACAAAAGTCTATAACCAAAATCTTGGTAGCTTTACAAAATTTTTCTTGCTCTTTAAAAGTTATGAATTGAAATACGTTTGTTCCTACTGCCAGAGAATTTACTAAAACAGATACCTGGGCTTGTCTGTGGGGCAAAATGTGATTTTTTTTTCAATATAGGAGAATAGGTATCAAAGAATGGGTATATCAGCATTCAGTTTCTGATATTCTAAGAAAATACGTTTTTTTTTTTTTTTCATTTGCTTAAGACACACTGTCATGGTTTGAGGCTGGTGCTTTAGTAAAAAAAAACATAAGAGTCGAGTCCTCCAGAAGGACCAGACACGTCCAGGGGTGGACCAGAAAAGTATAAATTGTTTATTCTATCCCATGATTCTGCTCTCTCGTTATAGGCAGGCTGTACAATTTGTTCTTTCTCTTTTCTCCCTCCGTTGGCTCTCTGGAGGGCCTTGTCTGGTCCTTTTTTCGTAACATGGGGGAGGAGGTCTGTTTGTGGCCTTCAGAGCCCTGACTTAATTTCTCCTGTGCAATCTTGGTCTGTTTAGGCCTAATGGAAGGGAGACAACGGGAGGGGATAAAACAAGCACTGGGGCTGTTGATTTAGTCTGGTTGGGGGGAAGGTTTTTTTGTTTTTTCATGTATCCTGTATATATGTATTAGATGTTAAGGATTCATGTATTCTGTATTTTTCTGTATATTTTTTAAAAATACAATTTCCACATTTCTCTCCAATTGAATGAGAGGGTCTTTATTTTACTTTGAAAGAAGACACACACATGAAGAGCAAGCTAAGTGGAAGCTGAAGCTCCATGCTGAGGAGCTGAAGCGGTACCTGCTCCATGGAGGGGAGCATAAGATAGCTTTGACATCAGTGATGCCTTCCAACAGGACTGAAAATTGCTAGATGTCCTTATTGTAGTTAAAGCTGTCTGTCAAATCTAAATGTCAGATGACTGGCCATAATCAGGGTGGAACACTGTGTCTGAAGTGAAGTTTACCATAGTCTAGCAGGTCTTACAGTGTGTCTGCTGTGGAGGTGGAGGGAAAGCCAACAAAATGGCAAACTTTACGGAGCAGTTTTTAATTTTAGCAACTCCCTGAGCTAGGTGGGGTTTCTATCCATTTAGTCTCTTCCTCCTGCTTTCTTTGTATCCCTACAGACTCTGAAAGCTGAACATCCCTTGGCCACAAGGCCACCTCCTTCTCTTTGTCTGGGGGCTGAAGGCAAGGGAGCAGAAAGAAACCTGGAGCCCTCTGACCCCATCGTCACTCCATAGGATAAAGGCAAACAAGTCAGACCGTGCCACCAACAGAGAGAAAGAAAGTGTCCACCCTCCTCATCCCTTCCTGTCTACCTGCCAACCTGGCACTGTGGCATGTCCTGATGTGGCAGTGGGCAACACAGCCCTTTCCCTGTGTATTCCCCAGCCCAGGGCAGCCACGGGACAAGCAGGTGTGTGAAGCAATCAGACCCTAGTTCCTGTGTGAGTTGGTATGCTGTGCTAACACTGGTTACGTTTTCAGTGCCTGGAGGTATCCATGTAATTTAGAAAATACATAGGACCCTCCACCTCAACTGACCTGATTTTGATTTGTGAATTGAGATTTTTTTTTTTTCTTCTCAAGAATCTTCTGGGGGTTGCAATACCCAAATTAGGATTAGAAGGCAAAAGAGACGGTGTGTTCCAGTAATCTTCTTTTTTTTTTTTTAACTCCTTTCTGGTTATTAATTAGCAGAAGTGAAAAATAGGACTTAAGGAAAATCAGTGAGCTTTTTTTTTCCTTTTTTTTTAATGGAATGCCTATTTAATTTAAAAGAAGTAAATTAATTTCTCCAGAACAATTGGGAAGGAAATTACAAGCTTTGATGGAAAATTTTCATTGCCTTTAGTACTTTTCTTAGAAAACCCTTTCTCATTTCAAACAATTTTTCTTTGAAATACGAATTTTCTTGAACACACACACACACACACACACACACACACACACACACACATACACACACACAAATTAAATCTCAAGCAATAGATACATTTATATATATATAAAGTATATATAATATATATAATATATAATTCCCCCCCCCCCCCCCCCCAATGAGCAGAAATTTACCCTTTTGGAATTTTCCCTTCTGTCCTAAAGAAGAAAAAATTAATAATTTCTTGAGAAGAAGAAGAAATTAATAATTTCTTGTTAATGGGATGGGAAAAATTCATTCTACTCCCATAAATACCTGTACTTACCCTACCCATGATACCATTTCAGTGTGTGGTGATGGTGTTTTATAGTACCTGTATGATTTCTTCTTATTTGCTCACAAGCCTAATTCCTATTTATTTCAAAGGACATGAATCCAAAGACCAAGTCTGACCTTGCTGTAATTCTGAATGATGTCATCCTGTCATTGCTGAATTTGGTCCATTATGATTAGAAAGTGTGCTTATCTGGCAAGGAAATTAGCTGAGTGTGTGTGCTTAATTTTAAACATGCTTTAAATGCTATCCCTTTTCAACAAACCACTTAGACACATGGTTAACAGCCCATGTGCTTGAAGTTAATTAAGTGCCTAATTGCTTTTCTGAATGTGGGTCTGAATAGGGACGGACTAAAGCATTTACTTCAGCTCTCAGTTAAACTGCATCCTAAAAAGCAACCATTTTCCTAACCCTTCACCTCCCCTTCATCCATGCCCAATTTATTTCATTCCTGTGACCGCCAACTCACCCTTATGTTTGTGTAACAAAAATCTAAATGAAATGAGTTGTGGCCTCTTCATACAAGCTCTAAATGTACTTGTAAATAGCTGTAATTAAATCCAGAAATCTAGTAATGTGGCATTAATTAGCCTAATGGAGAACTGAGAGAAATGTGGTTTCTGAGGCAGTAAAATTCTGTGCCCTGGCACAGAAGACATGTCGGTCAAAACACAGCTGAGAAGGTCTCTAGGAATTGCTAATTCTTGCCAAGACTGGGTTTTTGGTGGTTTTTTTTTCCTTTTGTTTATTTTGTTTTGTTCTGTTTTGGTTTTTTTCCTGTCAGGGAGGAAAAAAAGCACAAAATTCAGATTCATGAGAACTTTTTCAGAAGTGTCACCAGTCACTTTTCTTGGTGGATGGCTGAGCTGGTGGTGGGAGAGGGCGAGGAGGGACCCATCGCCTTGGCAGAGGTCTCTGTGGATGTGGGAGAGCAAGGCTGGGCCAGGTTACAAATAATTTGGCCAAACAACACAGAGCATTATTTCACCACGGGCTCAGGTAGTTTAAAACACATTGCCTTTGCACCACAGGTTTCCTGACCGAGAAGGGTTAATGGCAGCTGGACTGCTGCTGCAGCAGGAGCTACACGACTGATGGGGAAGGGGCAGTGTGTCCTGCCTGGGTTGTGCCTGCCGTGCAGTGCCACCATCAGGCAGCCACCGGTCATGGACACCAGTCTCCAGTCAGCTGTTGATGCATGCAACAGGGAGGAGCACCAGCAAGAGCAAGAGGGCAAGAGAGAGGTGAAGGGAGGAATTACTTGCGTGCAACATACTGGGGAAAAAAAAAAACCAAAACAAAACCAAAAAACCACCACCATCAAACCAAAACAACCAACCACAAAAAAACCCAAGAAAGAAACCAAACTGCCACAAAGCCTCTGGAACATCTCTGCTGTTCCCAAATGGTAGAAAACCCCAACAAATACCTTGAAAATGTCTGAATCCTTGTTCACCAGCCAGTCCCAAGCTTTGCTTTATTGGCCTGTGAAGTTTCCTGGTGCCCTTTTAGCACCGGACCACAGACATGCTCATACCAACAACAGGCACTCAAATCATCATTCCACAGACAAAACCAAAGAGTGACTCAGCCATGTGCCTTCTTTTAGTGATAACAGTAACATAACCATCCACCCCTTGCCTTTTCTGGTCCACGCCAGAGAAACTCCCTGAAAGATGGGGTGTGCCAGGAGGCACAGGAAGCGGCAGTAGAACACCAGTTCTGCTGCAGCTCTGGCTCTCTTTCACCACAGCATTCCTGTCCTGACAGAAGCTGCTTCCCTGCTGGTAGCAGCTGAGCGCTGCCATGCTGTGTGGTAAGCTGCTGTGCCTGAGCTCAGAGCTGCAGCTCGGGAGAGGCACAGCAGCAGCAGGCAAACGTCAGCATGACGAAGGCACAGCATGGGATGAAGGAGGCAATTAATTAGGAGTTTATGCCCTGACTCACGCAGGCAGTGCGTAACTTGTGCTCATGTGGCAAACAGCGTGGCGTCAAACTGTCCTCCTCTTTGTTATTGTTAATAGGTGATGTACTTCAGGTGAGATCCCCTCCAGCTCTGCCTAGCACTGGAAAGTGCCCTGGCTGAGGAAGCTGCCAAAACTCTTTTGCAGTCCACACAGACAAAAGTAGGTACTTCTGCCCCAGCTACAAGACAGGCTATGACAAGTGGCATATCACAGTATCACAGTATATTAGAGGTCAGAAGGGACCTCCAGAGATCACAGAGTCCAACCACCCTGCCAAAGCAGGATCACCTAGGGTATTCCACACGGGAATGCACCCAGGTGGGTTTTCAAAGTCTCCAGAGAAGCAGACTCCACAACCTCCCTGGGCAGCCTGTTCCAGTGCTCCATCACCCTCACTGTAAAGAAGTTTCTCCTCATGCTGAGGTAAAATCTTCTATGTTCAAGTTTGAACCCCTTGTTTCTTCTCTTATTACTGTGCATATATCACAGAGTGGGAAAAAGAATTCCACTTTTCTCAGAGACTGTTCCATGTTCAACATGTACTTGCACGAAGAACCTTGTCATCTTACTCCTTTCACAGCACATCCAAAATCTTACACATATCCAAAACTGTCTTACAGGAAGTGAATTCTCATTTCTGGTTCTCTCATCAGCCTTTGAGGCTGCCTGGCACCTCTCCAACCTTCCCTAGGAGTATACTGGTTTGCAGAGGCAGCAAACCTCAGTCTCATCCACCTGCAATCTCTGTCATGGACTGATGTTTGAAACACCTGCATGGACATTGCAAGGCCAGGGGATGATAGCATTGCCTGCTTGGTGGGAAAAAACAGAGCTCTCTCCAGTCACTAGTAAAACTCAGGACATGTAACCCTCTGCAAAGTTTACGCAGTACTGAACTAGATTGTGTGACACTTTGCCAGTACAACTTGTGTTCCTACTTGAGCACCTGCTGTATTTTGTAAAAACTGCTCTCACATCCTGTTACTGATCAATAGATTGCATTTACCCACCCTGTAACATACTGAATGGGTGTAGGTGCAGGCCAAATCTTCCACTACGTGGAAACATTGGCAAGAGGAAGCATGGATTGTCACATTACTGCTCTGCAGACACCAAAGTGCCTCTGTTCTGTTTATCTTTAGAGAAATTGGCAAATGATTTAAGTGATTCATAGACATTAGATTATACAAGGAAAAAAGATGAGGGAAGCTGGCTGAAACTGGCAGGCTGGAAAATAGGGTCTTTTGTATTAATAACATTTATGCCCAAATAATATCATATACCATGACTCTGTAGGCACCAAACTGTCACTGGGCAAAGAGCAATTAATAAACTGCATCACTGCAGAAGCTTTAACGTTGCGAAATTTCCTGATTACCTCCCAGCCTGCCTGGAAAATTATCTTGAACCTGAACCCTTGCAAGATTATAATGTATCCACCTCTGGAAAAACCCTAGGCTAGTTCCTTGAACCATGTTTTCTACTACAGTGGTAGCAACCATCACTACAGCTACCAGAGAAACCTATGGTCCACTAAGAGGACTTGTTGCACAGCAGATTTGAGTCGTGTATAGTTCCAGAAGCAGGTGAATGTTAAGATCTATTTTGACAGAAATGTAGTAGGCATCCCTAGAAACCCAGTCATGTCAGCAGCAGGAATCACAGAAAAGGAGATGTCATTTCCCTGCATCATGTGTCCATTGTCTCCACAAATTGCCCACAGGCAGCTGAGCTCCTCTCCTGGAAAAGACTCTGGATTTTTCTTGGGCTCTTGGGGATTACCTAAGGGCCCAGATGGCCCTGCAATTAACCCTGTCCCATACACACATTACTCAGGGATCTGCTATGGGGTGGAGCTCAGCGGGAAACAGTAGCTGGAGCAGGTACATTGAGCACCATATGCCTGCTCCAGGATGTCTTGGTTACTAGAGCCCAATTACTATCAGTATCTCAGCAATTTGAAGATCTACAGAGTGGTCAGTTCTGATATCTGCATTGCTGAGACTGCTCTATGTCTGCAGTGAAGGGGACAGTCACCAGGTTGCTGGCAACCAGCTCTGACTTTGTGCACTCCTGGTGCTGGTTCTATTTAGCTGTATTACTGCAGCACCTGGAAGGCATCATTCCAACAAGCCTGGAAAGGCTGTGGGGATGGTGATATGTCACTTGTACGGGGACTGCTTGGAGAAAAGCTGCTGCTGAAGGAGGTGGGGTACTACACCATGCCATCTCCTCCTTATACAGCACACAGGAGCCATAAATCTGCTGTGGAAAAGGGGCCTGGAAGAGAAGTCTGGAACATTCAAGCACAGCTGACTGGCCAAAGCTACTCTGCAGTCCAGTCTTGACCCCTCTAAAGCCATACTACAGAGCTGCACTGTGAGCAGGTTGGCAGGCGACAATGTGGGTGTGCTGAGGGCTTCTGGTTGGGAAAGAAGGTGCTGTGCCCATTCCATCAGCTGCGTGCTCCACTGAAGGCTTTTGCATTCTCCACTCAAGCCTATTAAAGATTTCACCCACAACCTGAGTTTTACTCCAATCTACTCCATTCTGCCATGAGTTAGGTTATGTGCCTGTGGGTGCTCTTATACTCACAGATTCCTCAGAAGTTATCTCTCCCAGCATCATTCTCCTCCTCCAGACCTCTCCCAAAGAGGCCTTTCATCTTTGACACAGAAAAATAGGAGACAGCACATCCCTGTGAGTGAAGTAGCAAGTCCCTGTGAGGTAGCAGTGATGGCTGCTGTACATAATCTGGCTCAAGATTCCTCCTGCTGCTCTTGCTCCCTCATGTAAAGGTGCAAAGACCAGTCATATCCCAGCAGCTCTGAAGTTCTGCCAGGCGAGAGCACCTCCAAGAAGATGCTTTGCCTGCCAGCTTCAGTGCTACCCCCTGCTGTTATGCAGGCTCTCACCACAGAGATGTCCTGGGGTGAGGAGAATGGTACCACTGGGATCAATTACTTGGGTCCTGCATATGTGTAGAGCCAGAATTGGACAAAGCATTTCGGACAGTGCAGGGCCACAGGGTTTGTTGCTGCCACCGTTCTTGCTGCCTTCAGGTCAACCACCCACGTATGAAAGAGGGATCTGGAGGAGTCTGTTGAGCCCCAGACACTGGGGCAGTAGATCCACCTTGTCAAAGGGAGCCAGGGATATTCAGCTGCTGGGTTTCACAGCACAGGGAGAGAGTGAGACAGTGTAAAACCACTGCAGCAGCTCCTGTGGAAGAAGGTGTTGGGAAAAGAGAGAGATGGAACATATACACACATGCACACAGAGAGTTTGTCGTTGCAGGCTTGCCCAGGAAACATGACCCTCTCAGCCCTTCCTCACTCTCAGGTAGTGGTTCTGTGCCTCCAGAGCAGCCAGGAGCTCCTTCTACTTGTGTCTCATTTCATTCTCCACTGCTTAGCACAGTATCAGAGTATCAGAGTATATTAGAGGTTGGAAGTGACCTCCAGAGATCATAGGGTCCAACCCCTCTGCCAAAGCAGGATCACTTAGGATAGTCTGCACAGGAATGTATCCAGGAGGGTTTTGAAAGTCTCCAGAGAAGGAGACTCCACAACCTCCCAGGGCAGCCTGTTCCAGTGCTCTGTCACCCTCACTGCAAAGAAGTTTCTCCTCACGTTGAGAACTTGCTGTCCAGCAGCACTCCAAGGTCTTTCTCCATGGAGCTGCTTTCCAGCAGGGCAGCCCCTAACCTGTCCTGGTACCTGTTGTTATTCTTCCCCAGATGTAGGACCCTGCACTTGTCCTTATTAAACTTCATGAGGTTTGCCTGCACCCAGCTCTCCAGCCTGTCCAGCTCACGTTGGATGGCTGCACAGCCTGACACCTGACACATGTCAGCCAACCCCCCCCAGTTTTGTATCATCAGGAACTTGCTGAGGGTAGTCTCGATACCTTCATCCAGGTCGTTGATAAAGATATTGAACAAAACTGGACCCAGTACCAATCCCTGGGGAACACCACTGGCCACAGTGCTTATGGCAGGGAATATGTTGGGGCCTTGCAGAAAGTGTCACTGTGCACACACACACTATCCAATACCTCTCCAGAGGCAGAGGCGACAGGCCTGCTGCTTTTTGCAGCCTCAGGAATCACAGCACTTTGCATCTACCCAACCTTCTACAGCAAACCGGAAAATTCCTAAGTGAGCGGGAGGGATTGGTACATCCCAAGCACAGGAAAAATATCTAAGCCAAGGAAAGCTGGTCAGTTCCCAGCACCAAACCTAGAGAGCAGTACATCTCTTCAGCAACTAGTCCTCAGAAGGTGTAGCACCTATCAATAACCACAGGGGAAAACTGCCTAGTGTACTGGATAGCGTCCTTCTCATTTCTTTCTCATTTTCTGTGTTAAGCATACCACTGATGTACTGGCCTATTTAGGTGCCTTCCTGAAGCTTGGAAATCTTTGAAGGACAGGGACAAATTGAGATCCCTGTCTTTTACCTAGGTGCTCTACAGTTGTGTTATTCCTCAGCTGGACCCAAGAGATCTGATACTCACTGAGTTGCTCTAGCAACAACCAGGTGCCTGTCTGGAGTTTGCCCTCCTTCTCAGTCCTGAATGAATCTCACCCATGTGAAGGGTTATTCCTTCACAGGTGAAGGACTTCACAGTTTATGTTGACCCTCATGAAGTTCCTCTCAGATAATTTCTCCAGGCTTCAGGTCTCTCTAACGGGCAGCCCTACAGCTGGCTGTGCTATGGGGTGGCAGTGTGTGTGGATCCTATTGAACCTCCAGGGGCCTGGGTGTGTAGTGAGGAAATGGTCTCAGAGAAGATGGACTGGAAGGGGTGATGCTGCATGAATTTACATTTAAGCAAGTTGGTGGGTTGAATGAAACTTCAGGAGAAAGGCACATTAGTTCAAGTGGGGGAGAAGAAAGATGTATTTGGATCATCACTTCACACCATGGGGCATACCACATAAACCTCATAAATTCAATCCCTGTCAGCTGTAGTTACTGTGGGAAGTTATATTCTTAGTCTAGGTGGCATCATCTTAAAATAAGTACCAGCCTGGTATACACAGGGAGGGTGACAAAACAGAAGCAACTGCTCTTGTCTCCAGATTTCTCTAATGATCCAAGCTAGGCAGTTGTAAACATACCATGTCTGCTGAGCTGCTTTGGTGCTAGTGATATGGGGACTTGTGGAAGGGGAAAAACAACCACTGAAAGTGAGGACTTTACCTTTCCACCAGGGCTCCCAGACTGGTCAAAAACTGCAGGCTGTTATCCAGAAAACTGCACACTGTTAACAAGTTTGTCTTTATTAATCCAAGCACCTGAGTGCACGTTCTGATGGTAAAAGGATCTCACGGAAGATAGATCCAGCATCTGCAGAGCTTTATTTGTTACCACCTTTCCTTCTTTGCTGTAGGTGACTTAAGAGTTATGCTATTCTTGTTTGTGTGCACTGAGTACCAGAATAGCTGTGCTGGCTGGATCCTACTGTAAGACTTTGTTGCATTGTCCTCAAACCAGACAGGTCTGTGTGACCTTGTCCAGCACTCAAGTAGCAGCAGGTTGTTCTAGGAAATCATGTCTACAGCCAGATAGCTCTATCCAGGCACAATATTGCAAACAGGGCTCCCTCATCACTCTTTGCATGCCTAGAACTTGCCCTTCTGGCCAGCAAGATTTGCTGTGCAGTTTCTGAGGACTTCCTTTTTGTGTCCTTAACTTCCCTGTTCCTTGTGTAGGAAAGGGAGCACTGGGGTTCCAGTAGCTAGTGGGATGCAGAGTTATTTGTATCACTCATCAAACTCCTCAGCCACAAAGTGACACTAAAGAGTCTGTCTGATCGCGATCACACGCAGCCTAACTGAGGAGAAGCAAGAAGAGGTTGATTTTGCCGTGGGCTTTGCTGGCAATTGTGAAAGACTTCCTTGGGGACCTCAACGGGCATGGGTTTTAATAGCCGAGGAGTCTCACAGGAGTTGGAAGGCATACCACCCCCTACCCTTTACTTCTTTTGATAAAGACAACAGCACCTGGAAGCATTTCCTTGAAGACAGCCCTTAGCAGTTTTTCCTTTTGCTGGGGTTTTGTCTGGGGAGTGGGTGAAAAGGGTTTTCCCCCAGCGCAGAAGAGCAAAGCACTTGCAGAGTGATGTTTCTGAGCAGACCCAAACGGCGTTCTGGCTTTCGGCAGCTCCCGTGTTTAGCAGAACACGAACGGTCAGGTGTAGGGCGGCTCTAGCGCGGCAACGCTCTGGCTGCCTCCGCCTTCAGCACCAAGCGGCGGCAGCCTGATCTTGGTACAGACACGCTGCAGATAGTGCCTGGGGGTGCGAACCGGCCTCACTCTCCCTGTCCGCCCCGAGGCCCACCTCAGCCCGGGCAGCGGTCCCGCGGGCTCTGAGCGGGCGCAGCTCCAGCGGCTGCGACAGCCGAAAAAGCAAACCGACGCGTGGCCGCCAGGGGGCGCTGCAGGAGCGCGGGAGCTGCGCCGCGGCAGGGCCAGAGTCAGGGGTGAGGGGTGCGGGATGAGGGAGAAGGGTGAAGGATGGGGGGATGCAAAACGAAGGATGTGGGAGAGGGGTAAGGGATGTCAGGTGCGGGGTGAGAGGTGAGGGGTGTGGAGTGAGATTGAGGAAGCTGGGGTTGTTTAGCCTGGAGAAGAGGAGGCTCAGGGGAGATCTTACTGCTCTCTACAACTACCTGAAAGGAGGTTGTAGCCAGGTGGGGGTTGGTCTCTTCTCCCAGGAAACCAGCACCAGAACAAGAGGACACAGTCTCAAGCTGTGCCAGGGGGAGTTTAGGCTCGCGGTGAGGAGAAAGTTCTTCACAGAAAGAGTAATTGGCCAGTGGAATGTGCTGCCCGAGGAAGTGGTGGAGTCACCATCCCTGGAGGTGTTCAAAAAAAGATTGGATGTGGCACTTGGAGCCATGGTTTAGTTGTCAAAAGGTGTTAGGTATTAGGTAATAGATTGGACTTGATGATCTCTGAGGTCTTTTTTAATCTGGTTGATTCTGTGAGTGAAGGGTGAGGGAGAGGGGGGAGGTTTGAGAGGTGAGGGGTGCAGGAGAAGGGTGATGGATGGGAGGTGAGGGATGTGGGAGAGGGGTGAGGAGAGTGGGTTGGGGGATGAAGGGGCAGGTGTGCAGGGTAAGGGTTGGGGGATGGAGGATGCAGGGTGCAAGGTGAGGAGTGGGGGGTAGGTAGACACAAGGTATGAGATGCCAGGTGAGGGATGCAGGGACTGAAGGTATGGGTTTCCTGCAGTGCCTGGCAGTCTGCTCTATGAGGTTGCCTTAAACTGAAGTGCTTGCCTTCTTTCCCTTCGGTAAATTCTCATTGGTTTGTAAGGATTGGCCAGCAAATGTCACCTGCAGCAGAGCTGCTCTATTTTCTGCAGAGGAAAACATCACCCCTCCATTCACTCCAAATCATGAAACAGTAAGTACGGCAAGGCCAGTGCCAGGACAACAAAATAATGACACCAAGGACATTAAGACTGGCAGATGGGAGCAAATCAAGACAGTTCTTTGACAAGACAGATGTTTTGGGAATAGTTTGAAGAGTCAAATGAATAGCTGCAAAGGTAACAAAACACTTCCTTCATGGGATGTGCTGGTACTTAGCCTTGAATGGCAGTAGTATTTTTGCCTCCTAACAGTGTCTAGGAAACAGCAACTTCCTTCAGTGAAAGGCATCTGACATCATAAAGTGCACCAGGGATTTCCATAGTCAGTCGCTGGAGAGAATATACTGCTCCTGTGCCTGGTGCTTACTATGAGTCTGAGTGCATCACAGATATACTTCATTCAGAAACCTTCCAACTGCTTACATAAATATTTTAACTTATGTTTGAAAATCAGACTGGAAACTGATACATGGAATAGGCAATGAATCTCAGAAATGTTTTCTTCTAATGCTGAATAAGGACCTTCATAAAAGTAAGGGAAGCAGAAACATCCAGAAAACGGGATTTGCTTTGCTTTGCTTTGCAGATCAGTAACCAGCTTTTCTTGGTACGGCCTGGCCTGCCCCTGAAATGTAGAGGTAGATATCCACCTCACCTGTGACTTTCAGGTGGCTGGATGGTACTCAAAAGATGCTTTCATGCTAATTATTTGAGTTGGGAGGCTCATGGAGCCTGTTGTCCAAACATTTGCCTGAAAGCAGGCCCTGCTCCTGCTGGAATGCCTTTGGTGGATGTGGGTAGTGCTAATGAGTGGGTTTCTTAGAATCTTGTACACTTTCAGGAGGAAACTGTTTCTGTGGTAGAGCAGGGTATCAGAAGGGCTTACAGGAGATGTGGGGTGAGTACTCAGGTTCCACAGAGGAAAGCAGTGAGAAAGAATGATATGCTTTATATGAAGAGGATTGAGAGCATTATAGTGGAGAGAAGACAGTCAGTGGGAAGGGGAAGTAGGAGACAAGAGAGCAGTTAGTTTGTGGCTAATGAGGGAAACTGCAGCTGCTGTAGAAAGGGGTGGGGTGTTGACCATGCTGGCAAGTTGACTAAGTTATTGCCCACACAATGCACTAAACTATACCATCCTTGCAGACCTTCATCTTCAGGTTTATGCAGCTCTCTTATACCAGTTGTTTTTTCCAGAAATGAAGGAGGAAATTACACCCCTTAAAAGTTAGCTCGGTATGGAAGCCTTGTTTGCAAACACCAGGACCAGAGGAAGGTTTTTCTGTATCTTGGTGGGTTGTTGGCACTGGGCAGAACTAGGAGCTCTAACAGAGTGGAAGTGTTTGTGTAAGCAGGACATCGGACAGAATGATCTGGTAGCCTTTGATTTGCCAAAGCACATTACAGCTTGATGGTTGTACCAATCCATCCCTTGGTTCTGAAAACTCTCCAAATCAGCTCTTCCCACTGCTCATGTGTAAGACATGAAAGATAGCAAAACAGCTAATGATGTAGACTGCTCCCTCCAACATACTGCAGAAGGGGACCTGGGCTAGTCTGGGATTTCAGCAGCTATTTCTGGCAAAGCCTAGATGCAGATAAAGAGACAAACTGATGCAGTTTAGATCCAGAGAAGAGAATTTCTCCTTGCTCATCTTTCACCATGGCAAAATCTACAAGGAGAGGAAAAGCAAAAGAGAGAACTCATTTATTCCACTGAGAGGGAAGGATGTTCCTTTATCCCTTTTCCCTTTCTAAACTACTTGGCTTTCTTAGTCTCTGCTGTCTTCCACCAGCCTCAGTGTTGATGTGACATGTTACTGGTGCTGCACAGAAGCTGTGCACCCAGAACATCTCAGCAGTTTTATCTTTTCTCTCTTGAGTGTTCTAACTCCCTGGTCTATATGAGAACATTCCACAGAGAACATAGGTTCATAGATACATAGAACTAGTTCCAACTCTCCTGCCATGGCCAGGGATACCTTCCATTACACCAGGTCACTCAATGCCTCATCCAAGCTGGCCTTGAACACCTCCTGGTGCAACCTGCTCCAGCATCTCACTACCCTCACTTGTAAAGAATTTCTTCCTAATATTCAGTCTAAATCTGCCCTCATCAAGCTTCAATCCATTCCCTCTTGCCTTATCACTACAAGTCTTTGTAAAAAGTCCCTTCCTGGCTTTCTATCCCAGTTGTTTTCACCACTCAACTAGCTTGTCTGAATCACAAGATCTTACCAAGTGTGCATATGATTTCTGAGAACTCAGCAAAGCACCAAGGGGATGGCCATATGCCTTGGTGGTCAGTGCTTGATGTTACACCAGTCCACTTGTGGCTGAACCCTGAAACAGTCCAGTTTGTCTGTTCAATAACACTGTAGTGCCATTTTAAAGGAAGAGAACACTATGCAAAACAGTAAGCTTTGGAAAACCTTTTCTGCATTTTGGGGGCAGAAGAGTCTTTCACATGTGCTTAACATCAGCATGAGAGACTGATAGGAGCCCTACTCCTTCTTCAGAAGGCAAACTGGATATACTTATGATGAGAATGTATTTTTATTGGCATTAGCACAGGTGCACCGTTGTGTCTCAGCAAGCCAGAGGGGCTATTTTCAAACTGTTGATGCAAAACAAGCTAAAACAACAGCATCCATCAGACTACCAAATTGTCATTCACATGAGGTATGGAGGCAATTTTTGTTTAGATAAAATTTGCTGGTAAGACAGCAATGAACAAAAGATATTCAATGTTCTAATAAAATAGTAATGCTGCAAGCTCAGCGGCTCATGAAACATTTACAATCTGCAGCTAGTAAAGTGCAAACAAGAGATTTAAGCACTGCTGTTGCTAGATGGATGGAAACCAGTTAGAAGATTAGTGGGAAGATTATTCCACACAGGTTAGAATAAGGATCATTACAGGCCTATCACTTCTCTCATTTGCTGTAGGGGACAAGGAGGGCTGTGAAATTGCACCTGTTGAGGCAGGGCTTCTCTTCAATAGCAGTGTTAAACCAAATGAGCTCTCCTCTTCAGCTTCTAGTTTCTTTTGCTTCTGTCATCTCTCTGCATCAGAAGTTTGCAGAGGTAGTATTACCAGTGTACTTGCAGGTTCCTGTTCTTTATATAGGAAAATAATTAGCTTCCATTTGGGTTCTGGAGAAAGAAATGAAGAAGGGGGCATAGTCAGTAGCCACAGAGCTGTCCTTAAGTTAGGGGTAAGAGGTGTAATTAAGGAGACTTCAAACTCACTTCAAACAGGTTAAAATTACTCCCCAGGCAGATGATTTCACCCACTGTTTGCTTGGGGTTTAATCTTTGCTTTGACCCTGTTTTGTCATAGACTACAGCAAATTTCAATCATTACAGTCTTACCTAAGTGCTTCTCCACAAGCTCCTTTGCAAATTGGAGGTTAAAAGAGGGTTAGCGGCAAAGATCACACAGGGAAGTCTCCAGATACCTGCCTTCATGTTTTCCACATTAATCAAGTCATTCTGATTCTTTTCTAGGTATTTCTTGTGTAAAATAAGCAGCCCTTGGTTTTTTGTCTTTTACTGTACAGCAGGGCTCATTCATCAGGCTACTCTACTTCTACTTGTGATAAGTTGGACTTGATGATCGCAAAGGTCTTTTCCAACCTGGTTAATTCTGTGATTCTGTGATTGTTTTAAAACTGGCCCATAGTTATTACAATTTGTGCTCTAATAAGAAACTCCAAGGTCTTCTGGACCACTGAATGTGTAAGAAATTAAACAAACACACAAAATTTTAGGCAGTACATTTGCTGAGGAAGAACGAATCCTTTCTCGTGTCCAGTGTCTGTGAACAGTGTAACTCTGTGAAATGCCTGTGCCTTTTGAGCACCTCAGTAATACAGGCAACAGCCTTGGGTGAAAGCCTGATCATGCTGCAGTTAAGAAGTGCTGCTGGCCCTTGTTATAGGCTATGCTTGTCACGAACTGCAAAATCTCACTCTATGAACAGGGGTACAATATTCTCACAAATGTTAGATTTTGATTGGCAAGATAAAATGTGTCTACACTGTGTGTGAGAACTGCAAAATCATGGAAGCGTTCAATTTGAAAATCTGAGATCCATTATTTTAAGATTATTCCCAGTCCAGAAATATATAGTAGTGTAAATAAATCCTAAAATCCTAACATCAGTCCTGACTGGTTCCTTGAACATGCTTCTGAGATTAATGGTTGAAGAAGCAAGCCCACATGTTTGGGCAAAGAGGGTCAGAGAAAAAGGTGGACAACTTCTACCCACCAAAGAAAGCAAAAGCCTTATGCTTTTGAAAACAACTGTAGTGCCTCCTTAAGCTCACAGGAGATCAGTGTTTCAATGGCAGATCAAGTGATTCATGACACTTTTATGAATTGTTGCAGTAGGTAAGGGTGATCATGGTTGCTGACCATAAGGGATGGAAGTTTCTGAAATTATTCAGCTGCCAGCAGATCGTGTCTGAGCTCATGAAGAGAAAGCAAACTTGCAGAGGTGAAGCAAATAGATGCACTGAACCTGAAACAATATAAGGACAGCGATGATGTGATGCATCAGTGCTGCAGTAATGGGATGGCATTGAGAGTTTTGAAGTTATACCAGCTAAATCCCTTTCAGGAGAGAGAAATATGGAGGAAAGGATAAAATAACCTGCATTCTTGTTGACTGTAGACTGTGGAAGTTTGGAAGGTTTAGCATATAGAAGGTCAACAAACTTTAAACAAAATTAGTAAATAGCTTCTTAGGGTGAAGTTGCAGAGATTTGGAAAGTAGTATAGCTGAAGTCATTAAGCACCACAGAAACAGAACTGTTTTGGGGAAGAAGAAGAGCCTTGGGAAAAGCCAACATAATGCTGATAAGTTCAAGTACTTCCAAAAGTCATGGCAGAGATCACAGTGCTCCTTTCATGCTGTATTAGCTGGCTGTTCTTTTATAAAACACAGATGAGAAGGAAACAGGTAACTGAGGAAACTGTAGCATCTCTGTCATTTAAAAACACTAAAGGACTGAACTGAATTTGGTTCTTGTTGATGAAAAGTAATTGTGGTGGAAAATGAAATGAAAACATGAATTATGTTTGAAATTAAATTTATTAGTTAAAAAGTATTTTAAACCGCCTTTTAAAAACGTTTTCTTTAAAACTTTATGTTGCATTTGTTGCTACGTTTTCAGTTTTAATTAAAAAATGAAAGCTATTTTTTCCAATAAGAAATGTGGCTGAAAATAAGCCGAATAGCAACCTTTTTTTCATAATGTTATGGAAAACAGGACTTCTGGCTGTTTCTGAAAACAACAGAAGGGTGAAGTCATTTATTACAGCCACATGTTCTTCAACACTTTTGCAAATACGGTGTTCTCTGATTGATTCCAGCAGCATTTTTTCCAGCTGTAGCTGGACTTACCCTGAACATAGGACAACTTGGATAACACTAAGTATGCCTTTTCTGCTTTCAGGATTCAAGCCAGGTCTCCGTGAAATATTGCACCATAGCAAGTAGATCTACTGATACTTTGAGTTGTAGCTCCTGGGTGTCTGCATAAGGCATCAACAGAAATGTCTTCATTGTCTAAACACCCAAATCACTTTGGAGGCTGAGACTGATAAATCTAAAATCCCTACAATGAGCAAAGTAAAACTGAATACTTTTAATGATGTTTCTTTGCCTTCTGGAGATTGTTTCTTGATAGAGGAAGCTTTAGGACTTCCTGTGTTTGATCTCAACGAAACCAAACAAGCTTCCCCTCAACAGGACTCTTTCTTAGTGGTTTCACTCACAAACTTCTGGAAGAGAGCAATGAAGATCACTTTTTAACTTCCTACATTTTAAACCATGCAAAACTCTGCCAGAACTTAAGGGCAGCGTTGCTTGATGATGGTTCTGAAGCAAGCACATGGGGACCAGGCTCATGAAGAATTACCTCAGAATCACACCAAGGATTTCCAAGGAAAACTTTGTGATGATCTTACTTTAAATGCTTCACATTTTTCCGAGCTCACTTTGGAATCTGATAGCCAAACCACAAAACTGTATCTCATCCTCTTAGCTATTGTTATTACTGCTGCCAGTATTACTGATACTAATAGAGGTAGAAACTTCTGGCATGGAATGTGGCAAATTAATTCTGATTTCATCCTACAACAAGCTTATACAGCTTCTTTTTAAATGAATGATTTTTTGGTCAGAGACTCAAATCAATGTGTGTAAAGGCTGCCTTTAAAAACAGAATGTTGTTAGCATAGGGTGGAGAGAGTTTGTTTACTCTGCTTGGGTAAAGCAGGTTACCTGTGTAATTATTTCCTTAGTGAGGCTGCATAAAACTTCTATTGCATTTAATCCAACAGAAAACAATTTCTATATTTCATGTCATGGGTAGGAATGAAAATGGAGATATTTCATCAATGCTGATATGTGATATAAAAAGAGCTGAGAAGCAAAGGGTATGAGAGTGCATAAAAATGTTTTGTGTCCTGACCAGTACATTGCTTAAAAAAAAAATTTTACAATCAGCCCCAATTGTTCATTCTTCCCATGCAGAAGATACTCACATATTCATTTTTAAAAGGGCAAATCAACCATAATTCAGTTTATAAACTGTGAAGCTGGTTGTGAATGTCTGGATGAATATTCATTAGAATCTCTTAATCTGCCATCGACTGTGATTCATTAGGCATATGTAAATATCACTCACTTTAATTGCCCCTAAAATGACTTAACATAATATTGTCATTAGCAAATTATTAGTTATTTGTGTAACTAATGGTACATCATGATGTACACGTTAAATCACCAAATATATGATTGCAATTACAATGATGTTTTATGCTAGGTGCTTTGTAAACTATTTGATGAAATATAATGGAGCCAAATCAAATCTGGTATGGTAATAGGACAGTTGTGGAACTTTATTATTATATTTCTACACCTTGGTGACTGCTGTAACACATGAGCCTTTACTCCACCCCATACTTCAATGGGTTATGGATCGGCTTCACTTTCCGTATGTGAGACTGGTGTGGCAGACTGCTTGCACCTTGTTTTACCTAATGAACTCAGTTCCAGTCAGTTATAAGTGAAAGTGCCCTAAGTTGCTGTGGTTAAGACCTTTTCACTGAATGGCCAGAGGGAGGGAGCAGAGAAGACAGACTGCAGTGTGAACCGTTAATGGGCCTTGCTGGGGAGTGCTGATACTAAGGGTGTGGCATGGGGCAGGCTTTCTTCAAGTCCCCATAACCTGCTTATTTTTCTATAATCTATTCTTGTATCAGGGGTTTGTATCTTCCCTGCCTCTTCACTTGACGTCTTTTACTTACTTGCGTGATGATGAGTCTTGCCCGGGCTGTCTGTCCCACTCACCCTCCAGCATCTCTCCAACAGTCACACATCAAGAAAGCAGCTTTAAAGACAAAAAAGTTATGAAGATAAATCCTTCAATTAGTGTTTTTAAAAGGTTTTTAAATACAAGACTAATAATAACAGGACTATGTTTGTGCAAAAGGATTGAACAATATCCTCAAAGGATTTTCATGGGTCTTGTGTCTAAATGCAAATGTATTTATGATCATGTTAATGTTTATAGTCCCAGAGAGTTGAGAAAGGTCCAGTTCCTGTTGCCACATATTTATTCAAGATCTATTTAATATGACAGTCACTTTATTTCTTCAAAAAGAGCTTGTTAAGGCCCATTTACTAGGAACTAATGAAAATGTACTGAATACAGATCTGGTCACAAATTAATATGAGGTCTCTGAAGGAACCTCTTGTATCACCAGCTGGTTCTCCAGCCATTCCTGTCAGTTGTGCTGCTCTGATCAGGACCTTGCACCTCAGGTGCTGCAAATTGGACTGTACCTGCAGTCAGTAATGTGGCAGCATTTTCTGTCAGCTATACCTCTGGTCTTCTGATCAAATAAGACAGTTAACTGCAGGTGAATAAATGCAGATGTCAGGAATGTTGAGGGAACCTTTTCACTGAGTTCAAAAGACTTTGGGACAGATACAAAACACCACATGTTAAAAAAAATGGACAAAAGGCACAGGAAACAGGTGATGATGCTGCAAAATGGAGCTATCATACCAGAAAGCTGGTTCAGAGGACTTTATTTACTTGCAGTGTTGACTATCACAGTATCACAGTATATCAGAGGTTGGAAGGGATCTCCAGAGATCATCAGGTCCAACCCCCCTGCCAGAGCAGGATCACTTAGGGTAGTCTGCACAGGAATGCATCCAGGTGGGTTTTGAGAGTCTCCTGAGAAGGAGACACAACCACCCCCCTGGGCAGCCTGTTCCAGTGCTCTGTCACCCTCTCTGCAAAGAAGTTTCTCCTCATGTTGAGGTGAAATCTTCTCTGTTCTAGTTTGAACTCATTGTTCCTTGTCTTATCACTGTGAACCACCAAAAAGAGCCTGGCCCCCTCCACTTGACACCCACCCCTCAGATATTTATAGACAATGATCAGATCCCCTCTCAGTCTTCTCTTCTCAAGACTAAATAGCCCCAGGGATCTCAGTCTCTCTTCATAGGGGAGATGCTCAAGTCGCCTAACCATCCTTGTGGCTCTCCGTTGGATTCTCTCCAGCAGGTCTCTGTCTCTCTAGTACTGGAGAGCCCAAAACTGGATGCAGTATTCCAGGTGTGGTCTCACCAGGGCAGAGTAGAGAGGTAGAAGAACTTCCCTAGATCTGCTGGACTCACCTTTATTGATACATCCCAGAATCCCTTTGGCTTTCTTGGCCACTGAACTTAACTAAAGCTGTGAATTTCCACTGATTTGATTAAAACAGTGCAAAAAGCAATGGAAATTATTTTCATGTGATTCAGATTTTATAGATTTAACTTAATTCAGCTAGAAACAGATTAATGCTAAACCAAGGTGGGGAACATTGGGAAAACAAAATAAAAGATCTCACATTGGATTGTATATTAATTGAATGGAAATAGCCAATATTCTTATGCAGACATTCCCTAAAACTTGCTGGTATTGGGTACCCCTCACTGGTATAGGGTACCCCACTCCCAAGCATACAGCAGACCTTTGATACTAATCAAGAGTGCTGAGATACTATTCAGTGGCTATTTGCAAGAAACTCACAGCAAATTAATTGCAGGATAATTCACATAAATTATTGTCTGGGTAATTTTGAATAATGAAAAAGAGGAGGACACATTATTACATAATTCGTTCAGTCCTAATAGAAACATTAATAATGCTCAATAAGGATAAAATAAATTGCACTTGCTTAGCCCTATCTCAAACCTCACTGAAAGCAGCAGGAGTGTTCCTCCATGTCTGGTATTGGTGGAATACAAGAGAGACAGGGAAGAAGAAGACAGACTGGGAGATGGGCAGTGGTAAGAAGGCAGATATAAATGTCAGAAGGTGATGAGCTCTTCAGGGAGGGCAGTTGTCAAACCAGTCTCCAATTCTGTCATTTGATGACCCCATTCTAGGATCTGGTGAGCTCTACAGACTGTCCCTAGGATCTTGGGAGCTTGCCCCTGAGGTCTGAAAGTTTATGGAGGGTGGAGGAGGAAGAAAGGAAATGGCCCTTAGGATCATGCTTGATGATGCCGTGTGGAACTTCAGACTCTTTTCAAACTTTGCCACTGCAATACTGGAAAACCTTGTATGGCTCACACTTTATTTCTTCTCCTCTAAAGCAGAGACAGTGGTGGAAGACAGACAGACTTGTGGATGTAAAATAAACTGATCTGAGAGATTCCAAGCAATAACCATGAATTGTACCTCTGAAATAATGTGAGTTAACTTTTTTGAAGGGTCTTCTTCCTGTGTGGATGACTTTGTACATCTGCAGCCATACCATCAGTTGCATGGGTGCCATAGGAAGAGAGGGCTTGATCAGCAGAAGGGCAGGGGCTGCAATCTCTTTCAGGGAAGGCACATGGAGCTACTTTGTAGGTGGTCTACTTAATGAAGAGTTCAGAATAAAGTGAATGGACTATGTCTGAGTTCACATGCAGGACAAGAAGTTTGTGCTGACGTTAGTTGTTAATTATAAAGGAAAACAAAGATACGATGTTTTTATTATGTTAGAACATTTGGATTGCTTGTTAGAATTCTTCCTGGTTAATAAACCACCTGCCAGATTAAAATGTAATAATAATAAACCCATCATAGCGTGATGATTAAATATGACCTAAGATTCATTTTAAATATGAGTGCTTACAGCACTGGTAAGAGGTACACACCTGAAAAATGTACTTACCAGTGGGAAGAAAAATGTCTGTGAAGCAAACATGTAAAATAGATACCATAAAATATAAATGGCTTGCTGAAATAAGAGCATTAGATGAAATTTTCCTGAGGTGATGCAGTATGTTATGAGGGCCCTGGAGTCACAAACTGGGTTAGAAAGCTAAGCAAGATGCCCTGAAGAAAAATGATCACTTTTATTCCAGTAAGAGCAGCACATTAGCTCTGCGTCATACTTTCTGCTGAGGAAGCCATGTGAATTTCTGCAGTAGGTTCAGTGACACACTTTTCTTCACCCACTTGATCCTGGGGGAGTAATACTCAAAAGATATTCATTTCAGTCAGAGGGCTAGCTGTGCACATTGAGGAACAGTTGGCACAGCTTAAGCAAGCTCTTACACTGATGTCCTGCATATAGGCAGGAGCTGGGGGTCCTTATTGGCCATCTCCTCCCCTCCACCTCTCTCCCACACATGGAAAGAGACGAAGGTGGAACTCCTAAATGGGACTAGTAAACCTTCAAAAGTTGAAAAGTGCATTATACCTTTCTGATGTGTTTGCGGCACACCTGCAAGACCTGCTTGGCGTTTCCCCTCTCAGATGTTGGATATATCAATGCTAACAGCACCATTATGCTTCTTGGAGATGCTTCTTTCCTTGTTGGAAGAAATTTTCAGCCACTACTGAAAGCAAGTGTAGCAAACCCTTGTGCATCTCACTTAACCATGTCCAAAAGCATATGCAATAAGCTGAATCTGACCACCATGGGCAATGAGGATGCCTCAGATGTCTAGAGGCAGGTAAGTTTGTGTCTCATGTAGAGGCATTGACAGTTATGTGAGGTTGCAGATTTGGGGGGAAGAGGAACAGGGTAGATAATTAAAAGACATTTAAATCGCTTTGGATCCTCATTATGATGGACAACTCCCATTACTTGAACAGTCTTCAAAGTAGCTCAACTGCCTCAGCACATGCCCACTCAAATCAAGATGTCATGCACACACAGCCCAGAACACGTCCTTGTTCACTCCTGCTTTTTATAGTAGGGCTTGCAGAGACCTCTCCTGTTGTTATATCAAAGCTCTTTCAAGGTCCTGCAACAGATGCTTTGAACCCCATAACTGTATGGGACTTTAAAAGTCCCTTTGGACTGCTCTAGTCACCTCCTTGGTTTCTAGTTTCCTGACAAGATGAGAAATTACGCTCCCTGCTACTGCACAGGTTCTGTTTTGTGAGAAAGGTATTTGACTTGTGCCCCTCTCAGTGAGCAGCTTCTTCTGATATTGTGCTACATGGAGGTGAAACAGTCTGCATTAAACATGTTCTTAAAACATGGACAAAGCTGAAAAACTGCCATGTGAACTGAAACCATGTCTGAAGAATGTCTCTGCAGTGAATGGAGAAGGTGTGAAGTGAAAACCTGACCACATGTTAAGGATCTGCTGGTACTTTCATCCCTTGGCAAGCAGATGAGAGGATGCAGAGGGAACTGCTAGGACTGCAGTGCTTGCCATTGGGGTCTCCAGGGTGCCTCCAGTTTCAAACCATCTCCCCAGAGCCAGTTTCTGACACCTAAAATCAGGACAATGATATTTTCTTGCTTTGGAAGGCACACCTTTCAGATCTACAGCTTAAAAGTACAATACGAAAACTGCTCATTATTATAATGATCCTTTTTGTTGGTACATAGGCATAAACAGGTGACTTCAAGTTACTTTTAATGATGAATACTTGAAGTGTCAATGCAATGGCTGTAGCAGTTTCTACAGAACTTGCCATTAAACTAAGAAATTAGGACATCATCATAAATACATACCCATCACAGAAAATTTGCACCAAGGGTCTTTCAGGAGCCAGGCTTGCAAGCCTTACTGAAACAGAGGCTGAAGCAGCACCATCACACCACATGCCTTGTTTGATCAGTTTTTGTGCCCAGGGAATCTGAATCACCCCAAATCAAAATCCATTAAGTTGCGATACATTTAGACCCATAATTGCAGCAGATTAGAATTCAGATGAGAACTTTGCATAATGCCAAGAGGTGACCTTTTTCCCGAGGTGCTCTCACACAATTGTTAGGACCTTGTAACAAATGCCTGGCACCATTTAACGAAGGAATGACATATCTCTGATATGCAAATTTTTACAGCGCAGCAATTAAGCGGTTTAGAATTTTACGGCAGTGTTTGGGCTTTATACAACAAAAAAAGGGCCAATAAAGGACTGTGATGGATGGGCTAATCCCCACTGGAAATATACCATGTAATCTCATGGAGACAATGCATTATGGATAGCATTGTGATTATTGGTTGTTAATATGTCCCCCTCCTCCTCCTCCCACCCCTCCCCACGGCCTCCCCCTCCCCTGCTCCCGGCCCCGATGAAAACTGCATGGCTGCCACATTGTTGGGGGCAGAGGCCTGGGATACAGATGGGAAAGTTGGGCCATTGCAATCTGCTGCGCGCACGGACGACAGTGAAAAGGGCACTTGCAGCGAGGCAGCTTGTCAGCAGGGGCTTGAGCTGGGGGCCATATGCCTCTCTTCTTCTCCCTTCTGTCGCCAAGTCTGCTGCTGCATCCTGCTGTTGGGGGACACTTTAATGATGAACATGTTTTAAACAGTTTTGCTTACCTAGTGACAGCTTTTTGAGGAGGGGGCTTCTTAATTAGACACCTTCTGGGTTGTGTTTTTCTGCAGGCATCCATCCGTCTGTGGGTCTGTCCACTGCCCTCCCCACTGCAAGTGGGTGCTGGGTGCAGCTGCGGTCCTTGCCAACCTCCAACCGCCTCGAAGGGCATATCATTTTTACTCCCTGTGCTACTACCTGGCCATCACTCCCCTCACTCTTTGCAATTATCATCCAAAGTCTGCTGCAGAGCTGGCAGACATGTTTGTATCTGCGCTTGAGCTTCATGTGCAGAATCTGCAGGGATTTAAGAGCGGTGAGATAGCTGTGAGTGGGCCTGATCCTAAAGTGGGAGGACGTTTACCTCTTGTTATAGCAAGATAAGCACTGGGAATTTTAACTCTGTTTATAAAAGCAGCCTGTAAACTTCAAAGGAAAAACCATCTCTGACTGCTGTTTAGAGTGTAAAAGTAACGTAATTTGAAACTTGAAGTCGCTCTCTTGCTGGTTTTTTGCTGTCTTAGAGAGTAAATAAGACTCAGGGTTTTACCTTCATTTTTGTTAATATTTTATACCCTTGATTAGGCTGCTACTGAAGTACTTTTTTTGAAGAAGGGAACAGGGAACTGGGAAACATGGATTGCGGGTTTTTTTGGTGATCAGAAATTCCATCAGTTTATGTTGTCAACAGAGGTAATCAAGATAATTTTTTTATAAAAAATAAAATAATAATTCTTTCCTGGTTGCCCTTCCTGTGGAAAAACCCTTGGCAAAGAAGCTCTGTGAAGTAAAACCAACATGGGAATTCCCTGGCAGGGATCCTTAACTGGCAAGCCTGTAAGGTGGGGGGAAGGAATTATTTTTGTTGGGGCTAATACAACACCACAGGGGCCTTCCACCTGGTGTAATCGACACCTAGAAACTACAGAAATCAGAACAGTTGTTTCAGCACTAGCTCTGATTTCCTATAACCTCTTCTTAAGGCCTTTTCCCTAACAGCATCCAGCCCTCATGCAAAAGAGAAGATTCCACTCAACCCTGCTGTTAATAGGGGCCCTGAGCAGTCGTTACATTGTGCCCCCTTCTTTAGACTCTCAGAGATCTCTCTTTTAATTTCATCACTGTATTTTCCTTGTTCTCTCCCTTACTATTTCAGTGAAAAAAATACTAAGGACAGCGGCTGCATAGCCAGATGGGTCACTGGATGGAGGGATATACAGCTGGATTTGCAGACAGACAGACAGATATTTTTGGGAACTACACATTGACATACTTATCAAACAAGTGCTTTGCTAATCTGGGAACAGTCAACAAGAACTGTCCTGCTTCAAACCTCAGACCCCAAATGAAGCAAAAACCCTTATGAACCCAGCATGAGAGGCTAATTCCAGTCTTGAGAAACAAAACATGGTGTCATGCAGCGAGTGTATTACAGGATGTATCAAAATAAAAATCCAGCATAGTTTGTGGTTTGAGAATAACAGCTTGGCAAGTTTAAATGGGAAGCCCTTGAAACTTTGGGCTTTTTTGAACTTCTCAAAATTGTCTTTTTCTGCAATGTGACAAATGTATTTCCTGAAAGGGTTCATTCCTCTCTACAGCACAATGGAGCTGGTCAAAGGAGTGATTCCTAGCAGTGAGTCTGCCTGACTTTGAAGAAGTGACGTAAAAGAAGTGAGAGAGCCCTTGTAATCTTCATGTTTAAAAATACAGCAGACAAACAGAAAAACAGCCCCTCACAGGACAGGCAAGAAGCTGTGCTAGGAGAAGTGTGAGTAAGCCACCTAAATGATAATGTCCACTTTGTTTCATTTCTGTGAGGAAGAGCCCCTTCGCAAGGCACTGCAAATCCTACCAATGTGGAAAATGAGCTCAGGCAGGTTAGTACTTGGGAAATCTTGACCATGATGATGCTTCTGCCTTCCAGCTGCTCACCCAGACAATTTCCTATTCGGCAAATGCCTAACCTAGTCTTCACCTGAGTCAAGATGATGCCTCTGCATCTTTCTCAGTTGCTACAATTCACTGTCCAATTCTTCATAAGAGCGATAACTGACCATCTAGCATGCAGCACCAGTCACTACTTATCAACTCAACATTCCCACAGTATCAAGTGTAAAGTAGTAAAGCCCAGGAGCAATTACACATACCTAATTTCTGATCCAGAGTGGAGCTGGAAGAATTTGTCAATATTCAGTGTGTAGTACAAATATTTAATAGCACCCAGGTCATGGCACTGATGGGAAGCCTTCCCCTTACTGTCGTCTGTCAGTTGACACAAGCAAATGCTTATGTTGGCAATGTGGTACAGTTCCATTGATTCTAGCAGGAAGGGATTTGAGAGGCTGGTTGGTACTTATTTCAAGTAATGGAAATACCTAATAGTTCTAAGCAGGGAATCCCAGACAGTACTACCTTAGGCAACAAAGATGAACCTGTGACAATAACATCTCCTGTGGCAAAGCAGCAACTGAAACACTAGAAGCCCAGTAAGAAAATCAGAATGTTCCTGGGCTTCCTCAGACGTTTGCCAGCTTCTGTGAAACTTTTCATTAGAACCTGAATACCTAGAGCAGAGAAATAGTGAACTACCTGAATCTTTACCTGAGTCTACACAGAAGTGAACAGTGGAGTGATTAAACTCATGGATCATTTGGAGTCAGACAGTATGTTCGGGAATCTAATTCAAAGTTTTCCACAAAGTGTCAAGACTGTGCAGTGAAAAAAAATGTTACATACAAGGTGCAACAAATATCCTCAGTTTTCCTAAAAAGCACTCAAGCCCCAAACCCAAAGGCCACAAGGGGTCAGGTTTCCTGAAGTCTTTGCTAAGGTTATAAGCTCTCAATATGACTTTTGTTTTCACAGTTACAGTGATTCCGCTATGGAAATTATCTGAAATTATCAGGTGAGATCACCTCTTTTCTTCCTTAAACTACCTAGAAAGGCAAATAGAAATTAAATTAAATAATGTCCAAATAGTGCTTTGGAAATCACTGCCACAGCAACCACAAGTCACAGGTCATAAGGTCATCACTAGAAAAAGCAGCACTAGAAAAAGGGGAGGTAACTCATTTTGGTAATCTTCATGTAATTAACCTTAATGTACATATAAATACCATTTCTACCAAGGTATGATACGCCTACATCTTCACTTAATTTTGCTTTTATTTTGGTTTGAGTTGAAATAGCTCCAGACTGAGGACAGAATGAATTTACCACAAAGGAGTAAATAAAAACCACTCACACAGAATTGGAGGTTAAATAGAAATACTATTTACAAAAGTAAATCAAATACAAGAGGTACAAAGGCAAAAGGATATATACACATACTCAGAATCAGCCCTGGCTTACCCCCCCCCCCCCCCCCCCCCCACAAGCTAAGCCTCAATCTAGGCCTCTGCTAGACCTCAATGATGCATCAGAAATACCCCCCCAGCCAACCAGACCTCCCCCCACCACCACCTAGACCCCACAGGCCTCAATACCCCCTGCAAGACAGAGCAGAGAGGTGAGAGAGAGCGAGCTGAATGGACACTCTGCTCTTCATATAGGGAGATACAGTAAAAGGGAATAGAATAACAGATGACAATATCCTGTGCCCTCCCCTTGGGACTCTCCAGCCCCTGGAGGACTTTTTATCTGTATAGTTTTAGGATTAAGCCTTAACCTACAACAGCTTTGTAGTTCTCATTCATCCATTTTGAGCAACTGGTAGATGTCATCACAGTTTCACTTGCTTTTCCCAAGCGTGCATGAAGCCAGCCTTCTTTCCCCAGTCAGCAAAACTTGGGACATTGGGAGAGTTAACTTCTGTGATGATGGTGGCAGCGAAACTGCTTCCACAATCCTGAATAACAGAAAGCTAGCTAGGTAAAATCACACTGGAGACAATCTCAGTGCCTCGAGCCACATCAAGCATTTCCTATTTGAATTATGAACAATATAATTTTAGGCATTATCACAAAACAATGTCAGTGTTGACTGAAAACCTCTGTCATACCAAAACCTGAACTATTGTGCTGGCACACAGTTATACCAAAAGTGTGTGGTGCTTTTGGATTCTCTCCAGCAGTTCTCTGTCTCTCTTGAGCTGGGGAGCCAAAACTGGACGCAGTATTTCAGTAGAGAGTAGAATAGAGTAGAACTTCCTTAGACCTGCTGAACACAGCCTTCCCGATACATCCCAGGATCCCATTGGCTCTCTTGGCCACAAGAGCACATTGTTGTTCCATGGAGAACTTGTTGTCCACCAGCACTCCAAGGTCTTTCTCTGTGGAGCTTCTTTCCAGCAGGGCAGCCCCTAACCTGTCCTGGTGCCTGTTGTTATTTCTTCCCAGATGTAGGACCTTGCACTTGTCCTTATTAAACTTCATGAGGTTTGCCTGCACCCAGCTCTCAGCCTGTCCAGGTCGCGTTGGAGTAGTATCCAGCAACCTTGCCCAGTTTGTTAATTTATGTCCACATCTTGATCAAATTTGGATGTGTTCATCTTTCATATCTGTATGCTGTTCTGAAACACAAACCAACAATTTTAACATCCTGCTGATTTGGAGCAGGCTATTACAAGTAACTAATTCTGGCATTAACCACTAAAAGACTCAAATACTAACCAATCCTTACGGAAACAGTTTGGTGGTCATTTTAATCCATTCAAAACCGGATCTTATAGATACAACATTTCATCAGCAATGTTTTCATGTTTCCTTTTACCTGTATCAGGTTTTCTTTGGTGTTATGTTTGGGGTACAAAATAATTACGTTAACAATGTTACTGTAGGATTTTAATCACAAACAAGAAGAATAACTTCATCACAAACCAACAAACTGTAATATTTTTCATCTCTTTTTTGATGTCATAGAATCATAGAATCAGTCAGGGTTGGAAGGGACCACAAGGATCATCTAGTTCCAACCCCCCTGCCATGGCCAGGGACACCTCACACTACATCAGGCTGGCCAGAGCCTCATCCAGCCTGGCCTTAAACACCTCCAGGGATGGGGCCTCAACCACCTCCCTGGACAACTCATTGCAGGGTCTCACCACTCTCATGGTGAAGAACTTCTTCCTCACTTCCAGTCTGAATCTCCCCACTTCCAGCTTTGTTCCATTCCCCCTAGTCCCATCACCACCTGATATCCTAAAAAGTCCCTCCCCAGATTTCTTGTAGGCCCCCTTCAGATACTGGAAGGCCAATGTCTCTGGATTGCTTGATGTATCTGGAGTCAGTGTTGTTGACTTTCCTTCTGACAGCTGAAGAAAAACAGTTTATTCTTAGGCTAATGGAGGAGACAATTAGCCAGAGAAAAATGACTAAAATCACATGAAGGCAGAGTTTTAGTTCAAGTAAATACCCACAGTTCCCCATAACATCATGTGCAGGGTGAGACAAAAAGGCTAAGATGAGCTTTTTCTGAAGGAAGACACTAAGTCATGGTAAGGAGAGTTAACCATAGGTGCGATGAAGAAGAGGAGGGTGAAGTGGATGTCAGTAGCCCATAGGAAAATGTGGGGTCAGCTGAGAAAGGTTTAACTGCAGCTTTCAGATTACCTACGAGTAAGTGCAGCCACACAATGATTTAATGCCCTGAGATTTATGCATTCTAATTTCTCACACTTCATTAATTTGTCTCCTGTTCCTGAACTGGGGTTTGCTATGCTTAAACAGCTCATTTTTCTCTACCATAGTCACAACTGGATGACAGCCATGGAAGCAGAGCAGCAGAGAGACAGGGCTGTGATGGATAGCAGGGAAGAGATGAGATGTGAGGGGGAAAGGAGTGGGGAGGGATGAGTGGGAAGGTGGAGGAGAACTATTCCTGTCTTCCCCAGGTCCCACCTGGGGGGACGAAGGCTCTGGCCTGTAATAGGGCACCCTCTGAGTGAAGATCTTACCAGTGTGTGTTTGTTGTCTTGTTAGTGAGGCCATAAGCCTGTACAGTCAATAGATGGCACTGCTTGGTTTGATGTTACATTTTGTGGGGTTGAGAGGAAAGGTGGGAATTTACTGGAGTTTGCAGCTTATGTGAGCTCAGCTCTACCTGTATGATCCTGCTGTGGCTTAATTTAAGTAGCTGTTATTAAAACAAAGGCCTCCCAAAAGTTTCCTGTTTCCTCCCCACGGTAATGGAAGTGAGCCAGCCTGCAGGGTGCATCAAAGCGTGGTGGGTAACAGCCTCCTTCTCCCTGCATGGGTAAAACCAGAGCTCCTGATTTGAAAAGAGCTCCTTTTCTCCTGAGAGCTGATCCATTGAGAAGTGCAGAGCATTTGGCAGATCCTGAGGGCTGGTCTGGAATTTGTGAGTGCAGTATCTCAATAGGACACAGGAGCAGTGCAAGGTGTCTGTTGAACTGGTGGGGAGTGACCTGCAAGCAGCTGGGGGGTTGTTCAGACTTGGGGCTGTCAACAGCCTACCTAAGTCCACATGACATCCTTGGTCCATCTGAGAAGACTTGCTTCTGGCCTGAATTTACCAAGGGTACCAAAAATGGGTACAGCACCTAGAAAGTGTCTGCATTTCTTTCATTATTTTGCAAGAACTTTGAAAAATACCAAATCAGAAAGGCCGAAAGGGTGGATCAGGTATTTGGGATTGCTGGGGGAACCATCTATGAAGGTTGAAATATCAAGTTGCTTCCATTATTAGTGCAAATTATTAGGGATTTTTAGTTTTCATTAGCACAGTCCCATGTGTTACCTCCAGTTCTCATAGCTTCTCCCCACCTCATTATGACTCCATCCATCCTTACTAATGTTTACTTGGCTATATTGCCAATGGTCAAAGGCATCTTTTTTTAATGGATGCCTTCCCTAAACTTCAATTCTCCCATCATTAGTATAGGAAGGCATAGTCTGGTGACATAATATTTATTGGACAAAATTCAGGCAAATTTCATTTGGAAAAAGCATCCTGTTTAAACAGTGACTGATTGGTAAAATTATATTAATATACCCTGTATGGCAGGGACCTGCTTCCAGTCTATTTATACAAATTTTTAGATGCTGTCAAATGGCAAATGTATTGGTTGAATTCAACAAATCACTTGTGCCAGAGACTAAATACATCCATATTATTTGCTTTGAAGTAGGATCTAGGAGACTTGGTTAGAGATGGCACTAACTCTCCTAGGTTTTGTGTGCTTACAAAGAACAAAAGTTGTCACTGCTCTACAGGAATGTAAGGAAACTTAAGGATTGGAAGTACCTTGAAGGCAGACTCAGAGAAGCCCAAATATACTGAAAATCCAACAGCACAGCTAGCAAGCTAGCAGGTAGGTTTGATCTCTCTTTCATTAGAAAATGTTGTAGCAGCCCCACACCCCACTTCAATTCACAGTGGTAGGCAGGGGGGAGCTAGTAGAGGGTCCCAATTCTGGCTGCAGAAAGCTACCTTTGCAGGAGAACTGCTAGTGACTTGAGTGGGAACAGATTGCATTTGTCGTGTTCTGGGATTTAGTTGCCACACACAGCCTGGTGGAGTTTTTTTACTGGTGCTCCACAATGTAATTTCTGGTTTCATTCTCTGTACCTTGGAGTGGCTGCTTATTGTTGCAAAGTTTAACAATGGGTTTTGCCATCAGAGGGGTGTACTTATTAACAACTCACTCCATTATTATCAGGACTAGCCAGGAAAGCTACAAGGCTTTGCATGAGCTTTTTCTTGTAATAGCCCCTCGTTGCAGAACCTTTGAAAGCAACACTGAGAGATACTCCCTTGCAGAGAGGGTGAGGATTTTTCTTACAGTTTTATCGTATTGTTACTCTGACAAACCCTGCTAAATGATGGTAATAACATAGTGTTTCGTATACACTAATTGTCCCATATTACAGCTGGAACTGTGAGTGTGAGATGGTGAGGGCTTGGGCAATGAATTCACTGCAGTTCATTGCAGATCAGAGGGAAATCAAGGGAAGTTACAGTACAAGAAATAGATACAGCTGAGCTCAAAGGCAGGGATTTCAGTTACAATATTTAAGAACATGTTAGTACAAAGAAAACTGAAAGATGCTAATTGCAGTGTAGTTGGATTCATCCTAAAGTTGGTACCAAGGAGCATGAGAACAAGCATTATACTAGAGTCTTCTTTACAGCTTTGGCTCCAGTGTTGCTGCTTCTGGTTTGCAGTTAGCTGGCAGGCAAATGGATGTGTGTATAAAATTCTCAACTCTCCCTCTTCCTTTACTGTTGGAGTCAGCTCACAGTGTAAGCAAACCTGAGATACTACAAACAAGGAAAAACAGCATTTGATCTTTTTTATAGGTAAAAACAAAAGGCAAGTAAACCATCTTAATGCCCAAATGTTTAACTGTCCTCAAAGCCAACTCATATATTTGAGCCCAGTAGGAGCTATGCAGTGAAGCAGTAGTATGCAGTTCCTTGCTCCAGCTGAATGCTGGCATTTGACATTGGGTTTATGCATGATCATTTGTGTACTGTGAATACATAGCATGAAACTAGAAGGAGTGTGTATGGATATGCTCAGTATGGCAGGTGAAATAACGTATTTCAGTCAGGTATAAGCCAAGGCTGGTGCAAACTAGCTGAATTTTCCTGAGGCTGCTGGAGCTCCAGCAGCTCATACCACAGCTAAGTCTGATCCAAAACCATTACAAATCTGCGTAACAGTTGCTCTCTATACAGCATGCCTCTCTTCGTGTCCCTGTGTGCCTAGCTGCTTATTTAATTGCCAGCATATAAAGCAGTATGAAATGGTAACTGAACTCACTCTGTCATTCCAGTCACCATTCTTATGCTTCACAGGCAAAACTTCACAAGTGCAGGAATTTTCAATTTGACTTCAGATAACATATGTGGGCATTAGCTGTGTAATATTTCCAGGAGATAACAAAGCCAAAGTGAGCAGAAAATTAAACTTGCCTGGAGTAGTAGAAAGTCCAGGGCAACTCAGCTGAAAAATTACTTGGTCAGACAACACAATCTGCCACAGGTATCTAAAAAAATAATGAAACAATTCAATGACAAATTAGTTAAATTAGAGACTATTGCATATATTTTAGATTTCCACAGTCTGCTGAATCTTTATCTTAAAATTTTACAACTTTTAGTGGAAAAATTAATTTCTCATTCACAAGTTCCACTTAGATTTTGTTGCTAATAAACCCAAGGATGTAAATACTATTAAGTACAAAACAGCCTGCTACATAATTGTTTCAAAGCAATTACAGATTACATCGAGCCATTCATTGAGCAGAAACAGTTTTTACCAAGACACCAGCTCCCTGTACCTTGAAATTTTATTAGTCTAAGAATTTCATGCACCATATGTTGTAATATGAGACTAGCTGCAATTGAACAAACAACTTTCTGATATATAAGTGAATGATAACCTGATTTTAAACGTGTTTATCTAATGAGATAGTAACTGTAATTTACAGCATATATAAAGACTCCCACTGTTACTCCTGGTGTACCTTTTGGTAAAAAGGGTGATGTGCTGAGATATGCTAATGAATATCATCTTGGTTTTTACCAAGTCAGTAATAAAATTTGCATTTGATATTGTGCACAGTAAACTGGGTTATTAGCCTTGAAAATGAGTCTCATAAAATTTAAATATAGGCTTAAATCATATTAACTGTCCTGTAGATTTTCTGAGAGGCTTTAAAGCATTGTGCTCTCGTTCTGTAGTGTCGAGCACGCAGATGGCATTTTGCTTTCAGGGGTGCCCCAAAATACACATGTATTGGAGCCTGCAGGATAAGCAGCAGATCAACTCCTTCTTTCATGCTTGGGGAACTGGATGAAGTTCTAGGGCTGGGAAAACTGCTGTGGGAAGGGGGAAAGAAAAAAAGGGAGAAGCTAAAGTGCTGCTCTAGAACTTGAGCAAGACAAAGCATACTCACACATCCAGGCTTGCTGGTTTGGTCAGTGGTGACCATGCTTGGAGGGAGAGACTTGTGTGCTGGGTCATGTTTAATGGCAAGATGGTTGTATTGGTTCAGGGCAATGCTGTTTCAGCTTCATGGTCATGGAGGAGACAAGAATTTGACCCCTGATGTTTTGAGTGTGTATAAAGTCTTTGAAAAACAAATGGATCTCTATCGTGGACAGATAAATCTGAATCACAGTCCCTTTAGAGGACAAATTGTTGGAGAGAGGAAGGTGGACAAAGCTGAAGCACAATGACCTCTCTCCAGTCAGAGGGAAGCCCCAGTCCCGGCAGCATGTAAGCACAAGCAGCATGTTGAGCTTGGTTATGCCCAGCATGAGGTGTTCCTGCACACATTTAAGTGTCATATTATGGGTAAGATTTCCACCTCTGCCTGCATCAGAGCCTCAGGGGTCTTAAGTGAAACGATTTGGTAAAATTACCATTTGCCTCTTTTCCAGTGCCCCAATAAGGACTTGCAGTTAAACAGGTTAAGAAAATTAAAATACTAGGCAATTTTAAGGTATTAAAGTGACAGATACAGCAGATTTGGGTTTGCTGATGATAAATGCACTAACTGCAAGTGATCAAGCTGGAGTTAATAAACCCTGGGTAACATGTGACAGTCAGAGATGCAAATCTTTGCAACAGCGCCAGGCTATGACAGTGATGCCAGCAAAACCTAAGCTGTGTATTGAAGGTGTAATTCCACAGCAAGATGACTCTGTCTTGGGTGGAGAAAAAGGAGCACAGCCTGTTGATTGTCCTCATCTCTGCCAAATCCTCAGTCCTTTCTCCCCACAGAACTGTTCCTCTCATTATTTTTTACCCATACCCTGGCCATCTCTGCCTTCTTGGTGACATTCAGTACGACTCAGGTGGTGGGTTGAGTAACACAGTCATATATGTTTAGCATGTACTTCATTTGGCTCATTAGCATACTTGGGGGTGTAAGCTTTAATATTCATTTTGCAGCTAATTAGGCAAAGGTCTTCACTCAGGCACCATAGCCTTTAAAACCTGGTTTGAGGCTGCATACTTTCATTGTTTTAGCCTTGCTTCATCAGTTTTAGGCAAAGCAGGGCTGTCTTTTCTTTACAAGACTCCCTCCTTCAGTTGCTTGGCAGGTCGGCTTTGTGGATCTTCATTCCCAGAGACAGCGTAAACATCTAGATCTGCCTGTCTGGATGCTTTATTATGTGACCCGCCCTTGGCAGAAGGGGTTGGGCAAATGATCTCCAGAGGTCCCTTCCAAGCCCTACATTCCATGGTTCCATGGTCTCATGGTCGTAAGCATCTTGACCTTGCTGCTGAAGTGCACTAAATCAGCCTGCATTCCTGTCCTACAGTAAGCTAGGCAGTTATCCCACATCATCCACCCCATGACTATGGTCACTCATCATACTCATGTAACATCAGTTTGGGGAGTACCTCTTATATTGTACTTCTCTTCTAGCTTACCTGTAATGCAGCCCTTTAAAACAGATTTCTAAAAACTTCTACCTGTTTTGAGAGGAAGGCCACACACATACAGATCACTTCCATTATGTGCCAGACCTTATAATTTACTTTCTGAGCCCAAGTCCACTCTTAGGAAAGGCAAATGTTTTCACGGAAAAGACATTTCTTGCAGCTGTTGTCTATCACCAGTATAATGCTGTCTCATCGTACATAAGGGATTATCTACCCATTGTGTTATATAAGAAAAAAAAAATTAGTTCACCTCTAGTTTTACCCACTGTAATGCTGCAGTGTTTGCTAGGAATCAGACTCTTATTCCTAACTGGTTGCTACAACTATCAGAAAAGCTTTGTCTCAGCAAGAAGCTTCTGTCTCAGCCAGTCACATAACGATAGCATTGCATAATCTCATTATGGCCATACCACTGGGTACATATCCATCAGGAAGAAACAGCCAGTCTGAGAAGGAACACAGTCAACATGTACTTTGCTGCCAAAAATGTAATGACCCTTATTTGCTTATTTGTGCAGTGTCTTCTACTGTTATGACACAGGTGTAACAGGTGTACAGCTTGTGACAAATGGTATTTATAGAATCATAGACTCATAGAATCTTCTTGGTTGGAAATAACCTTTAATATCAACATTATCTAACTCTATGAATTCATTTAGCACTACATCTATGCAGCTTCTAAGCACCTTCAGAGATGGTGATTCAACCACCTCCCTAGGGACCCTATTCCAGTTTTTCATAAACCTTTCAGTGAAGAATTTTCTTCTAATATCCAATCTAAACTTCCTTTGGTGACACTTGAGGCCATTTCCCCTTATCCCATCACTTGTTACTAGGGACAAGAGACCAACACCCACCTCACTACATTCTCCTTTCAGGTAGTTGTAGAGAGTAATAAGGTCTCCCCTCAGCCTTCTGTTCTCCAGTCTAAACAACTCCAGTTCCCTCAGCTGCTCCTCAAGTTATCCTCCACACACTCTAGGAACCCCTGAGACTGCTCCCTATCTGCTGCCTTGCATTTCCAGCAGGCATCAGGGAAGTTGAAGTCCCCCACAACAAGAATAGGGGCCAGCAATTATGAGACTTCTCCCAGATGCCTAAAGAATACTTTATCTTTCTGTTCATCCTGCTTGGGTTGTCTATAACAGACTTCCAGTAGGATATCTGCCTTATTGGCCTTTCCTCTGATTCTTACTCATGAACACTCAACCCTATTGTCACAATTATTTAGCTCAAAATAATTAAAACGCTTCCTGACGCACAGGGCCACCCGACCACCTCTCCTCTTCCTATCCCTTCTGAAGAGTTTGTGGCTGTTGATTTCAGCACTCCAGCTGTGTGGAGGACATCCCACCACATTTCTGTGATGGCCACTGTATCATAGTCTTCCCAATGCACAGTGGCTTCCAGCTTCTCCTCTTTGTTACACATGCTGTGCGTGTTAGTGTAAATGCACTTCAGCTGGGCTAATGGTCCCACCATCTTTATTCAGGGAGAAGTCCTAATTCCTGCCTGACTGTTCTCAGGTACTTCTGTGGTTACTAACCCTTCAATAACCTTTGTGTCTTTGCTGCCACTTGGGTCTCCATTCCCTACCTCCACCAACAGGGCAGACCTAAAGGCCTCGCTAGCATGCCATCCTTCAAATATTGGTGTGCTGCCCTGGGCTTATTTCTAGAGAACCTGGTTTTGTGCCCTTCACCCTTCAAATCTAGTTTGAAGCTCTTTCAGTAAGTCCTGCTAACTCCTGGGCTAGGATCCCTTTTGCTCTTTGCAACAGATGTATCCCATCTGATGTCCTGTAAAACAACCCACGATTAAAGATCCTAGAGTCCTGCCCATGACATCAGCCTCAGAGCCAGGATTTGATCTGCTGGCTCTTCCTGTTTGTTTCCTCATCACTCCCCACAACTGGAAGGATAGAACAGAAACTACTTGTGCACCTGATCCCTTAAGCAGTCATTCCAAAGCCTTGAAATCTCTCCTCATTGCCCTTGGACTTCTCATTATTACTTCATTATTGCCTAACCAAAAGACCAACAGTGGATAATAAACTGAGGGCTCTGCTAAAGAAGGAAACTTTCTCCTTACATCATCAACCCAAGCCCCACGTAAGCAGCAGGCTTCCCTGAGAAATGTGTCCAGTCTGCATATTGGGCCTTCTGCTCTCTTCATCAAGGAGACACCCATGATAATGACCCATCTTTTATTCTTTACTGAAGAGGCTTTGATGTAGGGTGTAGACCAACTAAACCTCTTCAACAGTTCCAACCTGGTGAACCATCATCCTTGTCAACATTCACTTCTCCTTGCAGAGCACTGTACCTGTTTTGCAAGGACAATATGGAAGGTGTGGTAGCTCCTGTGGTGACACTCTTGAGGTGCCTGTTGCATCAGGCAGGAACTTGTCACCATTACCTGCTATCCTTTAAGTCACCACATTTGGTGAGGCAGAGAGAGGACACAGAGTTCTCTGTATCAAGAGTTCTGTTTGCCTGTTGGAGTGCAAGGCTCAGGGATGCCATTGCCTTCTGCTGGGTGGATACTACTTATTATGAAGTCCCAACTCTTCCTACTGGTTAAAGTGTCTGGGCATGGTGCAAAGTATCATGCAAACTGCTCCAAAGTATGGTACCTGGATTGGGCACTAGGCTGCAGCATGGAACTCTATAAATGTCTCCAGCAATGAAGTCCAAAGGCTGAGTTTTGTACAGTGTATGGTGTTTGGCTGAATTTAGTAAGGTGTAATATAATATTTTTCTAGGATATTGTCTTAGACTATATGAATACCTGGAAAGTGACTGTGAACACCAAACAGGCACAGCAGTATTGTGGGCACTGGAGCACTAGTGTCAGGACAGAGTGATTATCTACTCAAGCACCCCTGAGGTCCATTTCATCTCCTCTCCTTTACATAGCAGTGACTGTTCCAGGCTGCTTCAATAAGAAAATGCTGTGGTAAGGCAGGGTAAGTGGCAGAGGATGTGTTGCCTTCAGAGCAGGGCTTACCCTGACACTAAGAAATCAGAGATTGCCTTAAGGACTGAAGTGTGAGGTTAAATATCACAACCTCACTGCTGCTGGGATTCTTATTAATCATTTCAGGAATTATTTATAGTGCTATTGACATCAATCCTTTTTTTATTTTAACACAAAGTTACAGTTCCATAAACAGGAACACACTTTTCCTCCTTCTGCTATTCACTGAACAAACACAGTATTGTAATATTAGAACTCTGTGACGCTTCATCAAGCTAGGCTGACTGCCAAGAACCAAGGGCTTGAAAAGTGGAGGAAAAAAGAAAATAAAACAAGAAAAGATCAAAACATTCTCCTAGACATGGAAAAAGAAGGATTTCCTGACAGCGAGGGAAATTTTCTCATCTAGGTGCTGCACCCTCAGGTGGTTTGCGTGGCACTTCCCGTAATACTCCGTTTCCGTCTGTTCCAGTGTAGTATGATTTGGCAGGCACCCGAGTTGCATTATGTAGAGTTAAAAGAGGCTGACACTTCCTTTGGCTGAGACATCTTTCCCAATTGAGCCTTCCCCGCTCAGCTTAAAGAAGAGGAAGTACCAGGCTGGTTCCTCTTGTTTAACTGCTAATGACATAGCTCCACAGACCACCTAGCAGAAACTTCCTGGTATGGCTGGTGAGCAATTAGATGATTGCTTTATTGCTAGGTTTATGTAAAGCAACTATGACATTTCTAGGTAACGTTTGCCCAGGAGAAAAATTAACTATCTTAATTATTAATCCTAGACTTTGTTCTCTAGACTTCTGTGCTAGTAGGAAACTCTTCTCTGAGAACAGGTGATGGGAGAAAGAACATAACTTAAAGCCTTGGACACTAGCTGAATAGTTTGGATTTCCTTTCATCATTACAAGCAGCTGAAAGGAGCCCTTCATCATCATTAATGACCCCTATGAGCCATGGCTGAAGGATCACTCCCAACTGCAACATCACACAAGCACAAGAGTGTCAGAATAAGGAGAAAATTCTAATTGTATCCCTGATCCCCTTGAAGGCCTGGACTTCTATGTGCTTTTTACTGGTGTAGATCATTTTCTTTCTAGGCAAATGTCTCCCAGGGGAGGGTGGATGGGAGAGAGGTGTTTTCATGGCAGGGTGCATGTTTGAGGCTCTACAGAGGAAAAAAATATCACAACATCATTAGACCACCTTCAATCTAATCTCTGTTGCAGATATTTCATGCAAGAAAATAAAAGGTTTGTTTTCACCTGAGCCAGGATGGTGCCTTCAAGTGACCTCTGACTGAGTACATGGACTTGTGGAAATAGTGACATAAAGGAATGAACATGCAGAGAAAGGATAAAGATAGTAAGTGAAGGTAGAGTGGCCATCACTGGTAGCAGGAATTAAAGTGAAGCAGCAGTGGAAATCATGCACATAGAAGTTAGCATGTAGGGTTTTTTTGCTTTTAGGATACTCTCATACATCCTCAAAATATGGAGGGTCCTGCTTATTTTAATCTTCAATATTGGAATGCCTCTGCCTGTACCAGCATATTCTGTCTCCATCGTCACCATGAAGTGTAACAACACCAGTGCTGACAATGGTTTATTAGCTGATTTATAGGGGTAAATCAGGGGTAAATTGAGCCTTTCTTTAGAAAACTTTGAGTTCACAATGCCAAGATATGCTGAGCATAAAAACTCATGTGGGGAAAAAAAAGGGCCAGAACAATACTGACACTGTGTGGAGCCAGGCTATATGTGCAATCACACAATCTCAGGAGGTCTGTGAAGAAAACACAGCAAGTAGCATGGTGGATGAGTACATAAGCACATAGTATCAACTATTGTGTTGGCTCAGAAATGTGTCAATATGCCTGTGGACAAAAACAACACCAAAAGTAAGATGTTACTGTTTGGTGAGAGGGTAAAATTTTACTAAGCCCAAATTCAAGTTTTCAGCTTTGGCTTTACCCTCAACAAAAGAGAAGAGCAGGAAAAGAGATGGGTTGAAAGAGATAGAAAAATAAATAAATAAATATTTGTTTTGTTTGAACAACTTCTTTTTCTAAAAATAATTCTTTTATATTTTCTAGAAATCATATTTGATTTCAGTATTTATAAATATACTGTATATTTATTAACTGTTTACAAAGACATATATAGATTACTTTCACATATATGTGTATGTATATGCACACATATATAGACACAAGTGCATAAAATAAATCTTTCTCAGGTCTATGCCCACATGTAGAAAACAGCCTGACTTTGCCCTGGAACACTTTTGGTGCAAAAGGCAGAAGAATATGGGGGTGAAATTATCCCATAGTTCAGTCACAGAATCACAGAATGTTAGGGGTTGGAAGGGACCTCAAAAGATCATCTAGTCCAACCCCCCTGCCAGAGCAGGATCATCTATACCAGATCACACAGGAATGCATCCAGGCAGATTTTGAATATCTCCAGAGAAGGAGAATCCACAACTCCCCTGGGCAGCCTGTTCCAGTGTTCTGTCACCCTCACAGTGAAAAATTTTTCCTCATGTTTCCATGGAACTTTCTATACCTCAAGTTCCACCCATTGCCCCTTGTCGACATGCTCTTGCTGTGATATCAACAGCTGCAATGCTGAAATGGGGAATCAAAGTATAAGTCTCACCAAATGGCTAGCAGTACTGCCAGCTGAGTTTTTAATCCCTTATTTCATGTCAGGAGTGTAGGGTGTCTAAGATCGTACTAAACTTTAAAAAAAATCTCAGAAAATTTCAGCCTGATAGAAGTAGTGGAAAACTGAAGTTGTATTCCTATTAAAGGATTCTTGCATCTCAAGTTTTTGAGGCTCTGGTAAGTCCAGGTAGGGTCTGAGGCTGGCAACCTGCTGGAAATTACCATGTGACTTTTACCTTGTGCTACCCAGCTTTCTTCTCACACATTACGTTGTGCATCAGTTCTTCATCTTCCCATGTAGCTAGAAGGTGGTAAATGTGTGTGCCCAGATACAGGAGCTGAGAAACACTCTTTTGTCCCATATAGCCTATGATGACTTTTTACAGCTAATTTTACATGTTGAACATAGTAACAGCCACATAGGAAGAAGTTACAAGGTAGATTCCTCAGATCTAGTCAAAAAGTAGAGTAGCTCTGCTCTGCTAGAGCAGGGAGGACAAAAAAAATTCATCTTCTCAACAGCATGACTGCAAGTGTCCACACACACACCAAAGCAAGCTGGGCAGACAGACAATTCTCAGCGTAGCAGTCTGTGTGGCACTGGCAGTATCTTTTTTATAGAACAAACTTCAGCCCCATGCAAACTATTAGTCTGCACACAGTCTGAAGAGGCAGCCTTTGTCCCATAGATGGAAAAGTTACATAGCTTTAGAATTTGTAAATGTTTGGCCAGTGTTTTAACTTAGCCAACCCACAAAAAGCAGATAAACAAACCTCAATGCCAAAATACTCTGAAGTACTAATCTCTACAAAACTAGCCGTAGTGAGAACGGGACACATCAGCCTGAAAATTTTATGGGCAAGTGCAGTCTCTCTCAACATAACCAGCACAACTTCTCTCAAAGGAGGCAGGATTATTTAGCAAGAACAGTGATCTGACTACATGGTGTGCAAGAGAAACAGACAAGATAGGTGTGCAGGCATATATATTTGTGGGGGGTGTTGCTTTGTGGTTTTGGGGTTTTTTGGTACAAAAGTGGCTTTAGCTCACAATGTGTCAACACCTAGTATGATGTCCACTCTATCATCTTCCATTTGCTCATTATTTAGACAACATTGGTAATGCAAGATGAGCCTGGGATGAGCTCCTTGGTACCCCTCCAGTTCCAGTGCCAAGAGTCCTTCCATGCTTGCTTAGTGATTGCACAAATCTTCCTACATAGCCATATGCATGGAGACAGGCTAGAGATGCCCACACCCTCCTCAGTTCCAGGGGCAAGCTGGATGCCCACAGTAGCTGACAAACAGATGTTTGCAGACAGCTCTGGAGATGTTCAGTACAGAAATGGGCAAGCCCTACAATTTTGTAGTTTTGCAGATGAAATCCAGTAGCTTTCAGTTTGGTAAAAGACTGACGTCTGGTGCTGCTGTACCTCTGCCCCTTCCCTGGTCTGTTATTCATCTTTCCATCTAGGATGGACTAAGTAGTGGATATTCTGGCTAGTTCCTTTAAGCATTCAGACACCTTACCACCACAGATCCATGGTGTTCTCTGTCATTGGTTTGTATCACTAGACAATATTTTATGTCTAGCGTGCTTGCAGATAGAGTGTGCAAAGGAGTAGAGGCTCACTCACTGCTTCTCTCTTAGCTGATGGGACATTACTTTGCAAGCCCAATAGTTGCATATGGCATTTCTATTTTCATCTACAGTGATTTAAAAAGCATGAAGACCAGTTTCTTTTTAAGCTGTCAAGAGCCAGGTATTACTTTATAAGTGTAAATTCCATCAGCAGTTTATGAGGGATTTTTTTGCAGATGGGAAGAAAACATGGACAGGAGTAATGGACTCTGATTGAGAGGAAGCTTTATAGTTCGAAATAAATTCCTGTACTCATATAATCTTGTCTATGAAAAAAAGGAGGAAAAGCAAGAAGGAAGAAACATCTCTGACCATTTTGGCCAAGCAAAACAATTTCTTACATATTAAAATAAAATACTCATTAATTATAGCTTTTCTGGCATTGGATCTATCACCAAAGTGATTTTTTTTTTTTTTAAAGTCTCTCTGAGACCCACTGCAGCCCGGCATGTTTTGTCTGCCTCAGTTGTGGGAATGCTTTCTCTCCCTAGCTCCTATCTTCATCGCCTCCCTTGTTCAGAATGTTAACAGAAGGGACAAAAGAGATGGACTTTCATAACCGGCCCTTGCCACTGATTGTCACTGACAGCTCTTGCCAGGTTTTGCTCATGATGGACACCCAATCTGACAGTGCAAAGGGAGCAAAATATTCAGCTGGTCATGGAGGATGGGAGGCACCCAACCTGCCTGGGAGACAGAGCTGCACCCGCCACCCTCCCATGTCAAAGCGTGACACCCAGCATGTCTGCAAGGGTTTAAAAAACCCTTCAGGGCTGAGGAGATCCACAGGGGGTTAACGCTGGGCTGGGTTGCCACAACACTGGAGGCATTCAGATAAGGGGTCTGCAGTTGCTGCATAGGCACATTTGGCCCAGGTTGCCAAAGAGGCTGTGTGTGTTACTGCAGAGGAGTACACTGCCTGCCACTGTTGGGCTATTAGTATGGAAATGAGGCATGTGTGTGACAGGTGGCCTTACAACCAACACAATTAACTTTCTCCATTAGCTGACGCACTGACAAAACAGATGCAGCATCAATAAGCACCAAAAAACCCACAAACACTGAATAGGAATGACACATTGCACACTCCTATTATTTATAAGGAGGAACAGCATAATTTCCTTGGGATGCAGTGGTGAGTAGGAGGTGGATGGGTTTTTTTACCCTCTGATTATGATGTTTGATTGCTTTCTAATAGTTAGTTTAATTTTGAACTTTATAGCGACATCACTGTAAGCCTTCAAGAGCTCTTGGTGATGTGCAGTGGACCCATGGAGTTTTGTCACAGCCGTGGTGTAAGAAGAACACAGATAGTTTTGATTGGAAATAAGTCAAGTTGCAGGAGTCATATGACCAGACATAGGAACATCAGGCTCTGAACTAGAAAGAATTGCTTTCTAGACCTCCAGCACCACACGTGTTAGTTGCCTCTGACAACACTGGTAAGAACAATTAAGGTGGACCAGCTGGTCACGTCCCTAATATAGAGTTAAAAGTCCTCATGACTCAGCTGAAAACATGGGGTTGAAGAGGAAAGCTTGGCATATTAGATTGCAGCAGAGGAGCACCTTGTGTTGGACTCAAAGAAAATCAGCTTAGGTATTGGTTGTTCATAAGAAGTAAATTGAAAGAGAGGATGGTTTGGTTTGGGTTTAGATTTCCTGGCGGTTTGGGTTGTTTATTGTTTGGTTGTTGATTTTTGTTGGTCTGTTGGTTTGGTTTTTTTTCCAGATGGGTACTCCTAATAATATGTGCAAACCATACTGGAGATCTAAATAAGAGCAACAACTTGAACTGTCTGAAATGCAGAATTGTAATGTAATAACAAAAATTTACATAATGACCTCCTTATGTCAGCTGATATCTCGTGAAACATTTAGAGATGCACTGAGCAGCATCCTTGGCACAACTGAACTCTCATTTGCCTTTGGATCCACTGGTATACATCAGAGTTTTCCAAGGTTAATGCCATTAAAGATCCCATCTTGTACTATGCTGGTAAAAAAATGTCCTGGAACAGAGAGTCAGCTGACGAGTCATCCTGGTAGCATAGCAATTCATGGTGTATAGCTCAAATTAGGAGGATGTTTGAGGAGCTAAAGCACCCAGTTTGTAACAAGCCCAGTAAGACCATGGCTAACTTTCACTGTCCTGTGAGTTGATGAGTGGGAATCAGGACCACATCTCTCTCTGCAGGCTGCTGTGGCAAGACATGGCAACAATGGTACAGGCACAAGAATGGGATACATTCCACATGTGTTCTTTAACCATCCCTTCAGATCACAAACTGGGAAACAACATGCTGGGAAAACTTCATGGCCATGTCTACTTTGTGTTTCCAATGCTAGTTTCCAGGTGTCGGCAATCATGAGTTAAATTAAAGCTCAATTAAATTCTGTGAGAAAACAAAACAAAAGCACACAACATCTGTATTTGCCATGGTATTCGCTAATGTCTGCTTTAACTTAGAACAAATGTATCGTTTCTTCTCTCTAGTTTTTTGTTCAACATCTGTGTGCAGAGACATTTTTACATTAAGACTAGGTTCCCTAGAGTCCATAGTGTACATATATAGCAGATATGAATTTCTGGACCCTATGCTCAGATGCCAAAAATGGAAGAATATTTGTCAAGTGCCTCAATTCGATATTGATATTGGTGTTAGTATTACTGTAATATCAATAATATCATATGGGATGCAAGTCCAGTACAATTTCCTACAAGGCTCTGTGTTGGATGTGCTGCTTTTAAAATGAGACAAGAAATTGTCACCCTGACTGTGGAAAAGCAGCATCAAGCTGGTCAACTTCTACAGTGATAAGCTACTTTCTGACCATCTGTGTGCCTTGTAATATTTTCAGGTGCATAGAGAATTCCTCCCTAAGCATCTGTACAATGTTTTTGCAGTTTCTGAATTCTGCAATTAAAAGGTGGTGTGTTTCAGGCAATGTCAAAGCAAGTGGGGGTGTGTATTCACAGTTATGGGCAGAGCTTGTTATTTCTTAAAAATATAACTTGCTGGTGGTCTGATGAGATGTAGCTAGCCTGGTTCTGAGCCAGAGGTCTTCAATAAAAACAACTGGAATTTTCAGTAAGGTCATTTGGAGATACCTGAAGTCTGGGTTGTAAAGGTGTTTGCTGGCTACATTTCGCAGATATCGATCGGAAGACAGGATAATTTCTTGTGGCAGGACTGCTGACAGCAATGCCAACACCAGGCTTATGGTGTAAAGCACAAAATCTTAGCTAGACAGTACTAAGTCTCTCTCCATAATAATTACATGAGCTGTTAATTTTATTATTTCCTGTGGCACCTTGGGATACATGCCATAAAAGACCCCACTATTAAAGCATAGTTTAATTGATTGAATTATGGGATATTCTAAGCACAAATACCTACGAATCTAATTAGATGGCCTTGGTTATTCATTTCCTTCTCTCTTCTCCATAAATCCCATTTCCAGCTCTGATGTACAGGCACCTGCTCTGTGGAGCTTTGCTTCAAGAATCTTGTATGATAATAACAAACACATAAAGATGGCTGGATTTTCCTGTCTTGCATCCATTCCTCTACCTGACTGCCTAATTGCTCTCAATAAGTAGGTCTTAATGAGGTGGCTTGAATGGAGGTGCCTCCAGGGAGAGGGGTATGTGAGAGAGAATGGTGTGAAGGTAGGTTTTTCTTAATGGGAAATTCCCATTTTACTGCCTCTCTGTGCCTAAGGAGTTGCAGCCAGGTGATTGATAGACAGACAGACAGACAGACAGACAGCCTGTTGGCTCAGCTCAGAGGGCCTCTTCCACTGAGCTCTGCCATGAGTGAGAGGCTGAGATCTGGATGCAGTCACAACTGAAATTTCCTGATTCTTCCTGTTCTCACTTTCCGGTGAGCACTGTGTGAAAGGCTCATGGGAAACAGTTTAATCTGATGGCTTTTGCCAGTTTTATAGATATAATTTATTTGTGCATAGGCTACTAGCAAATCTTTTAGAAGGAAAGGAGGATTTTTAGAAAGTAGCCCAAATAAAGAAAGGAGGGTAGTGGTTGTGGTTGGGGGGGTTGGATTGTGATCATTTGCCCATGCAAACAAATAGCCACTTGTTCACAAGCATGTGTGGAAAAATCCATTACAGCAACTGCTCTTAGGAAAGCAAGGAAGAGAAGTGGTCACAGTAGAATCAAACAGCTATTTAGCATTCACTCAGAATTAATTGTTCCTATATTTTTCCATCTGGAATCATAACTTCTCCTGAAAGACTTCTCGTGTGCCTTGCTTTACCTGAAAGGTGCCTTTTTGTTTGATTTTGAAAGTCACCAGAATTTATCAAACAATTACCAAGCCAAGTCAGCAGGAAATCTGTGGATATCCATAGGTTCGTGTTTGTATTTGTCTCTCTCTCTATATATATATATGTATGTTTTCTTCCATACTTATTTATCTACCTATAACTGTTATTTCCCCTTTTAAAATATTAAGTTAGATTTTTCAGAGCACTGAAACTAGAAAGCACCAGTGTGTTCTGGCTGTTCACACAACTGCATAATAGCTGACAGGAGTGTTTCATTCTTAGCATGAACTTAAGCACTACTCCTGAATTAATCTCTCTGATTTTGACTAGAAAATCAGCTGATTAATATATAGGCTATATATGTAATGTTTTAAAAATAATAAATATAATATTAGATTGTAAGGTTATACAATTATAAGATTACAAGGTTATAAAATGATCACTACTAAAGTCCTTTTAGATACAGCAACATAGAGCTTGGACGAGGGGGGCATGGGCAAGATTCATGTGGTGCAGAGGGGTTGTGATGGCTGTGCTTCTCCCTTGACAGATCATTTGTAGAAAAGTGCAATAGCTGAAAAATTGCTGAGACTGAGCTGGCAAACTGACTGTGACCTGATTCAAAGCCTGTTGGAGTCAGCTGAAGCTTGAGGCAGCACAGCTGTGTGAGGGGCACTTGCTGGTTTGGGACAGAAACTGTTCCGAGTCATTTTCTAGCATGAGCATGAAGGAAGGCTTTTGTTCAGTTTGCAGCCTCTATTTCCTCCTCTCTGTTTAAATCTTCTCTGAGACTGTGGGAGTGTATCTTGGATTTACAGTACCTATGGCAGAGCTATAAAACACATGTCTGTGTACTTGGAGAATCCGAGGCTTTCTTTCCTGCCATGCAAAATAAAAGGCCTGCTTAAAAGCCCAGAGTGGCAAATGGAACTAATGGGAAAGGTACATCAGTGTGACCTAACTCCACTGGTTTAACAAGGCTAAAAATGCATGACTCAATTACACAAGAGTTAGCTAATGAGGAATGGGGAAGATGTTACAGTTTAAAACAAATGGCTACTAAATGAATTGGGTGCTGCCTTTCAAATCCATGCCATTCAACAAAAACCTGGCAAGACATTTTCTTCACAGGATATGAATCATCCGAAATAAAAAAAGCAAGACTAGGGCCACCTACATTCAGAGTTTGTACAGTATGACCTTAAGGCCCAACATCTACCAGAAGTTGAGTAGCAAAAGGCCAAGCTCCAAAGAATAAAAGGGCTTACATCAGTATTAAATAATTCTCTCTTAGAGATGCAAATTTCTAATTAGTTACTGTGGAAACTGTAGAAGCCTGGAAGTAAGCCCTGCACAATGAGAATGAGAGTTTACTTTTTTGATTTACTGCAGGGCTGCAGTAGTTGAGGGAGGGCTGAGAGAGGGGAAATAAATTCATTGCTTTTAACATGACAACAGAATAAAGTACAGCAGAAGAAGTGACTTTGTTTTGTGTGCTGCTGCGACAGATCCTAGAGAAGCTTTATGCCACATAGGCTCACTTAAAATGTCTCACAAGGCATTGTAAAATGCTTTGTTTACAAACAAGTGACTTTCTCAACACCCTCACTTGTTGCATCTCTGACAAAGCCTAAGAAGGGTGTTTTTCAAAGCCAGCATGAGCTGGAGCTGCCTTCTGTTGGTTAGGTGACCAAAAGGAGATACACGAACTTCAAAGCATGATGTTTCTGAAAATCAAGGTGCCTTAATCTGACATATGCTAAAGACCAAAAACATCTTTGTTGAAATGCTTTTAAATCCCGAATTCAGAATAGAATTAATTCTTTATGTAGTTATTTTCCTTGTTTCCTTGGCTACTACTTTGTTTTATTTGTAATTTTTCAGTTCAGAACTCTAGTGTAATTTCACTTTTACAGGCATGATTGAACATGTTGTGTCATCCTGTATGATTTGGAGTCAAGAGGGAACAAATGCCCCAGTTTTTGTATAAACCAGATGAATGTGAGATGCTTCATTCCTCACAAATCTGGATAACACACACATATTCAGTAAATTTCAGGGTGGTGTTCAGTAATAAGGCAAGGAACAATGGATACAAACTTGAATATAGAAGGTTTCACCTCAACGTGAGGAGAAACTTTACAGTGAAGGTGTTGGAGCACTGGAACAGGCTGCCCAGAGAGGTTGTGGAGTCTCCTTCTCTGGAGACTTTCAAAACCCACCTGGATGCGTTCCTGTGTGGACTACCTTAAGAGATCCTACTTTGGCAGGGGGGTTGGACCTGATGATCTCTTGAGGTCCCTTCCAACCTCTAACATTGTATGATTCTCTGTTTTAATGTATAGCCAACATAAACTCAAAAAGAAAATTAAAAAATAGATGTCTTCATGTGCTTGTTATTTCAACAAGAAACAATGCAAAATGTATGAATAAATTTAAATGTGTTCCTTGTCAGACGTGAGTGACATTGCTTGATATTCAGTAGTTAAATTCAGGGCTAGCTTGAACAGGGAACTGAGAATACTGTTGAATATAAATTTAGAGAAAGAATGAAAAAAAAATATTATGTTGTAAGTTCTGTGCAATCTGGGTTGTGAGGTTTGTTTTTGTTTTTTGTTTTGTTTTGTGAACTCTTATCTTCTTCTTTCTGACTCAGAAGAAATTGTTTGCTCCCCTGCAAGTGCTTGGGCTGGATGAGGATGCAGAGCATCATTGCAGTCTGGTCCAGCTTCTCAGACTTTTGCTCACAGTCTGGGACGTCCGGTCTCTGTGGGAGCTGATCTCAGGACAGATTCAGAGCAGTGGTCTGAGAAGGTCTGAGGGGCTGCACCCAGCTCAGATGCTTACAGACCACAACTGGCATGTCAACACTGCTCATAGTTTTGTTTGTGGGAGAAAGGAGTGGGAGGATCACAGACTGACATGACTTGCTGTAAGAAGCCTCTTATTTTGGAGCCAGTAGCAGTCTAACACAGACGCGTTGCTTCTTTTCAGCTCTGGCCAAGGAATCCACCTGTCTGAGCTAAACACTGGCACTGGTGTTTTGCCATCTGACCAAGGAGACAGCAGAATCAAGAAGACTGAAAACACTAGTCTGCTTGGTAGATGGACCACAGCCAAAATGAAGGACTGGGGCATTGCTTCTTGTCAGCAGCTGCAGAAGGCTACTTTAGTGTGATTCAGCAGAGGCAGGCATGTTAGTTCAGCCAGGATAGGGAAAGCACTGTTCCTCCTTGCAGGTCACAGAACAACAGAACGAATTACATCTGAATTGATGTAATTTTGTCCATGCATTTGTTAGCTCTATTTCTGTCCTGATACCTCCCCAGAAATGTCTGTAGCAAGGAACTGCTAATTGTAAACTAAAAGGAAGCTGACATTTTAAATATTTTTTTTGAAAATGCAGCTAAAATATTACAGATAACACAGAGGAAATAGAACTAACAATTCTGTCATGGGAAACCAAGAAAAACTAGGAATATTTGAAACTGATACAACTTTTATAAGCATGATTCTAGATTGGCACCAGTGCAGAATTTCAGGGTACATAGACTGAGCTGTTGCTGCTTTACACTGTCCTTGTGAAACCCCTGTCAGAGACCAAGTTGCACTATAGCATCCTTACCTTTGTAAGTAGTGGAAGAGCGGAAGTTGGCCAGATGTGACTTTAGTATTTGAATAGGAACTGAGCTGGGCATCAATCACCTTCTCCTTTCTCATTATCATCTCATGTCCATGTTTGATCCTGAATCATTTTTTTCAGTGGCTTTAGCTGTTCAAGCCCTTCCCTGAACTCTGTAATTAGCCAAACATATCAGCTCACAGAGAGCACTATTCTGCACATTTGAGCTGTAATTCTAAAGAAAGTCTCTAGCTCTTTTTAATGCTTCTTGCAGGTCAAACCCTGCCATCCTGGTCAGCCTGCTGTAATGGGTTATTTTCAACTGTATTCTCACTCTCCCTCAGAGCTGCACCCAGAATTGTCTGTCAGTCCCTTTGGATTGCTGCCAGGGAAGAAGCATTTTTATAGCACTTGTTTCCTTTGCTAATTCTGTACAAAGTGGCTTCTTTACTACTTTGGTACTGTCCTGTACAGGGGTTTGCATTTTCTCTCTAACAAAGTGCTGAACCAGTCACACAACCTCTTCTAGAGTTAACAATTAAGGATCACTATTTGAGTCCACTCAAAAATTAAAGTTAAAATGTGATTTTTTTAGTTGATAGAAAGGATCATACCAATCTGAAAAAAAGCACTTTTGTGCACAGTTTAGACCTCTTCAGACCTTTGAAAAGCTGACTCCAGCTGAAGTGTGCTAATAAATTCTGCAGCAATATTCCCAGGAAATTATCCCAACAAAGTTCTTCATAGATGATGGGCCATGAAGTTCCTATTTTCATAGGGATGTTTCTGATGACTTTCTTCAGGCTTCTGCCCTTTACAGAAGAATGACACATCTCAGGTTGTATTACTCATAGTAATCAAGCATCATAGGGTAGTGCTTTCTCCTTCTTCCCCTAACTACAAATAAAATACCACACATAGTTAAATGCTACAGATAGTGCACAAAAAGCCTCCAGGAGTCCTAAGAAATCTTGTTATTCCCTTATTTTTATATCTTGTATAAGGATTCATAGATACAATGCTAATGTTTGAAATACATTTGCATTCCAAATGCCTCAGAAACTATAAAACTCATAATCAGCTGTACTCTAGGAATTATTTGTAAAGAATTGGTCCAAAAGAGTCCATCAAAGTATTTTTCATCCTATTTTTTCATTCTGATTGATGTTTTTTCAGAGTTTGTTCAGAGCTCAGCATTCAAATTTGGAAAATTGCTGATGGTATGAAAGGCTCCAACTAGCTGATCCCCAGCTTCCTCCAAAGCCAGAGCTCCCAAAGTGCTCAGATCCTCCACAGCTCTTTTGGATGACTGGCTGTGAGCCAGAAAGCCTGGCTATTTTTAGTTTTCATCTTCTTCTGGCTTCTTTCACAGTCCAGAATATCAAGATTCATAGTACCAGGGTGTCCATCAAATGGATTACTTACGAGCTGGAATTTTATTCCCTTTTGTTTCCGATTGGAACAAAACCTAGATATGAAACTCCCCATGAAATGAGGTTACTTTTCTCTGAGAAGTTCTGCTCCAAAAAACCTGACAATGTGGTTTTCCAAGGCTTAGATGAACTTTGGGAAATAAATCTTTCAATTCTTCCTAGACTGATGTGAGAAATAGTTTATTGAATCATTTCTACTGAGAAATTAAAGGGAAGGAGAAGAAAGAAGCAAGGAAGGGATAGAACGAAAACTCCAGGGTCATGGCCTGACAAATTAAAATTAAGTCTGCTTTCTAAAATGAGTTGAAGATGTTTTATTCAAAAAATAGTCTTAAAGCACTTCTGTCCCAGCATACTTAGAGAAGTGGGGATGGTGTGGATATGAGAAGAGAGGATCATTCCTCTCACAATGCTAATAGCTTTACTACAACTCTAGAGGGTGATTAAGAATAAAACATTTCAATCCATTTTCCTAAGGAGCCTTCACTTAAAGAAGAGAAAAAAATTAAACCAAGACAGTAAAATTCTGAGGAAACAAAGGAGGGGATCTGCCAGTCTGTGAAGTCCTAATGCTCATTATATCTGGTGCATGTTTAGCTTGTAAGGAGGGCTTGGGGAGGAAAGTAATTTAAGCAAACCAACCTGGGCTGTCTTTTCATTCTTTGTCATGCACTGCTGTTGTTACCTTTAGAAATCCAACAGCGGGGCTGGTTGTGTCCTGTTTTAGTGCCCTTCGTAAAGCATTCCCTTTTCACCAGCTCTGATGGCCCCATTGGAGTGGCCATGACAATGGATGTTCATTTTACCGCTATAAAAGGGTTTAATGATTAAAAGGCCGCACCATTGCACTCAGCCACAAAACTCATTCTTCCACTTCTGTGGAGCCCTTTGATTCAAAATGTTCTTTTGACAGGATCAAGAGTGGTTTTCATTCTGTTGGGCAGCAGAAACATCTGCATTTTTTATCCTCTGCCTCCTCCTCAGTGCACATAGTTAATGTGTAATTAATGAAACATCCCTTCTCGGAGTGGCACACAATCAGGGTAGGTCTCCCACCAACCTCGCTCCAGCTCCAGTAAAGCAGGTTTGCTTTTATATCCTTGTACTCTCATTCAGCAGTAGTAATAAACCCAGTTCCAGGCTTATCTAGCCAGCTTACATCTTAATCTTTCTTTTCTCCCCCTTCTCTCTCTCTGGCTCCTCAGGGAAAAGGGATGAAAAAAAAAAAAAAGAACTTCTTTTTCTTTTGGGTTATCCAAGCACATTGGGCAGAGGGAAACCAAACACACAGCAACATTCAAAGCAAAACAGAGAGAACAAGAGGTCTAGGGAAAAAGTCCCCTCCTCCCTTCTTTCCCTGGAAGGAAAAATAAAGTAGTCAAGCAGGCTGAAAAGGCAGTTACCCAGGAAGGATTTCTAAACCCTATAGGTTAAAGCCTTCAAGAGCAGGGAAGTCTTGCTCTCAGTGCAATGCATCTGTAATCGAATACATAATGTGTCAGAGAAGTACTGCATCCTCCCACAGAGTAGTAGCCTCCTCATGTGCTCTTACATTTGCAGAGTTTGCAAGGTTGGGAGTGTGCTTGAGAGGTCTAAAATTAATCCCCAGGTCCTCTCAAGGCTAAGGCTATGTACAGCACAGTGACTGCTGCATGTTTTGCAATCATTTATTTACATAAAGCTTTTCTAAAGGTACCAGGAGTAACTATATAGAATACTGTATTTAATTATCACTAATAATTCCTCAGCAACATTGGAGTGGCTCTAAGCTATCAAAATGGACTCAGATGGATCATGATTCACCAGTAGCTTGCAGGTACATTTTCAGAGCCACATTTATGCAGCAGCTCTAGACACTATTGCACTGTGAGCACATTGCCTATAGAAAAACATGACAAGGCAAAGACAAGCAACAGACCTAAAAGAGAAATATGTGGGCCCATGCTAGTTCTACCTGCAATAATGTAAAGTAGAATATCCGTAAAGCAGATAGAAACCATATGGGGAAGCAAAGTCATCCCTTTCAAACTTGCCTGCCTGTGCTGCTCTTATCCTTGATGTCCTGTGGCCTCTTGTGGCTCTGATAGATGAAGGGAAGAACAATTTACTCTCAAGGATTTGATTTTCAGCCAGAGATTCAACTGCAGATGTAGAATAGATAGGTATACAAAAAAATAATATCTGCTTACTAACACCTCTGAATGAAGTCTGGTGCATCCCAGTCTACTTAAAAACTCAGGTAAAATTCAGGAAGTATATTTGCCTGAAAGAAAACGTTCAGAAGTAAACCACAACATTCCCTTTCCCCTTCACCCTCTTGCAAACCAGACTTGCTTCCTGTCCAAGGATCCTTCCCACCCAGAGGAGGTGTAAACCACATGTGTAAGTTGTTCTTCTGTTGAGAGGAATCATGTCTTTGCTTCCTAGCTTTTGGGACCACATCCTAGTCATCCAACTCCACTCTCCATAAGACATTTAGTCTCCACTATTTGTTTATCTGTGAGTAACAAAGAAACCTAAATGAGTTACATTCACAGCTAAAAATGTGTGCCCACTGAAGAAGCTTAGGCCCTCTTCTGAACCAGTCTCTTTGGAAGCTTAGCCTTTGCTGTATATGTCTTCACGTGATCTATTTTATTTTCTTGGTTTCAAAGAGTTGAAACTGAGTGCATAAAGCATCATCCAATTTTCTACAGTACACTTAATACAAAATTTTATTAGTGTTCCAATAAAATCAGATTAATATAGGAAATGGTTACTAATATGTAATGCTGTAACTATTGTTTCTCTTCTTTGGAATCATAGCTAGAAGGAAGATCTACCTATAAATTCAAGGAACTGGTGAAAAAGAGTTGGTATTAAAATGCCCAACCAGAGTGATGCGCAACAGACGTGGTTCTTGTGCCAGTCCAGTTCTGGGTAACCCCAAAGAGACCAGTGGAATTACTCTGTTCCATCCACAGGCACACCTGCAGCAAAAAAATCTGTTTTCAGGCAGATATTTTAACACAGTCTTTGCTGCAGTCAGATGTCATTTGTCTACAAATAGCAAAAATCAAGATCTGGAGCAGGGCAAGGGGAAACAGCATCTTGCAACATGACTCTTTGGGCCAAATTCCACATGCACAGCTCCTACTGAGATCCAAATATGGGAAACATTTGTTTCCAGATTGAGCACAGAATGTGTCTCTATTGTTATTGAAATGGCAAGGGACATGAGCTTTTGAACATTATTCCATTGGTCAGACTTGCCAGCTCAACCTATGTCCAGTGATCAGAAAGAATTTCACTAAATAATTTATTTTCTGCTTTCACTATGGTGCATGCTGCAACATTGGAGAGAGTGGGCTGATAAAAATAGGCAAATTCACTGTGGGCAAACTTCGCTCGAGAATGTTGGCTGCAAGTGTGCTTAAATAAAGGGCTTCCTACTTCTTGAAAAAGAAGTGTGTCCTTCTGATCTTGTGCCACAGGAACTGGTGTGCTGGGAGGATCTGGGACAATTGCTACAGTCACTGAGCTGTAATGCAATACATTTGAATTCCGGCCAGAGTCTGGGAAGTCCACGTTAGCTTGCCAGACTGTTCAGAAAAAAGGGGCTTCAAAGAGAACTTTTTACCCTTGATTCTAAAGTGTAAGTGAGTACGGAAAAAGTATAATGTTTGCTGTTGGGATTAGCCCCCTACTGTGCCAGCCACATACGAGCGCACTGAAAATTGGCGGCATGCAAGGGGAAACCTCTCAGCTCGCTGCAGCTGAGCTAAACTCAGGGTAGATTTCCAAGCACCAGAGCAGAAGGTGTGTGAACCTCATTATCGTCTCCTAGCATAGAAAAGGAACAAAGCAGAAATCTCACTGAAAGGAATGGAAACCAAAGACCACGTAGGATGGGAAAACGTTCCCCATTTTAAGTGGTATAAGAAAGCCTTTAGCAGTATTGAGGGGCTGATTAAAAGGACTTGTTGCAACTTTGTACACTATATACAAAGCTAAAAAAAAACCCTACGAGTACAATATGTACTATAAGGAAAAAATCTATTTCTGATTACAATTATGTTAGAGGATTTTTCAGTTCCATGAAGAAGTAATAGGAAAAAGATTATCTTCTATTAGATGGTCAGCACTCTGCTCAGCTTAGGAAGGACTGGTGTCATGCTGCAACAGTTTTTGTTCATGCAGACTAGTCAAGCATAGCACAGAATCTAAGAGTCATTCTACCCAGTACGATGTCAAGGTTTTCCCTTCATTTCCAGCTTCTCACTTATGGCTTTTCACTGACTCAGGAGCTTCTTTAGAAGCCTTTTGTACTTCCAAATCTAAGAGCCAATTTTGACTTTTCAGGGTATCTGCCAAAAGGAGAGCTACATCTACACTAGGAACAGGATGCTCACCGTTGGCACTGCTACTCTGTGAGCTCAGTAATTTCCCTCACCACACTATTCACAGCCACAAGTGAGAGGTCTGCATTCTTCAGATCAGACCTGGGGGAGAGTTTTCCACCACAGAACAAGTGGAACAAGCGTGCAGAACAAAAGTCTGCCTAGGATAGCTTCGGGCAGTACTGAGAGAAGCTGATCTAGGCACCTATTATCCTCCTCCATGGTCAGAAAGGACTGCAGGGATACCTATTTAAGGTGCCAAACCTCCCACATGGAACTGTGAAATGGAAACCAATTTGCCTGAGGAAGCAAGGATGGCCAAGAGAAACACTACCAGACCTATTAGCAGAAATGGCAGGGAGCTGATCACTGGGCAGAAAACGGGAACAGCAGAAAGAGAGAGAGAAGTGCAAGAGCTGTCCTGCCTTCTTTTGCCAGTACTGGCAGAAGAACGATGCAACACAGTGTAGTCGGACAGCAGGCCATAAACCAGCTGGAAGAGAGGAAATTGCTTTGAGGACTGATTGAAGCCAATGTGGGTACAGTCAGGGAAACTTCAGTGACGTAGATTGTACTTTTTTTTTTTTAATTTTTTATTCTGAGCTCCTGATTGGCATGAATGCCAACTTCCAAATGAAACTTGGCCCAAAGGATAGAAACTGCTACACCATGTCAGTGGGCCACAAATGAAATCATCTGAACATTGCCATCTCACATACAAGTTTCTCCAAAGTAGTTTTGTTAATACTCTGTTTAAATATGGATCTAATTTGAGCTTATCTTGCAGACTAAGTAGCAGATATCTCCCTAAATCTCATGCTGGAGGCCTGTGTGATGCCACTTTGAAAAAAAAAAGGAGAGGTAGGAAAATTCATTCACACATTGAGAGCTGCTAAGGAACAGAATTTTGTCTTCAGTTTGGAGTAGGAAAAATGTGCTATGAATTAATAAACTGAGGCTGTGATACATATTGTGGCAGTGATGTTTAAACCACCTCTAACTGTCCTCTCTCCACATTTCATTTACACCTCTACTTCCACTCCTGCCTGCACTCTCCTGTATCGGTACAATGGTTTTTGTAGACTGTGGTAAATGACGATATTAATTAATCTAGATGAAAAATAATCAAGGAAGAAATACTGCAAAGTTTTATTTCCTACCCAGATCAGTTCCATAATATCATCTGCCATAGGGGGCATGAGAACAGCTGTTGTGGAACAGTAGAGGATGTGATGCAGAAGAAAGAATCCAATCAGTCAGGATTGATGCCCCAAAAATTGTTCATATAACCACAGCCTGAAGAACTACATTGTATCAAAACAGATTTGATAAAAAAATAAATTACACTGATGTGCACCTGGCCTTCTCCACTTCTTTGAATGGAGATGTATCTCCCACATACTTGGAAGAGAAATTTGTAATAGTGTATGTATTTACCATTCTAAATCAAGAGGCAGCATGGGACTCAGCACTGCTGAGACTCCACTGCTTGCCTGGACCTCACAGAGATCCAAGGTCCTTGCTGGCATCTCTGAGCCTTTATCAGATATCTCCTGCCCTGCTGTTCTCAGTTCAGGACTGTGAGCTTTAAAGAACATGTTGTCAGACGATCTTCATTTATGTATGACATGCTTTGCTTCTCATAGGACCATAGAATTGTTAGGATTGGAAGGGACCTCAAGGATCATCTAGTTCCAACTCCCCTGCCATGGGCAGGGACACCTCACACTAGATCAGGTTGCTCAGAGCCACATCCAGCCTGGCCTTGAAAACCTCCAGGTTTCTACCACCTCCCTGGGCAACCTGTTCCACTGTCTCACCACCCTCATGGTGAAGAATTTCTTCCTAACATCCAATCTGAATCTAAACATTTCTATTTTTGTTCCATTTCCTCCTAGTCCTATCATTACCTGACAGCCTAAGAAATCCCTCCCCAGCTTTCTTGTAGGCCCCCTTAAGATACTGGAAGGCCACAATAAGGTCTCCTTGGAGCCTGCTCTTCTCCAGACTGAAGAGCCCCAGCTCCAGACTGAAGAGCCCCAACTCTCTCTGTCTGCTTAATGTAAAGCACATGAAATGGATTACTTAATCCAGCACAATTACTTGCTAGATGCCACTGTGACCAACTGCTGCTGCTTGCAGTAAGCAATGCAGGTGCAGCAATATGGTTGTCCATGGTTTTGTGGGTTTTTTTGTGATTACAAATCTCACAGATCCTTTAGGGGTATTTATTGTGCAAGAACAGAAGGTATAGCTGCAAATCAAAGAGTACCACCAATTTAAAAAGAGAAACTTGGAAAAGTAGGAGGTAAACAGAGAATAAACTCTGATCACAAAAAGAAAGTCCTAGAAACACTAATTTTTGCATATAAGCTTTCCTGACAGAACTAAGAGGAATAATTTACTCTAAACAGAGTGCTGTTTTGGTTGCCCTATTCCATTTGTGCCCCATATAAGCATTTCCTTGAAATGGACACGGCTTTAATGTTTATTTTGCTACTGTGGGCTCAAAAGCCTGATTTAGTAGTTCTTCTTTTTTAATATCTTTTTGCCTGTATGCTCATTTAAAATGTTGATTGCCTTTCCTTGACGGTTTGGCTTAAGAAACATGCTGTGGAATTTAAATTCATCCCCCTCCCATGCTAATGTTGACATTATTTGTGTGTAAACACATTACATGGGATAGCAGAAATGTAAATGAGATTTCAGTGTTGAGTTGATTTATAAACAGCCAGTCTCTTAATTTATTGATGTTGTCTTTGTGCTGTTTGCACATGATTAGCAGCATATACCATACATAGGGTGCCCTTCTGTAACACGTTCAGAAAGAAGACATGCAAAAAAGTATACCATTATAGCACCAAATGAAGATCTTATTGAGCTTCAAGATGCTTTGAAACATGTAATTACCAACTTAACTCTGCCTGTGAACTTGTCCTCATTAACTCCATAATTAGCAAGATCTTGTTTGATCTTGGAGTTCATTAGACATTGCAGCTGGAAGATTGTTTCAGTTTTAATACATCAGAATAGACAATTAAAGACATAATAAAGAATCAATATCACTTCCCTGTTTCTTAGTTTTTTTCCAAGGTTGCAGTGTGCCTAATTAAACCTGGTTTGGAACAGTGAAAAATTAAAAAGTAATGTGGTCATATTTATTTTGGTTTAACAGGCTATTTAAAAGGCTGTTTGAAATGTGCTTTGTGAAACGGTTTCTACCTGCTCGATGAGTAAACAGATGTGATGTCTCCAGATTCTGCTGCAGACTGGAAACTGAGATGTTAACACTCCTGTTCCTTCTTTTTAGCCCATGACCCAATCCAGCCTCATAGTTCACATCAGCTGGTACTGCAATATCAAGAGAAAAACTTACTGAGTTCAAGTTATTTACATGGCTCTGACTTTCCTACAATACAGGCCCAAGTGATACACATTCACCCTCCAGAGCAGAACCTAATTATTCAGTGCATCAGGACCTCCTCTTGCAAGACAGCTGAAAAACTGGCATAGTGTTGAGAGTATATGCAACAGAGCCAAGCTTGAATTCACACCATTATGGGACTTCTTTCCCCTCTGCTTTCTGCACAGCAGACAGACTGGGATCCTTCCACACACAAATAGTTCTCCAGTTGTTATCAAGACCTAGAAAGAAACGGTAAATTAGAGAAAGAGAAAGAAAAAAAGCAAAAAAGGTGGTCTATTCTCAGAAACCTGGACTTGATTCTGCCCTCTGCCTGTGTTCTGACTGACAAACAACTGAACTGCAGTATGTTTCTCTATTTTCCAGTGACAGAGTGAGGCTCTGAGACTTAACTCTGGAAAGACATGTCAGAAACCTCAATGAAATTTCCCATGTAATGAAATGAAACAACATTCTAAACAAGGTTAGCAAGATTCAACATCCTCCTACATAGGTACTTTTGTCTTAGTCTTCCATCATTTTCATTCAATAAACACAGTTGACTGATGACACAAATCATGTCACTGAGAGAGAAGTGGATAATGAAGGACCACTGAAGGACTAATCCACATAAGCTTGCAGTTAACTCTTGAATTTGTGTAGATTTCAACAGTAAACATTCCAAATTCTTTCATTCTACAGGATGTCACATCTCTTCGTTTGCAACCACTTGAAGTTAAATTGTTTTAAAGACATTAATGCTTCTCTGATTTAACCTGAAACAGACTCTCATTGTTGGCATTTGGAGCAGATTATAGAATTAGGGTCAGATCCCTAGCTGCTGTGAATCCATCGAAGAGAACAAAATGACAATAAGAATCCTAGTTTAGGTACCCTGAATACCCTGTACCCCTTCATTTATGGCACGATCAGGGGAAAAAGTAATTGCCCATGAGTGAGTGTTGATGTACCAAGACGACTGTAGAAAAGCAGAGACTGCAACATGTAGGTTTGATTTTCTTCACTGTGACACACTCCAGTGCATATGCTACAGATCCTTACTGCAAATGAGAACTGCTCCACTGGCAGCAGCCCACTGCTTTGCACAGCTACACAAAAGTCTGAAGCTGACCCAACCACACCTGCACTGTGTGCAGGTCTTCCCAGGTGTGGTCCTTTGCAAACCAGCATTTGAACTGATGTTAGAAAGACCTTTACAATCTTGTCTTGACATTAAGTCAATTGTGATCCATGTCCTGTCTTCCCACTGCCCAATACAATGTGGATATATCTTAGCTTGGCAAGACATAGATGTTTACCTCATTTTCATCTTTACCATCACCTCATAATAAATGGGTCTTTGGTTGGATCTGCAGCACTCCTTGTCATAGCCAGCTGGGCAGAATGACTAAATGAACTTCAGCCTCTGACACCTGAATGTCATCAGGTGATGGATCCTTGAGAGCCAAAACTGAGCCTTGCTACATCCTCTCTGGCACTTCTGACCTGGGGCTGGCATGAAACCTGGTGACAGAATCAGCACTTACCTGAGTGAAGCAGGGAGAAACAGCGTTGTACAATTCAGAAAACCCACTGCTGCGGGTCAGCACATCTCCTCTTTACTCTGACAGGCCCTGAGCAGACACATAGTTGGATTGCACCTGGCCGTGTTACTGTGCAAGGTTTCTGGACATCAAAATGCCTGCCAAAGTTGGCAAGGACACTGCTTTCCTCAGGTCCTTCTGATCAATGCTGAGAGCCATGGCCTACTGGTCTAGACTTCAAGATCCTGGAAGAAAGGGTTGACAAAACATTGGCAACATCACAAGAATTTTGTCTAGCTGCAATCTTTCAAAAAGTACCTGTGCTCCTGTACCAGTGGTGCCTGTTCCTTACAGGCTCTGCTGCCACCCCCCTGTACAGGCTGAGATTGTGGAAAGCTCTGGGGCTTGTTCAAAATGGCCTTGAAACAGAGGGGTCCAAGGAGGATGCAATGAGGACAGCAGCTGTGGCATGTGCAGGAGCAGCTAAAAGACATGATAGCACCACATGTGCTGGCAGACTGACTGGTGCCAGGGCTTGGGCTTGGGCTTGGGCTTGATCAGCCATGCTATAAAATTGTCAACTGGCTTTGAACTAGGCCACCACATGGCTGTGGCTTCCACTCAACGAGAAGTGCACAAGGACAACTTCTGTAGGGGATGCAGCAATGTGAACATGGGCCACTCACTGCCTGCTGACCTCAGAGCCCAGAGGCAATCCGGGATCCATCACACCTTCCAGCACTGAAAGACAAGGTGGTGTCAGTTGCCTGGGATGGGTCATCAGAACACTGGGACTGGCTGCAAGGCAGCTGTTTGCTAGGCAGGCCTGGGCTGCTTGGAAACCTATGCCTTGGTGATGGCAAGGTCTGTGGTGTGCCCTGGGCAGGGCTGCAGTCATGAGGCTCAGCCAGGGCAGGTAGCCACCCAGGGGAAAGCGAGCACATGTGTTATCCTTTGCTCCCCAGAGGAAACCCTCAGGGATGGTAGTATAAGCCACTCATAATATGGGGCAATACAGGCCAGGACGGCTGAGCAGTCCCAGATTTCCATTGCAGGCTGACCCAGAGAGATGCACCACTACCACAGAGCTCTTCCTGCCATCTAGAGGGCTGGGCTGATGAGCACCTTGCAAGTGCTGTGGAGCAGTGGGTGACAGAATGCAGGTGCTGACCCGCCACATGCCTGTTGCACACCAGGGTGTGGGTGAGGCCTGCCAGCAGGAGGACATAACACCTTCAGAAATCAACCTCACCTTGTTTCACCTATGAAACGCACAGCATCCTAAGGGGGTGATAGCCCCCTTAGCCCTCAGGCGCCTATGGGCTATAGGGCCGTTTCATGTGAATGAAGCCAGCTTCCCTAGAGACAAATTGCTTCCCTCAACTTTCCTGGTTGGGAAGTCTAAAGTAAGGGAACAACTGTGCCAGTGTACCCTAGCCTAGAGATCTCCTGACCCAGGGATTTTCTCTGTCCTGAAGTGCTAGACTTTGGCAGGCCACTCCCCACCAGCCCACTGGAGGCACACTGGCCATGCTGCGGGTAGGGTGGCACAGTTGGAATCAGAGGAGATCATGGCTGCTGTATTAGCAGTGCCCATTGAAGGCCAAGACTAGAAACAGTTATTCATGTGAGCTGTGTCTCTGTAGCCAGCTGTGGGGTTGAGTCCACACAGCTCCACCAGCACTAGCTTAGATTCACAGATTCATAGAATGGGTTAGGTTGGAAGGGGCCTTAAAGATCTAGTCCCAACCCCTCTGCCATGGGCAGGGACACCTTCCACTAGACCAAAGATAGAATTTTAATTCTCATCCCATTTTTTCCTATGTGTTCTCTGATGCACATGGCAAAACTTCTCTAAGCTGTTTCCTGTTAATGAAGTGATTTTAGTGCATTGTGGGGTTTGGCTTAGCATGCTTCCAAGGGCAAAGTTAAGGATCTGTCTTTTTTTTTCTGTCCCTGTGACATTCAGGAAGTTCATGTACAAAATAAAAAAAAAAAAAAAATGGACTCCCAGTCCCCAGGCCGATTTTGGGATGCTTTATACTATCTCTAAACAGCAGGTTAATTTCAGCTGACACTTATTTATGAAAGCACAAAGTCTGGTGAGGTAATAAAAGAGTCAACTCCTAGAGAATATATAGCCTTAGATTTTCTTACCTAATATGGTTTTATCTGGAGATTTATTGAGCAAAATAAAGATTTGGCTGGCAAATAATGTTATCAATTGCTCCATATTTTAAAATCTTTTGAAAGCACATGCAAAAAACAGATTAATTTCCTTTTACACTATCTACTGTGTGGTATAAACACACTTTATTCAGTGACTAGCCAAGAAAATATAAATTAGCTGTCTGACATTCACATAGCTGAATTATATGACTTGTATGTTGGAAAAAAAACAAGCAAACAAACAAAAAAAACCCCATAGGGTTTGTTAGCATCCAGGTAGATATTAAGTAACAGCCTAGTCAAGTGCTGAGGTTTCAGTGTTAAATCAAAGACATAGAAGCTTCTCCCATTTTCCCTTTTACCAATGTATGGTCAGAGGATCTGACTGAAACCAGCCTGAAATTAGTTTTCAGAGATGCTGCATGAACAGCACCACCAGTCTCTTGTGAACTGACTTTTCTGCTGTTGTTAGTGCTCAGCAAAAACATCTGCTTATATGGCCTGATTCTCCCTTCTGTGCAGTGTAAGACATTCTCCCTGACAGGGAGGCAGGGACCTTGACTGGGGCCATGATCCCAGCTCCCCTTCCTATCTTTGTGGCCAGGGAAAGATGAAGCAGTAGCCCACCATTCCCTACACAAATCTGCCATTCAGCAGAGCAAGGTTGGGAAATAATGAAGTCAGCACATTAGTGCCTAGCCTGCTGAGCTCACTCTGCTGAAAGCTGCCGGTGGGTGAATTTCCCAGCATTGGGAAACTTTGTCTCAGTTCTGCGGGTTTGCTCAAGTGTGCGATGGCTGTTTGCAAGGGAGCTTTCCTGCTGGGTGGGTTTGCTTTCCTCCTTGCAGCTCTGGGAAGGTGAGAGCTCTCCTTCATGTCTTCCCTGCCCCCACCGCTGCCCCTCACTCACCCCACAAACACAATGCTCTTCCAGTGGGTTCACTCCGCTAGGGAGCTTTTCCCTCTCCCAACTCCCACACTGGGACATTTTTCCACATTTCCAGGATTATGGCCACTTTCACTTAGATCTATGTGTGTTGCCTTCACATACAAAGAAGCACTTGGGGACGGGATTAGTAGGATTAGAAGAGATTCACATATGTCCAGTTCAAGCAATTGGTATTCAAAGCTTTACACTTCCAAATGCCACCAAGAGAGAGAAAAGGGGCTGGGAGCTTGCTTTGCATTTCAGCACCTTCCTGCGGGGGACAGGGCCCTTTGTCCGGGGAGGGGTGGAGGGAGGTGGGGGTCGGGACACACACACAGAAATCCTCCTCCCCCGCCCCCCCCGACTCCTTAATCCAGCACCCTTTAGCCACCAACTCTTTCCCTTTAGTACCACCACTGGGGCTCTCCTATAGCCCCGACGAGAAGATAGAAGGATCGTGGCTTTCCTGTTTCTCTTTTTAGAGCAGCTCCTCTGTGAACTTCTGGCAATCCCTGCTGGGATTTGATAGGCAAATCAAGGTCCTCTCCCGTGCAGTTTGTTGTGATATATCTTGTCTTTGGAAGACAAAGAAGTATCACTGGGTTTAGAATATAAAGGCACAAAATTCTGAAAGAGTTCCTTTGCTCATAATAAGGTAAATTCTTCCTTGTTAAGTGAACTGCTCATGCAGGCAAAGCGAAGGCTCAAGATGTTTAAGTGTGTTAGGTATTTCTGATAAGGTTACAGAAAAAAGCATGCTTTTTTCCCTCACATTTTTTGACAGACTGCCTTCCTCATTGCCTGCAGGGCAATAAGAGTTATGATTTCCTAATATTAGCTACTTCAGTTAAAGCACAGTTTATGTAACACAGTTTGCATTTTAGCAAACACTCCAGATATAAACAAATAATATTATTAAAAAATTAAAAGGAAGGCATTAATATTAGTCAGTGCAATAAACCTCTCTGTAGTATAGTGAGAGATTTTTTGAGCAGAGCAGGTGGAGCCTTTTTTTAATACATTCATCCATTAATTAATTCATTCATTCTTTTGTTCAAGTCTTTCTGCTCACTTTCTGCTCACTAGGATAAAAGCTCTTGTGGAATACTATATTGTTCGCTATGACTTATAAGAGACAGGAACATACAGAAACAGATTAAAAAAAAAAAAAAAAAAGGAAAACTTTTCATACCCTGCAGAATATCTTTGTGTATCTTTGTGCATTTGTTTTACAGTTGTCAGTCCAGAAATTAAATTTCAGATTATATGAAATAGGCTAATGAAAACTGAAATGTTGTCAAAGTATCAAAGAGTCTCTTTCAATTATTTCCACCTACTTTTATCTTTAAAAGATGTGGAGTTCTGGATATTATCTGAAGTCAATATACTTAATATTAATTTACTGGTACCAGAGTGAAACGATATAAAACTGTAATAAAATGTGCCAAGTCTGAGATAATGTTTTGTTAACTTCCTATTTTAGAACTCCAATATGCTCCAATAAAAACAGGTGGGAAAGGGTACCATGAATATCCAGACTGAAGGAACTAAATGTATGAATTTGCGTGGTTTTCATAAGTCAGAAAGTTTTGCAGTGTACAAGTGACTATAGGATTTCAGATAGGTGGAAACCCTTAAAACACTAAAAATCAGGTAGGTTATCAGGTCTGTACACGCTTCCCAAATCTTCAGGGAGATCTGAATATTTCACTTACATTAATGATGAGAGTAGGCCTTTGCAACTTAGGAAAAGTAGCAATATCTGAAACTGCCACACACTGAATACCCAGTTCGGGTATTCAGCCTGCCAGCTGTGAAGAAGAAGTTCACTTAGTAATAAAGTCGATATGAAAAAGAAAAGACAACTCAAAACTTAGGCACCTACAAACTTCTTTTATAAATTGAAATTCATTTTCAGACATGGCAAAAAGTAATTAACACTGCAGCAGTGAACATTAGTCATACAGAGACATAAAATGAAAAATGCATATAATTTCTTGCTTCTTCCCCTTTACTTTTTATTGTTCTGCTTATTGTTGCCCAGTCCTTTCCATCTGTCTGACCCATTTACACAGTAATCCACTCAGTGAAGATTTTGCACAACTCAACATATCCATCTTTTGAGGGATCTGTTGGTCTCACTGTACTACAAGTTAGCAAGAGTTAATGAGGAGTGCAAAATGCTGTTCAACAATTAAGAGGCAAAGGATTTTCTTTGTTTTTGTGTGTCTCATCCCACTTGAGAATGACCTTCTTTGTGCCTGGAAGAACTTAGAGCTATTGCCTTCCCTGAATATACAAAGTATCTGAAAGAAAAATGGGGCTAGCAAAGGAGCAGCACCAAGTGTTTGTTTTGCTGTGTACAACCTGGTTGAGAAGGAGCTATAGCTCCCAAAATCCTGTTCCATATCATGTTCCCATTCAGTAGTGTTTCCAACAGCCGAGCAGAGGACTTGGGCAACTAACCTCCACAAAGGAATGTTTCATATCCCTTGTATTTCCTCTCCAAATTAAATTTGCTGGCAGTATCACAAGCCACTGGGTTCCACATGAAGGTAGAGATTTAGCAGGCACCCAGTTAAGCATTGCTGCAAAGAAGTGTCTTCCTGACAAAGAGATAATGGCTTCAAGCTAGAACTGCAGACATGAAAATGCTGCTACTGGACACTTACCTTTGACTCAGGTGTAAAAGAATAGCAGACCATATGGTTAGAGAAACAGTGTTGGAGAACTAGAGAAGTGGCTTGCTTTTCACTCTCAAGTCCTTCCCTGAGATATTTTTGCTCAGCATCAGTGACTGAAAATAAACTGTGATCTCCCTAAGCTGAGCTCAGTGCCTATGGCTGGCATGGGTTCTCTTAAGATATTATTATTACCATTTTGCTAATCAATTTCCTTCTTGGGAAACAAATATGAAAGGGCCTGCCCCCAATTAAAGTGTCTTTGTTTAAAAACTAAATTATCTTATTGGAGTAATTAAGCCCTTCCTTACAGTTCTCACGGCTTTATTTCGAGGAACTACACTAGTGCTTTGTATTTTAGGGGCTTGACTTCTGAGTCTGTTGAAACCAAGAGACAACAGTCAGCTTCAATATGGTTTGGTTATGGCCCTGATAGGCCTTGTAATAAGCAAACAAGCTCCAGTTTGTCATTGCTTCAATAGTTAGTTATTAATCTTTGCCATAAGCTGATGAGAAAAGATGGTGTTGGTGGACCTAGACTTCCCTTCCTCTCTCTCTTGTAAGAGACAGAGAAGGGACTTTCATGGTCCTTGCTGCTGTTGTGTCTGAACCCTTCTAAGCCTGCTCCAAGCTGCCAAGCAGCATAAGCTCTCAGTGTTATATCCATAGGCTTGTAGATTTTTCAGTCAAACACATCCTGACCTAGGCCAAAGAAATGCAGCCACCAGTTTCCCACAGTACAGCAGCCCTGTGCCTAGCTCTAAGCACTTACCTAGCAGAAAATTCCCCTGCAGGTACGCTGTTGCTTCTATGAACAGGCCCAGGACCTTTGTTGACAGTTTGACATGAAGTCTAGAGGGAGGGGCTACGGGTGTGGTGGGGCAATGACCATTGGGCTACACACTACCAACACCATAATTTTCTGTGTGCCTGCTTTCTGATCATCATTCTTCTCTCATCTACTTGTGCTTGACGTTATTTTCCTCCAGTGTATTTCATTTTCCGTTTGTGGAACTGTCTTTACATTAGTGTTGCAATTGCCCTTGAAAATGGACTGTTTTCTTTCAGCTGTAACTTTACACAAGATGATAATGGAGAGTGATTCCAATTGTAAAGGTGGGAAAATGTGATTTAAATGGTGAGGAAAAAAAATTATGTAGTAAAGTCTCCTTGAACATTTAATCTTTTAACAGCTTGACTAAAAGGAGTATAGCAAGAGACTCAGAAGTGATTTATAAAAACAGCCTTGTGCCTTAGCCAGGCCAGATACTGCCATCGTTTCTGGTGTTCATTAGCATCTCATTGCACATGTCGTCCCATTGATCCCAATGGAACAAGCCCACACAATAGAGTTCTATTCAGGGGTGGTGGAGGCAGTCCATACACCCATCCCCAAGCACTGAGACATAGCAAAGGCTTGTGAATAGACTGCAGATAATTTTTGTTGTATCTTCTAGAATTTGTACTAGCCTATTAACAACCCGTAAATATTCGCTTGAGACATGCATTGTTTAAAATTGAGATACAAAATGAGACAGGGATTTTTTTTCTTTCTCATTTGTGAGTCTTCCACACTTTCAAATGACAAGTGAAAAAATTATTCAATGATTTCCATGGCCTGCTTATTTTCACTATAGTTATGAAAATTAAATTGATTTAAACCTATTTGTTTCTCAGATAGAAAAACATTTTAATCTTCAGCCATTATGCCACTCTGGTCTAAGATAACTTTAAACTGTTGAGAAGTTTATCACACAGTGGCGCATCTGGGGTGTCTGATGGGGGGGGTTTGGGAGGGGAGCAGTGGGGGAGATCTCATGTGATCTGTGTCCATCTCCTACTTTGTTTATATATGATATTTAAGCACACAAAGTGACTTTGAGACTAACTCAGTAACTGTCAACTACCTACTGAAACAATGAGGGAAAGGGTCCTTATTTTAGAAATCATTGAGTTTCAGTATTAAACTGTAGTTGATGGAGAAAGTTCACAGTAAATTAGAGTGCAAATAACTGCAAGTGATGTGAAAGGCCAGAAAGAAAGACAAAGAATAGTTGCCCATTTGAGAACATTAGCATTTTAGGTGTGAATATAGGCCCAAAACATTAAAGCAAAAGAGAAAACAGAACAGAGTTATTATCCTTCAATGCAGTGACAATCCAGCCGTGATTCCAGAGTATGTGACGAGTTAGTTTGCCAGGAATTCCAGATTTTGCCCATTCTGCATGTGTGAAGTGTGCACCACCATCTGAGCTCTGCGAATGGGAAATGTGTATCACAATCTCAGCTCTATGACGGCTGGATGCTTTCAATATTTTGGAGGCAGTGAAAATCTTACCAACCTTCCCAGGCATCTAGAAATACACTATTTAATGGTTGAATGTTCAACAATACTGACAGCATTTTTTCTTCAGTTCCCAAGACAGCAACATATTTCACAGCTGACTAATACTATGGTATGTCTGGTAGCTTTAGAAACACTCAAACTATAACCTTTTCTCTAAATAAAATGCAGGTTTCAGGTACATTCTCTAAAGAAAAAATAATGTTAAATGCAAAGTGTTGATTAACTGTTTTTTTTGTTGTTCATGGAGACCAATTTCAGGCTTTTGGTAGCAAACATCATACCAGAGATTTGCAATTTGCACATCTATAATTAATTACTCTTTGACTTCTATAATTTTATTCCTAACATTTTATGCCCATTTTGTTGTTTTGGTTTGGGTTTTGTTTTGGTTTTGGTTGTGGGTCTTTTTTGGTGGGTTTTTTACTTGTTGGTTTTGTTTTGTTTGGTTGGTTTTGGTGTTTGTTTTTTTTTCCCAGAAGTTTTGTGAATCAGTATTTAAATACAGAAAATAAAACGCCACTCTTAATTAGCCTCACTGGAATGTCCATAAGTTGTTTCCTTTAAGGTTATATTTTCCGCAGAACCAGTGCCTGATACGGACCCGATCCTGTTGTCATCTTGCAAGATACTTTGAAGGTCTGTGTAAGGACTCTAGTTTCATACTTAACAAACAGGAGGAATTTTTGTTCTGGCCCCTTGTAGCCAACAAATTTGAAAATACACGAATGGTGAGGAAAACTGCTACATAGAGACAGAGGAATATTATCTTTGGGTTTATCTAGGTGCAAAATTTGATTACAACACTCCAGGACATCCTTCTCATCCCTTTTGAGTCACTGCCTTCATATTGCCTTGCTTCAGCAAAGCAAATTTGTGATGAAACAGGAACTAAAATAGCCTTTCCATCTTTTTACTTTGGTGATGTCCGAGTGTCAGATGATGAGATGTTACCAATCTGAGTTATACCATCAACCTAATCCAGTGATGTGTTTTAAGCAGAAGCAGTATATGGCTAGGGAATCTTGGCTGCCTTCTCTATAATAAAATGAACACAATTTAGGAACAACCAAATCTCAGCTTTAGCACCCAGTATGTGCAATATAGCACAGCTCCTGCATAACAGCACCCGTCTCACAGGCAGCTGGCTGAGAACTTCCTTATAACGCAGTGATCTGTGTTTCCTAAACAGGATCAACAACTATTTACAGTTACAACTGTAACTGTAAATGTAACTATTTACACTTACAACTATTTTTATAATGAAAGCACAGTCATCAAATGTTCAAATTAAATTAAAATCAAGCAGAGCTAGCAAAAACTAAGAGGCGTGAATCACAACAGCTAATAGTCTTCTAATAAACGCACAAAAAAATATCTAATACTGATTTGATCCGTCTTCATATCATGAATCCGACTCTGTGATGCCGGCCATGTCAATAAAGTCAAGAGAGACATAAGATTTAATGTTATTTCATAAGATTTAATGTTATTTCATAAGATTTAATGTTATTTCACGGTAATCCTACGTAAGAAAAAAGGTCATCCAATTTCCGTACCAAACTCTGTGAGAATTCAGAATCGGGCACTACCTTAAAGTGCATAAATTAATTTAAATCCAATATTCGAAAACACACAATTTCCGTTCTGAGAAGCCTATAAAACCCGACCTGTCCGGGGAGCCGTTGGCCGTACCGCTGCCGTCACACTTGGGGTTCGGAAGGGGTCGAATTTCCCACGGCCCCGCCCGGGCGCTCTGCGGGGGTTGTTCAGAGGCTAGGCGGCGGCTCCGGGGGTTTGTGCGGGACGCTCTCGCACCTGATACCCTGCGTGTGCTCCCGAGCAGCTTGCCTTTCCACAGAAAATACCCTTCCTTCCCTCGCCAAATCTCTCTGACTTCGTGAAAACAGGAATTAAAAGGCCGGGAAGATGCATGTTTATTTGGTTTAGCTACCCCTCAGCTACCGTTTTTATTCTTCTCCAAGGCCCCGACTAGGAAAACTTTTGATATTCTGACTCTCGGGGGTTAATTTCGTTGCTGCCGGGGTCGAGAAGAGTTTTGCTGTTGACTGAATAAGGACAGCGGCACGTTCGCAGCAACTCCGCAGCCCTCTCCGAATTGCCCCCGGCATTGAGGAGCTGGCGGTCGAAGTCAGCCTGTCCCAGGGAAGTGCGGCCCCCACCCTGCCGAGAGTAACCCCCGCCTGACACTGGGGAACGGTCCGGCCTTTCCCGGCCCTGACGCTCTCCGCGGGCTCGGCCAGCGAGCGTAAGGGAGGTTGTCCTCCCACTCGGCTGCCCCCGCAGGTGGCACATCCCACGCACCGCTCTGCTGCGCTGAGATATTTTTTTCTCCTTTCTCCATGTTTCATTCTTCTTTCTCTTTCTTCCTGTCTTTCCTTCTCTCATTCCCTTTTTCCTTCTTTCCTTCTCTCCTTCCTTTTTTTTCCCCTTTCTCTTTTTTATTCTCTCTTTCCTTCTTCCTCCCTCTTTCTCCAGGATCAGCAAAGTAACAGCGGCAAAGAAAAGCAGCAGAGGAAGCTGGACGCTGCAGGTAACGTTACGAGCACCAGTCGTACTGGAGCAGTGATGCGCTTTCCCGAAACGACTTATGTGGCGAGGTTCCCTGTGCCCGGGATTTAACTTGTCGTTACTTCCCAAAACCTTCCTTTGCTCTAAGACTACGCCGAGAAAAGTTGAGCCCCGCTGCCCTGTCCCGGGAGGGGAAGGCTGCCGCCGTGCAGCGGCGACCGGCACCGCCCAGACTCTCCGGGGGCGTTGGGGAGCGGCGACATCACTGGAAAGGGGGAGAGAAGAAATATTCCTAGTATTTTTCAGAGTGACGACCTTTCCTTGCCGTCCCAGTGCCCACCTCTTTCCGCCCCGCGGTACATCTGCGGCTCCCTTAAGCGGGTATCGCGCCACGGCCCAACTCGATGAAGCCCCGGACCCGGAGGCGCGAGGCTCTGAAGCAGCCCGCCCAGGAGGACAGGAGGATGGGACCCTTGATGTTGCTTCCCTCGACGGCTTCTTTTCGCCGTTCTTTTCTCTGTTCTCCTCGGAATTCCACTCTCCCGAACCGAGCTGCTCGTCTCCTTCGGAGCAGCAGACGCGGGGACGGGACGTGGGAGCTGCCCGGAGCAGCCTTTAGCCCCGGTAACAGAGTTTCCCCCCGATCCTGAGCGTTTTCCTGCCGCTGTTCGTTGCCGTCATCGTGTGAAGTTTTGCTCAGTTGTTTCATCCGGGCTACACGAGAGGGATTGGTGGAGCGAGGAGCGGGCAGCCCCCGGGAACCTCCCGGACGGGAGGGAAGGCCTCCCGCGCCGCCCCCGCGGCGTGCGGAGACTGGAGGGAACGGGCTCCGCGGGTGCGAACGGCACTGGGCGCTCCGGGCCCGGACGAGTTTCGTGCCTGTTTGTCCAACCGAGCTGGGGAAAAGCCTGAGTGGCTTTGTGGCTTTTGCAGTGCCAAGGTCGCGTTCAGATGGCTTTTCCTTTTCCTTTTCCTTTTCCTTTTCCTTTTCCTTTTCCTTTTCCTTTTCCTTTTCATTTTCCTTTTCCTTTTCCTTTTCCTTTTCCTTTTCCTCTTCCTTTTCTTTTTCCCTTTTCCTTATTTTTCTTTTCCTTTTTGTCTTTTTCTTTTTCTCTTCCTTTTCCCTTTACTTTTCCTTTTTCTTTTTCTCACCACGGGATTCACTGACAGTGCTGAAATCGTAAGGTTCTAGTTTCTTTCAGCAAACTAAGCGCATATTCAGGAGGATGAAAGTCTCAAGCAGATGAAAGTGTCCTCCTTTTCCTGGGTCCTCGCTCTCTTCGAGGCGTAGAAGCTCTTTACGGAGGAGCGAGGTCCTGTCAAGGAAGCTTATCCTGGGCCCTATGCACCTGTTGGCGTGTGGGAACTCAGCTTGACGGCTACCCCCCGAAAGACCGGAGGCACCCAGGCCGGCTCCGAGAGCTCCAGGGTCCGCCTGCCGCGGGTGGCTCCCTCCCCGTCCCGACTGGCAGCCCCGCACTCACCGTATAGACACCACTGAGAGCTGGGAAGACCCGGTGGAGGACCAGACTCCCTTCCCCGGACAGGCACACAAATCGGGTGGGCTGCTTCTGCTCGGGGATGCTAATCCCACCAGCCAAGCAGAGCCCCGCAGGCTGCCACGGGGCAGAGGCAGTGCCCGGCAGACACTCAGCACGGCGGAGAGCGGCACCGGTGACACCTGTCCCAAGGTGCCTCGCCAACCCTGTCCGGCAGAGCCCTGATCCGCCCGGCCCCACGCACTCCCTCCCTTCCCCGCCCCATCGCCAGCGAGAGTAGGTCCCGCCCAGGCTGCCGTCGAAGCCTGGAGTCCGTTTACTTACGGGCGCGAACCCTGGGGCTGTTTTGCGGCGCTGCCCTCTCGGGGCTGGCTCCCTTCCCGCCTGCGTGCGGCCCCGCCCGGCCTTGAACGCAGCTTGTCGGTCCCGCTGGCGGCTGCTCCGGCCATCCCTTCGCTCGGCCCTCCCACCGGAGGCCAGGGCGAGCGGAGGCCGGGGGTCTGCCGCCCGTCCCCGAGCCGTCCCTCCCGCCGCCAACCACACCGAAAGCCGCCCCGGCTTTCCCCGTTTATTTAAAGGGAGTCTCTGGGCCGGGGGGAGGCGGCTTTCCCAGTACGCATCTTCCCGCGGAGACTGCCCGCCGGTTGCCTCAGTGATCGCTCACTTAAACAAAGCGGCGATCCAGGTAGGAGCCAGTGACGGCCAGCCTGGCCGTGCGAGGGCTCGCCGGTGCCGCACCAAAGACCCTGGGCCGAAGGAGGGGGAGGGAAAGACAAACAAAGCGGGGAGCCACGCTTGCAGTCGGGCACGCTGCAGGACGGGGGCGACCGACATGTCCCCCCGCCTCCCGCCAGAGCGGGGGGACTTTCCCCGGGCGACTCCTTCCCGCTGCATCCCACGGCTGGGGTTTCCCGGTCAGGGCAGCCCCCCGCAGCCCCTTGTCTCCCTACTGTAGACGGGATACGGTTTTATATTGGAAATGAGGGGCAGGGGGAGGAGATGGCGCGCACACGGAGCGATGAGTGTGCGGTGTCAATCAGAGGGGTTTTGTGTCTCCTTGACTCCTGATGGTCCGTGGCTGAGGTGTCCCGGGTGGCACCACAATGAATATGAATAGGGGTCCTTGCTAAATGGGACAGTCAAAGCGCACCGCCCTGAATAATGGCACGTCATCCTAACTAAACCATTATACATAGGAGGGCTCCTTTTGTCTCTGCTCTCTGCTGCAGCTCTATAAAAGCCTCTCTTTTTCAGGCTGAGGTTAGTCCAAGCATACACTAACTAGCCATCCTGTAAACAGGCTGAGTAACCGAGAGAAAGAGAGGAGAGATTCGTGAGAGAGGCGACTGAGGAGCTTCCCTGCTCTTCCTCCAGCATTTCCAGCCCTTCGCTGGTAGAGCCTGCCGTCTGTTTATTTCTTTTTCGTTCCGTCTTTATTGCTTTTTGAAGGAGAGTCGCCTTGTTCCACCACCTCCAGAGCAGGGAAGAATTTCTTGCTCAGAAGCCCGAATACAATGAATTCTGACTCCAGCTCTGTCTCCAGCAGAGCTTCCTCTCCAGACATGGATGAGATGTACCTGAGAGATCACCATCACCACCATCACCACCACCACCAGGACAGCCGGCTCAACTCCGTGTCCTCCACCCAGAACGACCTGGTGCAGAAGATGTCCGGGGAAGGCCTCTCTAGGAACGGCTCCAAGGCCGGAGGGGAAGGCAGCAAGTACAAAATCAAGAAACAGCTCTCGGAGCAGGACCTGCAACAACTGCGGCTGAAGATCAATGGACGTGAGCGTAAAAGGATGCACGATCTCAACCTTGCCATGGATGGGTTGCGGGAGGTGATGCCCTATGCCCATGGACCTTCTGTAAGAAAACTCTCCAAAATCGCCACCCTCCTGCTAGCCAGAAACTACATCCTGATGCTCACCAGCTCTCTAGAGGAGATGAAGAGGCTGGTGGGGGAAATCTACGGGGGGCACCACTCGGCCTTTCACTGCGGCACAGTGGGACACTCCGCTGGGCACCCACCTCACGCCGCCGGCACCGTGCACCAGGTGCACCCCATCCTCGGCAGTGCCTTGTCCTCCGCCAACACCTCCTCCTCCCTCTCCGCCTCTCTGCCGGCCATCGGCACCATCCGGCCCCCACACTCACTACTCAAGACGCCCTCGACCCCTCCCGCCCTGCAGCTCGGCAGCGGCTTCCAACACTGGGCGGGCTTGCCGTGCCCCTGCACCATCTGCCAGATGCCCCCCCCGCCTCACCTCTCGGCCCTCACCGCCTCCAACATGGCCAGGATCTCGGGGGAGACCAAGGACCTCCTGAAGTGACTCTGTGGGGATTCCCAGGCCCCTGGGGCTGCGCCGGAGCCGGCGATTCTACAAGCGGGGAGGGGGCTGCAGCCGGGCCCCTCCCGCTCCGCCGCCGGACGTGCTCCCAGCCCCGCCACCCCCCAACCCCCCAACAAGGGATTAGTGTAGTAAGGACCTTGCAAAGGTAATGTTCTAGCCGGCTCCTCGGGCGATGTTTTCTTATTATACTAAACCGAAAAAAAAAGTCCCTGTTGTAAAAATAATAATAATTATAATAATAATGATGATGATAATGCCGCTGATGGTGATAAAATGTAAATAATTCCTTAAAATGGATGCAAAAGGGGAAAAAAAAAAGGACATGGTTGTCATTTTAGTGTTCGCAGCTACTAAGAGACGATGAGATCGATTTGGGGCTCCTTCTCCCTCTTTTTGCGGGCTTTCCTTTCCCTTCCTTTCGCACGGCGACACCTCCAAAACTTCCCACTCCAAACCCGGCTGCGGCGGCCCGAGGTAGCCCAGCGAATCCACGCCGGCTTTCCACCGCAGCTTCCCACCCGCGGCTTCCCTGGCAACAGGGGCTCCCGAGTCCATTCGCTAAAGTTTTGTGGGTGGTTTGAGGGCTAGCTTTTTGCCTTTTCTGTTGTTGTTTGTTTTCCTCCTAAATTTGGTTACGATTCCTTTTTGTTTGTGGGTCTTTTTCTTCTTTCCTCTGTGTTCGTTTAAAAAAAAAAAAAAAAAAAAAAAGAACAGTGCAAAGAACAGCACAACTCTCCGGCAGGTCTGTTCTGCCAAATCTCTCGTCTCCTGCTCTTGGTGAAGTGTGCTGGTTCGGCTGGCTGGGGTCCTCGTCGCTTATTTCTCTTGTTGACTTTGGGTTTGTTCTGGTTTGCTGCCTTGTTTTAAGTTTTTTTTTTCTTTTGGTCTGGTTTGGTTTTGCATGCGGGGTCGGCTTTTGCCAGATCAGTGACTTGTGTAACTAAATCGGAATCTTTGTTGCTGTTTATTTGCTTTTCGGTCCGTTCTCTGAGCTCTTGCTTGAAATATCGTTATTATCATTTTGTTTGTTCGTTTGATTTTGGTTAGGGCCTCAAAGACAACACCGTGTCTTTATTTTTTATATATTCTTGATAACTATCGATATATTTATTATTGACCAGTGTTTCTGGATAATATTTCCAAATAAAATAAAAAAAATAATTCCAAGCTGCCTGCTTCGCCTTTGTCTGGGACTGAAAGCTGCGAAAGGCCATCGGATTTGATCTCTTTGGGTTCTGCCCAGCCGGAGGCGTCTGGCAAAACCCCTGGTGTGGCTCAGGAGCCGCCCGACCTCGGCATCAGCAAGGAACCCGACAGCGATTGCCCCAGGGTCCCCCGGTGCCTGCGAGCTGCCGGGCTGCCTCGTGTTACACCGGTCAGGAGTTCAGAAGCCTATGGATAGTCCGACAGCCGATGCCAGGCGGCGGCAGGATGGGCACAGCTGGGGAGGAGAACGGTGGTAAAAAAGGGGCAATAACTTTTTTCGTCCTGGAGATCCGGCTGTCAGCCCTTTTCCGGGAGGGAAACGGCAAGCCAAACCCGGCTGGGAAAGGCATCTCTGCCGCTGAGGGAGGGAGTGCCCGGCGGGGAGAAGAGCAGCGTGGGTGCGGTAAGAGGAGTGAGATTGTCGCGGCATGGCAACGAGCGGCGACCTTCGAACTCCGGCTCCGCAAAGGGAAGCGGGTCCCGCACTCCACGGCCCTCCCGTCTTTCTCAGAGGGGTGTTCGGCAGGGGCCTGAAGAGACACAGAGAAGGCAGCTTCCCTTCAGTCAAAAGCCAAATAGTGGCAAGCAGAAGGGGAGAGTGGGAAGAGGGATGGGGGCATTTAAACCGAGGTGTGAAACAACTTTTGGAAGGCACCTGTGAGTGATCGTGCTGGTGGCCAGGCTGTGCAATACTGCAGCAATCAAATCATCATTAAGGCGTAAGGAGGGTGTGTATTTGTCCCGAAAACATAACTACGAAGTCATGTTATAAAAAGCCATTCCCCTGATGAAGTAGGTCTGTCCAGTACTTCAGCAAGACGATCAAAAGATGCTGCAAATTCCTTCTTGCCTTCCTGCCTTCCTGCTTGCCTTCCTTCTTGCCTGCTTTCCTGCCTTCCTTCCTGCCTGCCTGGCTTCCTGTTTGCATTCCTGCCTGCCTGGCTTCCTCCTTTCCCTTTCCCTTTCCCTTTCCCTTTCCCTTTCCCTTTCCCTTTCCCTTTCCCTTTCCCTTTCCCTTTCCCTTTCCCTTTCCCTTTCCCTTTCCCTTTCCCTTTCCCTTTCCCCTTCTTTCCCTTCCCACTATCCCATTTCCCCTTTCCCTTTTCAGTGGTGCACATTTCCTCTGTCTTCCTGGAGGACTTTCCCTCTTCCCAAGCCAGCGCGGTGCTCGGCCTCACCCGGCCCGCGCCCGCTTCTCCCTGGCGCTGGCTGAGGACCGGCGCTGCAGGCATCGGGGGTTCTCACAGCAGGATTACCCGGCCCTGCCCGGGGAAAAGGCACTGGACGTGAAGCAGATCGGGGGGCACAGGGCGAGGTGCAGGCTGGGCCCCGCCGACGCGGCGCGGGGTGACTCGCACGCAGCAGCCGGAGCTGTGCTCTGGGCTCTGAGAAGGTCGCTGGCATCTGCCCGGCCGTCCTTGGGAGAGGGGAGGGACTGGAGCCTCCGCTAGCCCCCGGCGGACAGGACAACTGGCATTTCCCATCCCGCTTGCAGCTTCAGCCTGCGGCGCTGCTGGCAGAGAGAGAGCAAGCAGAGGGCAGGGGAAAACCGTTAGGGTTAGGGAAATGCGGCCCTGCGGTGCCCGATATATAGGGTTCAGGTCCGGCTGCTGGACTGCCGACCCCTCCGCAGCCCACCTGGCCAGCCCCGGCACGCCCGCTGCCGTGCATGGCTGACACGCTTGGGGCTCAAAGCTGCGGCTCCCCCCGGTCTCTCATCCTCCTCCGCGAACCCGCATCTTCCTCGGCCCTGCATCCTCCCTCCTGGCCCGAGGCGAGCGCGGCTGCTTTGGACGAGGCTGCTTCTGCCTGGGGCTGCTTCCCAGCTGCGGCTGCCAACAGCTTGCGGAGCCTGAGACTGGGCTGGGTTGTGAATTACAGGCGAGAGAAGGGCGAAGTCACCTTCCGTCCTGCGGTAGCCGCCTGTCAGATGCCCAGGGCTCGCCGCGATCCGCGGCCGTGCTGCCTCTGCAAATCACCCCTGCTTCTTGGTCCTAGGGACGGAGGGTGTGTTGTCAGAGCAAAAGGATTCTTTGGGGGGCACTTGATGCCCACCTAACCGCTCGCAGCCGCCCCGGGTTCTGGCCCACGTTTCCCGGGAGTCCAGGGCTCCTTTCCAGCCACTCCATGCTTTTCCGCAGCCACAGGACTCTGAATTAGTGCTCTGAGTCCCCAGGAAACGGGGATAAACGTCCCGTACCCTCAGTGCCTTTCTGGCATCAATATATCCCGAGTGGTGAGAGTGAAAGGCCAGCATTCCCCACTTCCTAGTTTCATGTCATGGCCCATGGAGAGAGGGAAAGGGAAAGAACATCCACGGAGATGCCGTTCCCTTCTCCTTTTTTGATGCATATGGTGGGTAAAGCCCGAGAAACTTGGGCATGCAATACTGTGGGCAAGAAGGTTGGAGTGGTCTCTTCTCTTCTGCTCTCTGTCGGGGAGGAAATTTCAGTTTCATCAAGAGAAATTCAATCCCCTTCCCCTGTCTCTGGCTCCTAAACCAATGCAGTAGAAGGGATGGCCCTTCCCTTCCCTTCCCTTCCCTTCCCTTCCCTTCCCTTCCCTTCCCTTCCCTTCCCTTCCCTTCCCTTCCCTTCCCTTCCCTTCCCTTCCCTTCCCTTCCCTTCCCTTCCTTCCCTTCCCTTCCCTCCCTTCCCTTCCCTTCCCTTCCCTTCCCTTCCCTTCCCTTCCCTTCCCTTCCCTTCCCTTCCCTTCCCTTCCCTTCCCTTCCCTTCCCTTCCCTTCCCTTCCCTTCCCTTCCCTTCCCTTCCCTTCCCCTGGAGAAGCTGCCCAGGAGAGACGGTGGGGTTTTTCTTTGGGAGGGTTTCCCTTCAAAGACACACTCAGCATTCTTTTCTAAAAAGCAAAACAAACAACAAAAAAAGCAAAGCAAACAAAACGAAATGAAGGAGAAAGAAAAAGAAAAAGAAAAAGAAAAGAAAAGAAAAGAAAAGAAAAGAAAAGAAAAGAAAAGAAAAGAAAAGAAAAGAAAAGAAAAGAAAAGAGAAGAAAAGAAAAGAAAAGAAAAGAAAAGAAAAGAAAAGAAAAGAAAAGAAAAGGAAAGGAAAAGAGAAGAGAAGAGAAGAGAAGAAAAGAAAAGAAAAGAAAAGAAAAGAAAAGAAAAGAAAAGAAAAGAAAAGAAAAGAAAAGAAAAGAAAAGAAAAGAAAAGAAAAGAAAAGAAAAGAAAAGAAAAGAAAAGAAAAGAAAAGAAAAAAGAAAAGAAAAGAAAAGAAAAGAAAAGAAAAGAAAAGAAAAGAAAAGAAAAGAAAAGAAAAGAAAAGAAAAGAAAAGAAAAGAAAAGAAAAGAAAAGAAAAAAGAAAAGAAAAGAAAAGAAAAGAAAAGAAAAGAGAAAAAAGAAAAGAGAAAAGAAAGGAAAAAAAAGACTGGGGCTAGAAATAGGAAAGCAGCAAAGACCCAGTGGGGGCAGATCCTAACAGTGCCAGCCCTTTGGGCTCGTACACGCCCGAAGGGGCGGGCAGGATGTGGTGGAGCTGCGGGGCAGGGGTGGCACGGCAGTACTTGGCATGGCCTGGGCACGGCACAGCCCAGCCCGTAACGCCTCCGCTCGACTCGGTACGGGCTGCTTTTCCCGATAGCCGGGAGCATGGCGCTCTCAGGAAATTCGTTTGTTTTTTCACCGCAAAAGTAATGTCTGCATGATAATACATGCACGTATACATAAATATAAATGTAAATCCAAATAATATCGATACAATCATAAACATAAACAACGATCTGGGTTAGACCCTGTCCCTTTTTCAGTTGTGTATCCTCTTGTTTTCTGCCCGGTCCCAGCACAGCCAAGCCGTGGGGGGCTAGCAGATAGTGCTCTTAGTCCCAGGTGGAAGCAGTTTCTCCTCCCTTCCCATCACTTCTCAGTTCCCATGGAAGAAGAATCCCTGTCCTCACTCCAAGGATCTACCCCAAATTTGACACAAACCCCTCATACCGTAGGCATTTCATTTGACTCCCTCAGCTGTGGGGGTTCTTTCCTTCCCCCCTTCCCCCCACCTCCCCCACCCATGGGTCCCACTGGATACCCCAACTGACCAGTGTGGCTCTCTCTGTGTCCTCATGGGTGCCTCTTTCCTAGCTACACGGGTCCGAGGAGGAGGCGGGGGTGGGCTAGTGTTTTGATTAATATGGAAATAAACCGTAGAAATAGCAGCAGTACTTAGCTTCATTGCTTCAGTTTAGAGATTTATTGGCAAGGAGATAAACACTAGGCTGGGAGCTAGCTCGGTAATTCACAGTTCGCATCAGTTATTATCAAATGAGCAAATCGTTTTTCTTCGAGATAAAAAAAACAACAACCCCAAACCAACCAACCAACCAAACAAACAAATAAATAAAAACAAAGCCAAAAATACCCGGGGGTGGGGGGGTGGGTGGCGCGACACGGAGGAAAGGGAGAAGTGTAATTTTAAAAATAGCCTGATGCAGCCTCCCCCGGGTCTAGCCCCCCAGGCTGCCCAGCAGCACCCACCGCTCTGGTGTGGGGCTGCCTGGACCAGCTGCTTCTCCCGGAGCTCTGCTTTTTGAGCAAAACTAATAAAGGGTTTATCACAAATTCGTGTGTCTTAAAACTCCTGTGTCCTGCTCTGCCTTCCTCCGACTTCTGTGTTTTGCTACTTGCTCCTATATAAAAAAAAAAAACTTTTCCTTTTCTTCCCCCCTCAGTTCTTCACAGCCCCTTTTTGCCTCTGGCAGAAGCAGGTAGGCATGGATTTGTGCTGGAAATTGCTGTCAAAAGACGACATTATGCTGCTGTCGAGGAAAACAAAGAGGCAAGGTTGAGAGAGGGAAGTATAGTACTTTACTAGATGCAGTGATATTGTTGGGGAAAATGGGCACACTTCAGGAGCACACAAACGCATTTCCAGGTCCTGAAACTGAAAAAGCAAGTTAGAAGCTAAGCATATTTAAATACTGAAATGTAAGCAGACATCTTTCACTGGACTTGTACGAAATCTGTGGATTTGAGTTTGTTACTTTGCTTTCAGTGCCATTGCAAATGCCTTGAGACTTGCCCATTGTGCTGACAAGAATATGACCCACTCATATTCTTCTGTATCAGCAGGACATATCCTAGGGGAGATATCCTAGAGCATTTTAGTTGCAGTAAATACCTATGTTTAGGTGGGTGAATTAAGTTTTAATTGTTGATCGTTTTGTGTTCTCTGTTTTTTCAAGTAATCAAACTGATTAGAACCATGAAAGATTTTAGGGTGAAATGAAAAAAACAAAGATTTACTCACCTTATGCCACATTAAGGAGGTGATAGATTTTTTTGATGGGGCTGTAGCTTGCTGTAGGTATGTGCTTCCTTTTGTGCATCCAACAACTGCTGAGTAGGAAGCACTTTAACTAAAGACACCAGAAGAATGAATGGAAGTGCCTGCAGTTGCTTATCCTGACCTCTTTTGCCCTTCATTTCCCTCTCCTGAAAATGCAACAAAACAATTTTGCATATTACATTGAAGCAAGCACCTACTTAAGGACGTTGCAGATGAACAGCAAAGCCTGGCTGTAGGGCAAAGCTTCTTAAAAATTAATATAATCAATTGAGTATGTGTGACCAAAATCTGTACCCAGCTCTCCCATGCCTCCTGAAGCTATTGTGGGTTCAGGATGGGGTTTTACACAACCTTGACAGAAGATCCAATATCAATCTTTTAATTCAGTATTTTTGTGTTTGTTTATTTTCCCTCAAAGTGTTGTCACTGTTGACACACGTCTTGAAACTTACCTGGCAAAATAGTATCATGCCCTGCCAGATGGGCCAGAGAAAAGCTACAAACAGTGCAGCAATCTTAGGATTTATGGAGAACAAGATTTGTGGAGATTTGCAAATCAAAACTTAACAAATTCCTTGTAAATCATGTAGAAGGCTGACAATAGAAGAGATTTGCACAGGGCTTGGGTCTGATGCTTTGTGAGTTAGTAAAAGCCAGATAAGACTCATTCCTTAAGGCAGAGCTGACAGTACAGCAGAGCTGAACCACGAAAGCTCTGTATGAACAGGAGCAACAACCAGCAACATTATATCCCCCTCAGCTGTCATTTAGACCAGCTTGATGAGAAGGAGGTTTATCAGTGCTTAAATATCAGTGCATAGGGATTCATGATTGTTGCACAGAGGTTCAGTTACAGTAAAGAACAGGTAGTTCATAGAATCATAGAATCAACAAGCTTGGAAAAGACCTCAGAGATCATCAAGTCCAACCTATCACCCAGCACCTCATGACTAACTAAACCATGGCTTCAAGTGCCACATCCAATCCTTGTTTGAACACCTCTCTGGGCAGCACATTCCAATGGCAGATCACTCTTTCTGTGAAGAACTTTCTCCTCACCTTGAGCCTAAACTTCCCCTGGTGCAGCTTGAGACTGTGTCCTCTTGTTCTGGTGCTGGTTCTTCAGAAGGAGCTTTGTTTGATTTCCACAATGTCACATACAACATATCAAAGGCAGCTTTAAGCACAGGCCAGTCAGCCCCAGGACAGGGCAGGGAAGGAGCTGTTGTGTCTGCATGTGTCACTTCCAGGGAAGACTGTCCCACATCAGGGATGGACATGAGGATGTGGTGGGGCTTCAGTCACACCACCAAAGGAAATATTTTACATAGTATTCGCTAAAGGAAAGTTGATGCTTATTTTATAAAAAATGGATCCTGTTTTTCACAGCAGTAAGTGACATTTCTGCAAAATTACTTACTTTTTGTTGTGTTGATTGTTTTCTTTGTTTAGTTGGTTTTTTAAATTTTATTTTAGCTTGGGATTTTATTTCTTTTGGATATTTTGTCTTTTAGTTTCACAAATTGCTCTGCCTGTCATAGATCATGTGCTACTTTGTTATGTTTCAGCTGCAAACTGTTAAGTGGCTGTCTGAAAAACATGAAACCTCACATAGAAAAGTTTCATAACTAATAAAAAAATAGTTTCACATATTCCAACCTTTGGCCTGAGGGAGTCCATGGGGTCAGAGGAAAATCAATAAAATCACTGCATAAAACATTCTGCTTCCAGACTTCTAACTTTTTGGTAATAAACAAAGAGCTGTCAAGTGTTATGCAGGACTGAAACAACTGAAAATGCAGTTTGTCCCTTGTGCTCCCCTACCTCATGCTTTGCAAAAACCGAACTGGACACAGTACATCTTGTGGCCTGTGCTGTCAGATCTTTGCACAGCAAGTAAGTTTTCAAACGCTAAAGGAAAACCATCTTGAAACATCTCCTGGGAGAGCTGCTATTCCCTGCTTCAGTTCTTGGCTGTCCTCCCAGAACTGCAAGGGACAGCAACAGAAATTAGTCACAACTGTGGTGATCACTGATGTGATGATGGTTCACTTGAACACACTGAGGACTGAGTTTGACACCACAGCATGGAAGTGTGACTATTTAGAATGGGTTATAGATCAGTTAGAATCAGACCTGCTGGGCTAGAAACCATGAAAACCTTGTGTGTGTACTCTCATTTTCTATGCAAAGGCCCAGACCCTTGCTTCTGTTGGAACATCTTTCAGTCACAGAAATCAATAACCAGACCAAAACCAGATGGCTCCCACAGCTTCATTTCTGTGAGATGCGGATGCAGTAAATCCCAGACTTTTCTCACCAAAGTCTCAAGATACCCATACTGTCTTTGCACATCCACTCTGGGAATACCAGAAAGCAGTTATTGTGAGGCAGCCATTTGCTACCCACAGGCAGTCTTGTGTCACTGTTGCTCTGCAGAAGTGGTCTGCAAACTGCCTCTGAGCCTGCATCTGCTACCTCTGCTGGCTCTTTATCCTCTGATGTATTTCCCAAAATGACTGCTGTAACCATGTGTGGTGGTTTGAAACTGTCTTTTTAGTTTTTCCTTGCAAAGTTCAAAACAGAGAAAGTTAAAGAGTGTAAATAAGCCATTATTGGGTGTAAGAAATCAAAATACTGATTGTTCTAAACACTTCCATTGGATAGATAGAAATGTTTAAGAACTATTACCCAAAACAAAGTGGGCACTCTGCACATTCTGCATTCTGCAGTTGGGGCAGTTGCTGGGATGTCTGGCTGCTGTTTCTTCTTCTTCTCTTCTGGCTGAAGATAACACACACTGACCTTGGCAGCTAAGTTAACAACTTTCTGCTCTAACTCACTCTGCTTTCTGTCCAAGGGGGGTCTGGGGGGGAAGCTCCTGGGAGGGAGGCCCCTTTGGGAAGGGTCCCCTTTGGGGGGAAGCAAAGGGAGATTGGTTGTGCTTTTCTGTTGAATGTATATATTTGTAAATCTTGTGAATTTTATATATTTGTACATGTTCATTGCATTTCATCATAGATTGTAGATTCTGCTTTGTAAATATAGCTTTCATTTGCTTCCAGACTGGGCTAGCCTGGTTATTGTCGGCGGGGGGGGGTGGGGTGTGGAATTTCAGCTCACACTTACACACCATGGTTTCCTGAGGTACCTACAGCCCAGCCAGCCTCCAGGCACAGTTAGGTCTGAGGGGCTGTACAGGTTTTAGAGAGCCCTAGCCCACATTTGCCAGTTCACAGACTGCACAGCCCTCTGGGCTGCTTGTTCCTCATGGCCTTGAGATCACAGAGATCTGTAAGCAGTGCATGCACCCCTTCTTCTTTCTCACTGAGTACCTTTGGGAGGTTGAGCTGTGTGCAGTTTTCAAAAAGGCTGACTTATGCTCTGCAAAAATGCTTGAGCATAGACATTCCAAAGCTTCAGGCTCTTCCTTTCCACAGTTTTGTCATTCCCTAGGCTCTCCAGCAGAGTCCCTTTGCTCTTTCCAGACATGGAAATGCGCACTTCCACTACTGTGTATCTTCCATTACTTCTGTCAGGATATGAGGTTTTACCTTATGCAACGTACAGAGGTGTATGATAAGATTTTCTCTATAATATGCTCAGTCAGTTGCCAGGGCCTCCAGTTTTCAGATACCCAGACTTTTTCCTAGACGTGACTTGTGGCACTCACTGCTTCAGAACCCACAGCATGTACCTGTATCACAGAACCACACAATGATAGGGGGGTTGGAAGGGACATTTGAAGATCATCTAGTCCAATTCCACTGCCAGAGCAGGTTCCCCTAGAGCAATCTGCACAGATTTGGAATGACTCCAGAGATGGAGACTCCATCATCTCTCTAGGCAGCCTGTTCCAGTGCTCTACCACCCTCAAAGTAAAAAAGTTCCTCCTTATATTTAGATGGAACTTCCTGTGTTCAAATTTGTGCCCATTATTTCTTGCTGTGTTATTGGGCACTGATGAAAAAAGACTTACCCCAGCATCCTGACACCCACCCTTTAAGTATTTATAAGCATTGGTCCTCCCTCAGTCTTCTCTAGGCTAAAAAGTCCCAAGCCCCCCAGCCTTTCTTCATAAGAAAGATGTTCTAGTTTCCTAATTATCTTTGCAGCCCTTTGCTGTACCATTGTGATAGTTTTGTACATCCTTATTCATGAAGTGTCATGAAAATGACTTGCCAATCACTTTTAATGGATAATACAATTTTCTGAGCCAAACTGTAGTGTAAACCAGATGATACATCTCAGTCTGGACTGGATGTCATTTGGCTGATGCTAGCAGGTCAAACATCATTTTGTATAACTTAACTGAGGAATCTGTCATTAACATTGTTACTAGGTTTTATTTATCAAGGTTCATTTATTGCTGTTACAGGCCCTTGTATGCTGTTCTGTGTGAGAGTGACAACCCAAATCTTCAACAGCAATACATATATGACTACATTTTTGTCCCTATACCAATTCCTTTTCTCTTATGATGCTATTTTGAGTAGGCTCAGTTCTGGTTCCTTGCATTAACATTCTTGGCCATCATCTTTATCTCCTACTGGAATACTGCACCCAGTTTTGGGCTCCCCAGTTCAAGAGAGACAGAGACCTGCTGGAGAGAATCCAATGGAGAGCCACAAGGATGATTAGGGGACTTCAGCATCTCCCCTATGAAGAGAGACTGAGATCCCTAGGGCTATTTAGTCTGGAGAAGAGAAGACTGAGAGGGGATCTCATCAATGTATATAAGTATCTGAGGGGTGGGTGCCAAGTGGAGGGAGCCAGGCTCTTTTTGGTGGTGTTCAGTAATAAGACAAGAAACAATGAGTACAAGCTTGAACATAGAAGGTTTCAACTCAACATGAGGAGAAACTTCTTTACAGCAAGGATGAGAGAGCATTGGAACAGGCTGCCCAGGTGGGTTGTGGAGACTCCTCTGGAGACTTTCAAAACCCACCTGGATGCATTCCTGTGCGGATTACCCTGAGTGATCTTGCTCTGGCAGGGGGGTTGGACCTGATGATCTCTTGAGGTCCCTTCCAACCTCTAATGTACTGTAATACTGTGATACCCCTTCATCAAAACAGAGCCATAAGGCCTTTGGCCATACTTTGATGGATCCTGAGGACCAATGGTGAATCTTCAGTTGCTTAGTTACACCCTAACCCCATCTCCAGCCTTGTGGATTTTCCAGGTGCAACTTTTCAAGCAGATATGTTAGCCAATAAAAGGAAACCAATTTTATGTTTCCAAAACCAGATACTCTTCACTGTGACTGTTGAACCACATCAGTGCAGCTGCAGGCAAAATCATGCTTGCCTCCATTTCATCAGCACTCTCTTGTGTGTGACGAGTGCTCTAGGATATTCTGTTTCTCAGGGTGCTCTAAGATGCACAAAATTTTTGTTCCAGGTTAGGATCATGGACTTCATCTCTCTAGTAAATTAAACAGTGCCACATCATTTTCTCAGACACTGGACCTCAATTATTTATGGAGTCAAATTGTTACAATGGTTCCTGGCTCTAGACAACTAGCTCTCTCCTCAGCATTTACCAGGCATGGTTTAGGGATAGTAAGGCCAATCCCAGCGTGCAATTTGCATTCAGACACAATGCCTGGAAAGCACGACTTTAATAATGTGGACACATGACAGGTTGTGCCAGTTGGCTTCAGAGGTAGATAATGGTCACAGACACATTTTGTATAGCTGTAGCCTCAGAGTCTTCCTGTCTTACACCAAGCATTTGGCCTTGTTGCCATCTCCTTCTGTCTGCCCTTCTTTCCAGATTACCAGGAAAATGCATTACCCTTGTCAAATGAGAGATTTATCAGAATTCTTAACTCACCAGTCTCCCATTGGTCAATTTATTTCCACTACTCTTTGGCTTTCTCTGTTTAGCTTTGCCCATCTGTGCAAGATTGGACTATTGAAATATGAAACTGCAAAGAATGTCCATTTCTACTTTTATGCCACATGCAAGAAATCCTTCTTCAATCTTCTATAGGTTTTATATTAATATGGGGCAAGAGATGCCCAAGGCACTTTTTCAGTTCATTGATTTGACACATAGATATAAAATAGTCTTCAGTATTGGAATTAATCAGATGTCCAGAGACAGACCCTCCTCACTAATCATCACTTCTCCACCAAGAAAAACGAACAGGTGATACTACCTCTCTTGCTTTTTGCACTCCAGATTTGTAAGCAGGTGAAGCAAGCATGAGGACTTTGCTTTCTGTTTTGTAGGGGTCATATAGCTCTCGGAGAAGTAGTTCCAGTCACAAGTTGAGTGTGAATCTTAGGGCTTTCCCCTGAGACAAGTCCACTCTTCCTTCCACCTGCTGAGAGCAGGAAAGCTGAACATAGTACCCCATCCTTCACTTGCTTCAGCATATGTCAACTGATCAATGCAAAGACATGATCCAAAGAGAAAATTGTACTTTTCCCTTCTTTCTTTTTTTCTTGTTTCCTCAAAAAGTTGTAGTATTTTCCCCCTCCCACTGGTGCATTTCACAAGTTTGGCAGCACTCCATCCATGCTTTTGAATCACAGCACTTCTTTGCAGTGTCTTTATGTCCACGCTTTCTGCCCAAAATCCTGCCTACAGGCAAAACCAGCACTGACTAAATACCCTGAGTCAGATGAGCACTGATCACTTATTCACTTCTGTGCATGTGGATTGTACCCAAGATCTCTGGGGTTAGCTCTGCTCCCAGCAATACTTCAGGATAGTCCTCCTGTAAATCCGGTATCAACATTTCAGCTCCCTCTCTCTTAGTCATATTGCCAAGGGAGTGGAAGAAGCTCCTTCACCTGGCCTGCCCTCATGACGATCCCAGCATGTCTCACATCTTGCAGGACCCCACAGTCGGCAGCTGACCCTTTCTTTGCGTTTGTCAGGTTCAATCACTCGAGCGTTTCCTGCTCATTCCCTCACATGGCCACCGGCTCCATCCATCTCTCGCCATGCACAGCTCTCTTCCTCCAGCTGCAGCATCTTCTATCCCAGCGTTCACTGCTGTGGTTGTCTCACCTTGCCATTGCATCTGCCTGACCATCTGTTGAATCATGTGCAATATAAATAACAGCTAGTGACAAATAATAGCTACAGATACCCTCCTGTAATAGTCGGGTGGCCTTACTGGACATCTGCCACTTCACAGCAATTTTTTATTTTACTTTTCTGGTCACAATTATATGGACGTATTAAAGGGGTGTGTGATGTTGAAGCGTTTTAGGGTCTTTGGGCTACTTCATACATGATTTTTATATTTCCCCCCATAGTGTTTGCTATTATTTGATTCCCTTTGTTTCCAACTGTGATGCTCTACTGTGGCTGGAGAGACAATAATTTAAGTCCTTATTCTATGCTTCAAGATATCACACTGATTGCAATAGGTAAGGGAAAATCATATTTAAAACCAGCCACATTTAATAATTTACACCCAGAAAATGCAGAGAAGTTAGAATAGTAGATTTCCCTACCTTCCCTTCAGCTGTGCAAAAAGTATTTTGGCCTTCTCTGCCAACAGAGAAGGAAATGGTTTTTAAACTAGATTACAGAGAAAGTGAAAACCTGCCTCAATGTGTCTGGTCAGTAACAGGTCTTTATCTTCACTTCAAGCTTTAACTTACTGTTAGACATGGGCTTGGTCACTAGGGTACTGACAACATTTGGTAAGAGATGTAGTGGGCTGATGCTTCATTCAGTAAAGTCATAAGATAGCTTTACTTAGAGACCAGTAGCAGTCTTGAGACAGGAATTTGTCCTCGATCTCACATCTTTCTGGATACATATGAATGCTGAAAATGAATTGCTCTAAACACAGCTCCGGAGCTAACTGATGGCATAGATGCACACTGAAGTAATCTTTGAACAGTTGTAATGATCCTAGTGGTGAGCAGAGTTGAGTGGTACTAGGAAAGCTTTGTTTTTCACTTTTATTCCTGATTTGGGTCAGGGATGTTCACAAAACTACTAGATTTGACAAAGTTCTTGTTTTATTCCTCAGCTGCCTTGAACTAACAAGCTGATGACAGGTTTTTGGTACAGATAGGATTGTTTGAGGAAAATATGCCTAGCAAGCAAGCTCACTTTTTAAGCAAAGTTATTCCAGTTTATCATGCTCAGCTCTCAAGGCACACGAGCTTCTCCAGCAAGTGGAGCTACTGGGCTCAGCTCAGAGCAAGGATGAAAACAAGTGTTTTCAGAGCTTTTCTGCTGTCTAAGGGGAGCTTCCAGGTCTTTTTTTTTTTTTTTCTCCCCCTCTGTTGAGGATGGCCTTGAAATCTCTGTCTGAAAGTGCTTATTTCTGCAAGTCAAACACTGGCAAATGTTTCTTAAACACCAAGTTTTATTCAGCTTGCCTCTCTAGTTGCAAAGCTGCCTGTGAGGATGCTGTCTGCCCCTCCTCTGCTCAGCTCACTCCCAAGGAGACGCTGCAGCCCACCAACATTGGGGGTTGTAGTGACTGGCCATAGAGAGATGCTTGATACACTGCACAACTAAAGATGCCTGACCACAGCTGTGAGTGAGCCTCCCAGGAGCTCTGCTGGGGTATCAGTGCAGCAGCTTGCAGTGAGCAGTATGGGGGTATACATGAGTAAGACACCTGTAATTTAGTCCTTCACTTAGGCAGGGCTTTGCAGATATATACAAGTTTGGAAGTTGTGAGTGTTTGACTACCCAGTTTATCTGGTCAGCTGGAACAACAAGAATTGTTGGTGTGAACCAAAATCCCAATCCCAACAGCTACATAAAGACATAGTATTGATCCAGAGAAGGGAGCAAAACACCCCTAAAGATGCTTACCCTCCCTTCCACATACTCCTCAAGACACACAGCACTTGTACAGGGAGTTTCCTTTAGCCCTTTCCATAAGACATGGAGCCAGCTGTATGCTTTTCAGCATGATGGTGGACAACACTTGTCTCTTTTTGGTGGGGATTTTCAGGGAAAAAAAAAATTAGGCTGAGTTAAAACTGGTTAAATCCCTCAGGACCTCAATAGTGTTTTAAAACATATGTGAAGGGGAGGAACAATTTTTCACACATCCTAAAGAATATAGTTGACATATGGACCATTCAAAGGAAATTTTGTTCAGGCCATTGGCCATGCATGAATGGCCTGGCTTATATAGTGGGGACCCAAGCTACAAGAGGGATCTTCTCCTAGGAATTGTTTTTTTTAGATAGTGAGAGCAGGTTCTGTAGATGCCAATCATGCTGCAATCTCTTGGAGCCAGTCCCAAACCCAGAACACAGATGGAGGGGTACAAGTGGGTTGGCATTGCACTGTTGCACTGGGACAGGCTTGGGGCAGACACAGGCACATCAGGGCATACCCAGGGTTGTGCGTGTGTGTGTGGACTGTGGTGCTGCCACAGTCTGCATCCCTCCAGCTCAAGCATGTTCAAACAAAACCTTCCCCAAAGACCCCCACTCTTGCTTCTCTCCATCACAAGTTTTCTCCTGGCCATGGTGCTTGCAGCTTCAGCCATTTCTTCACTGTAACTGGCTGTCTTTGCAACGCTGCAGGTAGATTTAGCATCTCAATCATCTTTCCATTAAATACTTCCAAGGCCTCAGAGAAACACCTCGTAAATCTTTTACCCCCTCAGAACAAAACCCTAAACAAACGACAAAACAAAACCAACAACAAACCACAAGGAAGTTCAGTGAAGTAAACCCCTAAATCGAATTTCTTGCTTTAAAAGTGTTTTACATATATCACCACCAACCAGCATGTAAATTTTAGTCAGCTACTGGACTAGTCTTTTAAAGAAGTTGAAAAATGGCCCTGAGTCCTCAAAGGACACACCTGTTATCTGAAACAGTTTTTAACCAGCTTGTTAAGCAGCTTTGACAGATCAAAGACCCTGGACAATGGGCACAAACTTTAACAATAGTTTAGCCTTGAGCAAAAGCTTCTGTCAAAGCAGGGCTTGTGCCAGTAGTATTATGGCCTGCAATTGAAAATAAATTTTACTTGAATAAGTACCTCAGCCCGATCAGAGGCACTGCCGCCAGGGAGACAAAAGCAGTTGGGGATAAGTTATTGACTCCACTGACAGCATGAATGAAGTTCATTATGCCAGCCCACTCTTGGTAAATGTGTCAGGTTTTAAACTGAATTAGGTGGCAGGTGCATGGACCATTTTCCTGCCCCCCTTGAGACAGTAGAGGGCCAGCCATCACCTGATTCTACAGACAAATGTTTAGATTTGGTTTTCATATTGCACGGGCACAAGCGACAGCATATTTAAATCATAAATAAGGCTTCCTGTGAGCCCTCCTCTACCCCTCTCTCTGTCTGATTGTTGTCACTGGCTGGCTGTGCTCCTGCCATGTTGCCTGCTGCACATAGGAGGTGGGTTTGCCTCCCGTCCACAGCACCCAGTGTGACTTCCTTTCTGCTCCCTCTTCCTGTCTGCCATAGGAGTGTGCAGGATTTGGGCTTCCACAGGCCACTTACAGGGTCCAGTTCCAAACCAAAGGTGAGTCCAAACCCTCCTATCCCTTTTGGGTGCCATTGTGCACAGCCGCAAATTTTTGACTTCAAGAGGCTCTGGATCGAGCCCTTCTGTAGCCAGTGTGATGTGCTACACGTATGGGTGTAAAGAGATTGAATCCACCCTATGTTAGCCCCCAGAAAGGCTTTCTACAGCAGAACAGTACTTAATCCTTGCAATCCTGTGATGACAAACATCACTGCAATGTCACATTACTGCAGGCTAGATTAGAAAGAACTGTTGTGAAACACACATAATGTGTATATACACAATATGTGTATATCTATCTTCTGTTTATGTACATAAACATATGTAAAAATACAAATGCATCTATGTATGTACCAGTGTTTAAAAATTTGGCTAGAATTCAAAGAAATAAAGTGATAATCTACCAGGATAATTTAATATTCCTCTGCTTTAAGTCTGAACTGCAGTTTTAAGGTGTATCTTTTATTTATTTTTCATCTGCATATTTTGATAGAAAATATTTTGGTTTACAGCCTGCCAGAGCCTGCAAGGATGTGCAAGATCAACTGAACTTCAGATACTTTGGATGCCAGCTCTCATTACTTAATCATGAGATACAGAACTATTAAGACTCTTAAAAATGAAAGCCTCATTCTCTGACCAGGAGGGAAGAGTTGGCATATGCCTTTGGCTGCATGCCTTATTTACAGTAATGAGCAAGTAAGATTCCTTCCCCCTGTGAGGGAGCTGAACATTCCTCCTCATGAAACTTTGGGGATCTGTTGCATGTGTTGGTTACAAAGAGGAGCCTTTTGCTTTTGGACAGCATTTTGGACATTCTCGGGTACTTTTTTTGTGGTTATCTACTTAATAGCCTCTGAACTTTAATGAAAAACATTTATTCCCTGTCTCCAAGGCTGAATAAACACTAGTTAGTCCTTACAGAAGTGTCCTGAAAAAAAACATTATTGCTGTTCCTCAAAACTGAGAGTCAGTTCAAAAAAGGAGGGATGAGGCTTGGCCAATGTCACAGGCAAGTCAGTGGCAGATTCACTCGCCAGCAACTGCTTTAACCATCAGATAATGCTTCACCCTCCCTGACATTGCTAAAGACATATTTGGCTCAGTTTGCAGTTTTGTTTAGTACACCTGTTAATATGGATGTATCAAACCCTCTTTATTATGGCTCTGATACAAATAGGCCCAGGAAGTCTCACCCATAGATCCTCACCAAGAGAAAATATTTCTTTCCCCTTACACAAATCTGGAAAAACAAAGTAGGCTTATTCTTTGGGGCTATCTAAAGACTGCTGTGTGTCAACACACAAAATCATTTCTCACAGTGGTATCACTTGCTGGATATGTTCCTTCCCTCCAACTACAGCAGATGGTGTTTCATAGTTGGTCACAAATGGCTGTCAGCGAGCGTTTGTCTGCCTGCCAGTAACCTGTAGTTTAGGGACTCCCTTGGAGAGTGTACCAGCACTGACTCTGCTGATAGCAGCATCTGAGAAAATGATCCGTCCTTTCTTGTCAGGCACAAAATTAGCCATCTCACTTTCAAACTGTTGACAAGGGGGATATGAAAGAAATAAGGGCTGTGCTGGCCCAGATGATGTTTCTTCAGCTCTGGGTGTAGGCAGCTAGTGCTGACTACAGAGGAGAAGCTGCTTTTACTGCAGCAAATACTGACTTCTGGTGAAAAAGGGAGATTAAAGTGCATACAGCTCCTGGTGTCAGGATTTTGCATGGTATTGCCATCACTATCTTGCCCAAATTCAGTTTAGATTCCTCTTGGCCAGTGTTAGCAAAGAGAAGGAGATTACCTTTAGTGACATTGCCCTGTATATGGACAAAGCTTTCTACCAGCCATAGGTGCCAGTACACCAGACAGGCTTGCTGATGGTTTCGTGTGCACTCAGCCAGTCCAGCATGCACTATGACCACTGCCTTGCTTCAGCAGCAAGGAACAGGAGGGACAGAAGAAACAGGAGACAACAGTGATAGAGACCAAATACTACTGCCCCCATCACCTTAGGTGGAAAACAGTTTCAGAAGCTTTGCAGCAGCTTACAATGGCAGACATTACCTTGCAGTGCACACACAATTAAACCCAAAATGGTTTATTTCAACAGAAGTGTTAAAGGTGAGTCCATGAAGGAAAGCCAAAACCTTTCCATAGATGTTGTCTCAGGGTTTTCTGCCTGTAGAGCAATTTGTGTTTAAAACCTCAAGTAGGATCTGGGCTGGTAAGCTCAGCTTGCCTCACTTTCCATCTGGCTTAGCCAGGGCAGGGTTTCCCTCCGGTACTTCACTGACCTGGCAGAGAAAATATGTATTACTCATGCCTGGGTAGCACCACCATCAAAGGAACTTGACAACACTATGTGTTCCCAGATCTCCAGCTTTCACATACAGAGGGAAACTGATCTATGCATTAATCCTATGTAGCAAAAATCCTGCACTGGTCAGGGGAAAGCCAAATTATTTTGGTGCCATTTCCTGAGATAGTAATTTTGCTGCTTCAGTTCTGGCCTGCTTGAAGAAATTTGGAGTGAATTCTGTTTCAGAATTTCCCTTTGACAAAGATTTTCTAACATTGCATAATTATTTTTCATCCTAAATGTGCCCCTGTGAGGAAAAAAAGAAAAAAAACAAGTAGATTAAACAAAAATCTAAGTCCTGAAAAAATTATAACTGCCTTTAGAAAATATCTGAATGATGTGTTTGAAATGAAATAACCTAAAGAAGGCTGGATTGCTTAGCTTCAACTTCTTTATTTTTGTCACTGAATAAATAGTAAATTAAAAAGAAGTTGTACTAGATAAGGTCATAATTTAAAGTCAAAACAGAGAACTCAGATCTCGTTGAAATAAAATCCTCCAGTCTTCTAAAAATTAGTATTGTGGTAATTAGAGTTCATCAAGGTTCTTACCTCCCCACAAATCTACTTATTCCAGTGCAAATTTTGTTTTCCAATTAATATTTTGACCTACTTTCTGGAATAACTACAAACAACCCCAAATTTACACAATAACTACATACCACTGATGACAACAACCACCCAGAACAGCCTTGTAATGAAATTTCAACTACTTCAACAAAAGAGATTTTTAAAACACAATTGAAGGTGGAATCTAGAAGGAATGCTGAAAACCAAGCCTCAAATCACCGTCCTGCTGCATAAAATCTGTAACCATATAACTTTTTCCCCCCATTTTCCCCGAGTTTCAGCTATGTATTTTTATTTTTCATATATGAAGAATTCTGGGTTTGTTCTTCTCCTTTGGCTACAAAGATCTTTCTGAGAAAAACAGCTAAGGTAAGGCTGAGGTAAGGCCGTCTGCCTGAGAGTGCAATAAGGTTTTAACTCAGGTGGCCAGTGAAAATGATAGAAATGGCTGTTTCACTACTGGTCAGACTCAGTATAAAAAGAGAATGGCTAGACTAATCTTGATCCTCAGTAGGTGCCTTGTGCCTTGGCTTTCATCCAGCAATGTGTTCAGGCATGCGGTAAGGCAACACAAACATCTAAAACTCAGCACATGCCTAAAAAATTAAACCACCTTTTAAATTAACCACATTTTGGTTGGAAGATTTTCTAGAACCTGGCTAAGAACAGATGACTGTCATCTTACCTAGGTGCACCCAAACTCAGCTTACTCTGCTACCTGCTAGGTCATTGAGTCCTGTATTTGGGTTGCCCAGATACGTTGTTATGTTTGTGTGTTTGTGTGTATTCTTCACAGGAATGTGATGTTCACATCCTTGCCCACTTAGAGATAGACTATTCATAACCTAATAACAGACATTCCCAACATCTGCAGCTTCTTTTAGGACCAAAAAGGAGAGCATTACACTACAAGTAGAACAGTAATTTCTCAGACAGCCCTGCTTCAGACACAGATTCAGAAAGAAAAGCCAGTTGAAAATCCCCCAGAGCCAGCATCTTTGTCTCTTGGAAAAGTCTGTGGGGGCAGAATCTGCTTTGTGGACATTGTCAGAATGTACCACTTGTGTTTTCTCTTCTCCCTTTTGGAATTATAATAAGAAAGGATGAAGGAAACAGGTGTCTGAAATGCATGTGTCCAGGTAAGTCTGCATCTTTTCAAACCATCATTTTCTGCCCCGGTGCAGAACACTCACGCATAGGGGAAAGTGCTCCCTCAAATCAGAATCTTCACTTTTATGTTACCTTGTTGATTTGGCTGAGACCATTGATGCCCAGGGATGCTTCAGTGGCCAGCCTATGATTGGTCAAACACGTATTTCCAACACAGAGCTCTTGTTCAGTCAGAAAAAAAAAAATAGAGACAATTCAGAGGAGTGTGGTCCACTGTGTGGCCCATCATTGAGGACATCTTCAACATCAGCAGAGTTGGTTCCTCTAGCTGAATGAAAGGCATACACAGAATCTGAGATGTCACTGCTTTGATCAAGGGAGCTGCCTTGCACCAGGAAGGTGATGTGACTATTGAGGCAGTCTGTAATGCTCTCATGCGCTATGGGCAGCTCTGTTGCCACACACAGTGATTCATGCACTAGTCCAGGACTCTGAAGGCAGGGATGGATCAGTGGGCTTACACGCATCAGGAAGTCCAGTAGTACCGCATCGGAGCATCTGGCTTACTTTGGGCACCTGAGCATTTGAGCATCTGCCTCAAATTGGCAGTGGTGGATGTACAGGATGAACAAGCGTAAGGTTGCCTTGTGGATTTGGTTGGGACTACAAGATGAGGAAACTGATAAAGTTAGCTGGGGAACACTGATGTGCATTTATGACTTTTTTGACCGTTCCATAAGCTGAATGTTTAAAACTTTTTTGTTTCCTAGTTTGCTAGTATGTACTTTTCTTGAACATGACCTTTTTTCCCTGCATTTCTCTCACTTACTTTACTGGCTTTGCTGTCTTTTGTCAAGCTGGGAAAAGTTGTTTTTTGCATGGGAATTTCATTAGCTTTTTGATAAAGTTGTCAAGGAAAAATACTGGTACTCTGCCATATGGAAGTATTTATTCACTACCAAGTATGTAAATTAGATTACATCCTTGATGGCAGCTGTGTTAATTAGCATATCTTAGTCTCCTGCTTGCCAGAAGTGGACTCAAAGTTTGTCTCTTTTTTTTCATTTGTCCTTTTTTCTTTCTTCCTTTTTTCCCCTTTTTTCCCAAACTACTATTGGAGCTTTCATAAAAGCTCTAATCCTGCCCAGATCTGCCTCAGATCCCCTCAAGAGTCCCTCTGGGAATGAGAAATTCCTCACAGCATTTGCCGTTTACCAGAGTCTCACTGGCTGAAGATCTCAGTGGGGCTGAGGAGATTAACATGAACCCCTTTGGGGACAGAGGAGGTCTGCCTCACAACTTAACTTTAAATGTTGACTGGACTCATTATGAGGTGCAGAATCTCTGCAAGAGCCCTCAAGTTAATTAGGGGAAGTTGCCAAAGCCTGTCAGACACTTGGTGATCGGCACTGGATCCTTCAGACTTTTGGCAAAGCTTCGGAGACGGCGACATGCCAGTGGAAGGCTCTGGCTGTGCTAAGTAACCATGAGCACATTCCCCCAGAGCTGCCACCATTTCCTAGAAATAGCAAAAGCAACAGAGCAATTAACGAGCTTCACAGCAAACCAGGTCTGATGTCTCTTGCCCTCCCTGAAATTTGACCCACTCTCCCCTGCTGAGTTATGAAGTGGTCAAAATACTTCACTTTTCCCAACCTTTGTCTCAGATTTGGTGGAATAATTTCTATTGGTTAAAACAGCAGGCTCTAGCATCCTGACCTTTGGAGAGCTTTGTAAAGCAATAGTGTTATTTGAATACCCATCCTGAAAATCCTTGGAGTGAAAATTGGTACTTTACAACATAGATGACTTACCACTTGAAGATGCATTAGTCTCAATGTAACATATTTCCAATCATTTACCAGGCAGGACCTAGGGATATTCCTGGGATAGCAGATATTCACCTTTCTCATGAAGTATGTTTCCACCATCTCATGTTTCTATCAAAACCTATTGATACCATTATCAGAAAAAAAAAACCACCCAAAACTTCAAAGGCCCCAAAGGGTGTGGTTGACAGCAGCATCAGGTTTCCTAAAAAATGGCACTTTGCAGAGGAGACATGAACCAGAAATGCCAGCTGCTTGCCCTGTCTAGTCATAGCACTATTTACAAAATAGGAGGCTTGACAAACGATGCTCTGAGCTTTTAGTTTGGTGCATCTTCCTTCACTGCACTCTTATGTGTATATCCAGTCCCATAATGTAATTGAACAGATATCCTCTCATCCACAGCCTTGTTGCATCTTGCCCTGCTTTCATCGGTCCAACTGAGAGCAGCAACTTGAAGAAAGCTTAGGAAACCATCAACCTCATTCTGCAAATGTTTCTCTGGGAAGGACTCCTGCAGGCAAGTCACTCTCAACAAACACAGCGCTCAACAACACTGTTTAAGGGCACTGAGAAAGAAGAGTAACATCCTGTAGTGTCCATCAAGACAGTTTAACTTGGATTAGAATATAAGTGATGTAAAATACTTTCAAACACTTGTTTTTCAGACATTTTCCAAATATAGACGTTATTTTTATCCAATTATTTGACCATCTTTAAGAGATCAGGTTAGGAAAGCCAAAACCCTGAGAGAATTAAATCTGGTCAGGGACATCAAGGGCAACAAGAAGTTTCTGAAAGTACATCAGTGATAAAGGGAAGACTAGGGAAAATGTTGACCCTCTGCAGAAGAAAATGGGAGACCTGGTTTCCTGAGATATGGAGAAGACTGAGGTAATCAATGACTTTTTTGGCCTTGGTCTTCACTGGCAAGTGTTTGAGCCACACCCTTGACATCACAGCTGACAAAGGCAGGGGCTGGAAGAATGAAGAAGAGCTCACTGTAGAAAATGATCAAGTTTGAGACCATCTAAGGAACATGAAGGTGCACAAGCCCATGGGACTAAATGAGACACATTCAAAAGTCCTGAGAGAACTGGTAGTTGAAGTGGCTAGGCAGCAATCTATCATGTTTCAGAAATCAAGGCCGTCCAGCAAAGTTTCTGCTGACTGGAAAAGGGGAAACATAATATCATTTTCTAAAAGGAGAAAAAAGAAGACCCAAGGAGCTAAAGATCAGTCAGTCTCACCTCTATGCCTGGCACAGAGGTAGTTGCTGACAATCAACATCTCTTCACTAAAGGTAAAGCATAGAAACATAGAACGGTTTGGTTTGGAAGGGACCTTTAAGGGTCATACAGTCCAACTCTCCTGCAGTCAGCAGGGACACCTTCCACTTGATCAAGCTGCTCAAAGCCCCATCCAATCTGGCTTTGAACATTTCCAGGGAGAAGGATTTTGGGATACTGGTGGATAAAAAGCCTGACAAGAGCCAGCAATGTGTGCTTGCAGCTAAAGAATGTCAATTGCAACCTGGGCTGAGTCATAAGAAGTGTCGTCAGCAGGTCCAGGGAGGTGATTCTATTCTTCTACGCCACTCTGGTGAGACCCCCACCCGGAGTACTGTGCTCAACTCTGGAGTCCTCAGCACAAGAAAGACATGAACTTGTTGGTATGGGTCCAGAGGAGGGCCACAAAGATGGTCAGAGGTCTAGAGCACCTCTCTTATGAAGAAAGGCTGAGACAGTTGGAGTTGTTCAGTCTGGAGAAGAGAAAGCTCCAGTGAGAGCTGATTGCAGCCTTCCATTACTCAAGGGTGCCTACAGGAAAGATAGGGAGAGACTCTTTATCAAGAAGTGTAGTGATAGGATAAGGCATAATGGCTTCAAACTCAGAAAAGGAGGGTTTAGACTAGATACAGGGAAGAAATTCTTTACTGTGAGGGTAGTGAAACACTAAAGTAGGTTGTCCAGAGAAATTGCACTGGATGGGGCTTTGAGCAACCTGTTCACTGCAGGGAAATTCTAACTAGATGACCTTTGTGGGTCCCTTCAATCCAAACCATTCTATGTTTTTATGTTCTCGTGTTTTCAATTTTAAAGTGTGTTTTGGGGATCCTTTGACTGATTTTGTATTTTAATGGAAACATTCTGCTTCATGGCCCACATTTCACTGACCAATCTGAATACAGTACTTGTTCTTACACTCCATCAGTGTAAGAACATGTATCTTCTTTCCTTTGTTGAAGATATTTTTGCTGCTTCCTCGTTGGTGCCTGGAGTCCTTGGACATCCCTGTCTAGCCTATTTCCTCCACCTGCTTGTAATTCTTGAGCTGACTGGTACAGCTGAGAGAGAAACTACACTCTTTCATATTCACTGCCACATTTAATTAATGCTCTGTCTTTGCAGAATGACTCGTGAGATTGGTATAAAATCTATGACAATGCCAATAAGCTTAAGTATTGATATTTAATGGCCTCACAGAACAGACACTAATGAGTATGGGGAAAACTTAATATACAGCAAAATAGTTACTTCTTAAGTTATTGGTACAGATACTGGGGACTAATTAGTTTAAATATTAATTAAAATATTAGCTATGACTCCTTCACCATACCATTTCTTCAGCTTTTTGCCTTTGGGCCTATTTATGTACTCAGCTAAATACTTGCTCAATGTCATTACAGTTCAAGACAGTATTTACGCTTGCATTTAATTTCAAGCAAATACCAAAGCAGTCTTCTAAATACAGATGCTTTCTAAATTTGGGATTTTCATTTATATTTCATGCCATTTTTCTTTTCCTCAGTTATTGCTCAAAACTTGTTTTCTTTCTTAAAAAAAAATGTGTGGAAATATAAATACTCAAACCAAAAGATTTTGTGAGCTTTTTTTTCTTTAAGAAAAATAAAATCTCATTTTATTAGCAGCAAAAGCCAGATGTTCTTTGCTGGTTTTAAGTACCCTGAGCTTTATCTTTTAACTGAATTTTAATGTTGAGAAAAGCAGTCAAGTTACTCACAAGGTCTGATCTTGGTGTTAATCTTTTGCATTAGCCATAAACTTGTTTATTCTCTTCAAAATAACGATTTGTAGGGTGATTAGAATCAATAAAGGGAAAGACATTCTGCAAAGCATTTTGAGGATTTTTTTTCAGCTATAAGCAACTTTCACAAAGGCAGATGGGGATTCGTAAAATAAACTTCTTCAAATTATACAACTAAACAAAAATTAATCCAGTGGGACCTTGCCTTTCCAAGCTATGCAGTTTTACAGATTTTCATATTGAAATCCATTGTTTAAAATTACTTTTTTCCAAATGCCAATGCCAGTACAGAGAGCCTTGGGAGTTCTGTGTAGTGTAACAGTAACAGCAACTTTTGTGTATCTGTATTTTGTCTGATAGCCTTTACATCAGTGCAGAAGCAATTCAGAGGTTACAAAGCCTTTTCCATAGCAAAACCAGACCCATAGAATAGTGCCACCAAGGAGTCAATCAGCTCTTTTTTTTCCTCTTGCCATGTGTGTAATATTAGTAGCACAAGAAAAGGAATTTGAAGATAGCAGACCTGCTGAAATCAATTCAAGTTGCCTCTCACTCTCTATTTAAACAGAGAGAAGGGAAATTGCAGTTCTGCTAGAAAATATTATAAGTTCAACTCTTCCACATTGAAACACATAAAAAACCACATGGACAGTGGGACAGGGTTTGTATGCTGACTAGGTGCAAAAATTGATTTTTGTTTCAGTAACACTTGTCACTAAAAATTATGAAAACTTTATCTCCATCAAAAGTGTAACCAGTAGTAAGACTTGGACTAGTATCTTCTAAGAAAACTTCTAACAGAAGCTAGCTGCAACAAAATCTCAAATGTTCAAACTTTGCTGGAAATATTTTGTACAGCACTCATGCTAATGTGCATGTGTGTGTATATATGTCTGTAGTCAGGCATCTGCACTTATACAGTGAAGATGAAGCAATACTTCTTCATCCTTAGATGTTGTCAGGTTCCTTCACAGGACTACAATTATACATAGGTGGAGGTTTTGTTCTAGCCTTTACGTTCTTGAAAACTAAAGACCTTTTTTGTTTTAAAGTTTTAAAAACTGTGAACCCATAGGACTACTTTCCTCAAGAAACTTCGTCTGTGGGATATTAGTGCTCCACATGATACAATGAAAAAAAAACAGTGTTCAGACCACTGAAGACAGAGGTTATCCAGGGAAGAGCAACAAGGCTGGTGAGGGGTCTGGAGCACAAGCCCTATGAGGAGCAGCTGGGGTGGTTTAGCCTGGAGGAGATTCAGGGGAGACCTCATTGCTGTCTACAACTACCTGAAAGGAGGTTGTAGCCAGGTGGGGATTGGTCTCTACTTACTCTTGGGGTAACCAGTGACAGAACAAGAGGACACAGTCTCAAGCTGCACCAGGGGAGGTTTAGGCTGGATGTTAGGAAAAAATTCTTCCAGAAAGAGTGATTGGACATTGGAATGGGCTGCCTAGGAAGGAATGGAGTCACCATCCCTGGAATTGTTTAAAATAAGACTGGATGAGACACTTAGTGCCATGGTTTAGTTGATAAGATGGTGTTGGGTGATAGGTTGGACCTGATGATCTTGAATGCCTTTTCCAGCTTGGTTGATTTTGTGATTCTGTGACTGTCTGCTTCTCCCCAGAGGCTTGCCAGTGGTGCCTTGAGCAAAACCACAAAAGAGTGGGATCTTTTTGTTCCAAGTCTTTTTGGTGAACCTTTCTGTCCCTTAAAATGGGCTGCATTCTCAGAAGGGTGCAGACAGTTGGCATCTTGTGGACTTGCAAAGGGATCATCTTTGAGTATCTGCAGTCACTTCACTCTCTTAAATGATGATAGACCGGGCAGTTTCTCCAGGTTCAAGTCCATCCCTCATCACTGCACTCTGTGGTTGGAACACTGGTGTATTTTCCTATTATGACCAGGGACCCGCTGAGGACTGGAGCAGTTCTCACTACAGATGTCCATGGGAAGAAGGAAGTGGCATCTTGGTGTACCCCATCTTGCTGAAGGCATCTGGTTGCAGCTGAAAAGCTTCTGAGATTAAAAAAAAAAAAAAATCATTGCAGCGATTCTTGGTAAGCATACCAAGCATGAGCCTGGCCTTTTCTGGTTTCCCTGGAAGGTAGTAGCCCTCAGCTCCAGGCAGGAAGCGTTGGTTTTGTCAGTCAGAAAGCATCTTCTGCAGCAAAGATTTTGGTGAGCAGCGTGTGTGTGGGTAGAGCGTGCCATGGGAGACTACCGTGAGCTGATATGAGAGATGATATCGAAGATTAGTTAACCGTATGGGCTGAGTCCCTGGGGAGGTGTGTGAAATGAATCAGATTAAACAAAATTGATAATGTGAATACTTAATCAAACAGACAAAGGTAGTCTGCACAGCTAATTAGGGGCAAATAGAGCGTCCCTCTTGTACCTCATTTAACTGACAAATTGTGCAGACAGTTTTAATGGGAGTCTGTTTAGCAAAGAGAAGGCTGTACAGTTGACAGCTTGGCAAAATGTGGTTTCTGTAACACCACATGATGCTTATGGAAATTAGCCTGGTGCAGCTGAGCTCTGAGTAGGTGAGAGCTGCCCAAACTCTAGTAGAATGGTAAAATGGACCTTTTGTAGGCCTCTGTTCCTCGCTTCTTAAAGGGACCTAGCTGCTTTTCTGCAAGATGACAAAGAACATTTCTGAAGAAATACAAAGAATCATTGTGATACCAGAAAAAAACACTCTTGTAGCCAAGAAGGCAGATAAAAAAAAAAAAAAATCAGATTACATCACCTTAGATTATTGCAATTTTCTGGTTGGATTCTTTGTAAAAACAAAGTCACTTTCACAGCTTCTTGGGAAACATGTAAACATGAATTACTGTCAGTGTTTTACACATGAAGAAGACAATGGTGCAGAGTGATCAGCTGAGTCCTGCAATATGAGTCATATCCAGGGTCAGGCCCAGGACTGAGCAGACAGCCAAACCTGGGGCTACAGCCCATCTTCTGGTGCAGGAGGATCTCTGCTCCACTGTGGAGTGGACTCTCTTAACAAATAGCGTCTTAAGCCTTGAGCAACACAGATGTTAAACTTATCTGCATTTTCTGATTGCCCCTTCCTCTGCTTTCATCTCCTATGTTTCTCCAAAACAGCCATATTCCTTCATTGCCTCTCCTTGTGCATTCCTAAGACTCATACTTTTAGCCCTCTTCCAGAGGAAGATGAAGATGTTTGGATAGGCCATAAAATCTGAAGAGTGACTTTATAAACATCAGTTGGAGAGCAAATGCTTCAGACAAGTTAGACATGCAGCTAACCCTACTTAGTTCTTAGTGACCTTCACTAGACCTTTCAGGACTGTTGTTGCACTGATACAAGAAAGAAAAGTGCCTTGTTGGCAAAGGGAGCACAACTAAATATATGTTAAATTTGTGAAAGTGCATTCAGGTGTCTTTTCTAGTTTTGCACCTGCATCTGTTTATAGGTCACAATTTCTAGCATGATAAATGTGAGAGGTTTGTGAGAGATTTGACAAGGGATTTTACCCAAATCTCTTTGTGTTGGTTCTGCTCAAAAGACTGCTCTGCCTCATGCTGATTGTCATCAGGAGCAAGAAGGGGAGACCTGCTGGGAGTCCTTGTCTGCAGTTAAGTTTCTGTTTTAGTTTCACTGGCCACTAAACATCACAAAAATTTGGTGAAGGTGTATAAATACATCCCTGGGTATGCACACATGTGCTGTGTTTATTCAGACAAGCTATATGTTTTGATCACAAAATCATCATAATATAATTCTTAAAGACTAAGAAGCTGAGGTTATAATGCAAACAGTGGCTTTCCACTTGATGTTGGCTGTTTCACTTAAACCTTCTCTACTTCATTTTCTGTACCTACAAAACAGGATTATCCTTCCTGCTTCAGAGCACTGTTAGAAAGAAATGCCATCCTCGCCATGATCCTTGGTGGTGAAGCACAGGATCTGTCATAGGTCAGGTTCTAAGCTCATGAAAACTAGATAGTGCAGCCAAAATTGTGTGTTGGAAGTGTTCAGTAGAAAAGCGCAGTGCTCAGGGAATTTGTGGCTTCTGCTTTTGTGATGCATTTGGGAAGCATGTTAGCTTCCTTCCCTTCCAGCTGAGTGGTGCTTATCACCTTAGCACTGCAAGGACTTGAGTAGAAGAAAAATTGAGTGCTGTCATCTCCACAATAGTGTGGAGGGTTGTCACATTTGACACCTAACTTATGCTTAAACATCATCCACTGTTGAAAGGCAGGAGTTTATGATGGAACATAAAGATGGTAAACACATTCCCTGACCTAAATATTTCAGGAGTGGAGTGTGTTATACATGTAATAAAGCTGCAAAGTCAAGGCACTGCCTGGAGCTAATGCTTCAGCTGAGTTCATTTCTGGAGATCGCCTTCTGGAACTCTGTCACTGCAAGGACATTCCTTAATACAGAGATAGTTTAATCAAAACAATATTAAATGCTAATTACAAATCTTAAAGTTTGATTCCTGTATTAATTGTGGATTAGTTTGGCTTTTTTTGTACTAGATTTTTTCTTCTATAGCTTCTCAAGGAACTTTCATAATATGTAGAACCATCCTATTCACTAACTGAATAATTTCATGTATTTTGGCAGAATCTGTGTAAAGCAGAAATTCCCATTTTGTTCTCTAGTGGCTTATTCATCTTAGCCTACCTTCAATAAGGTAAAATGGGGGTAATGGAAATTTCCTACAGTAATATAAATGCTTGAGTAGGGCAATTAGCATTTGGAGAACAAAAGAAAGAAGGTGAGAATGAATGACAGAATGAAGGAATAAACAGGAAAAGGAACTAAAGAGAAAGAAACAGAAAACTACAGGGAAGCTTCTGTTTGAAGGCCCTGCTTCACTCTCCTACACCTCTGAGGAGCAGCCTTTCTGTCTGGGGGACACAATCCAGCTATTGCAGTGCCTGGGGAGCAGGAGGATTCCTTTTTTATACCTCTTCTTCAGCTTGTTAAGGCCTGTGTAAATCCCACCAGCTCCCTCACAAAACACTTGACTGAGCAAAAGTTTTTTCAGAGCATTTCATGAGTCTCACATAATTGAAATAGGAGGGGGTTTGAGCCTGCTTCAATAGAGCAGTTTCAGTTAATTGATAAGCCTTCCCTTTTTATTAGCAGTGCTTCCCTTCTGTCTGAAAAGCAGGGAGATTTCCTTGTGGGATTTGAGCAAATATTGGAAATTGCAGTGGCAAATTAGCAGGGGCCACAAACCAGAAGTGACAGCTCATGGAGGCTGGTGAAGGGAGTGGAGCAATCCCTTACCAGTAGCAATTGGCCAGACTTATCATATGGACTAATCACAACAGAGCTGGTGAAATAATGGGCACCAGATGTTAGTGCTTTGTAGATGCTGGCTCTCTGGAGGCCAGCTCCACCAACCAAGCTCCCCAGGAGCAAGAGCATGGCTCCCTCATCTATTAATAGGACAGGGGACTGCTGGTCAGTGCCTATTCCACATATCTAATTGGTGATGCCACAGCTCCTTTCACCAGCTTAAAGAATATTTGCATTCATGAGAAACATTTCCATGGATTGTATGCCTTAGATTCACAGCGTTTTGTTTAGAGAGATTCTCCTCAATGACAGAGTGAAAACTAGTCATGCAATACATCAGATCATTAGTACTTGCCTCCACTGAGGTCTTTAAGAGGGATGCTGCTTTGCAAAGAGCTGAATATGTCCCTGCAGTCTTTTACAGCTGCAGAGATTTTACTGGCACGGTGGCTAGCAGGGAATGGGGTGAGAATGTTTCTCCTGGGAGCTTTGCAGAGAAAGCCCTAAACATCCCAGGAGCAAATCCAAACAGGGAACAAAGTAGGCTCTCCTCTTGCTCTTATGTGCTGTGCTCCCAGGCCAGCTCTGGCAACAACTCTAGCTTTATAGGATTAGTTTATGCATCTCTAATAATTTGCACTAAGCTTGCATGACAAGACAGAGATTTGTGACTAAGCCTCTGCTAAGAGTGCTGCCACCAATGCTACTGTCAGCTACAGTATGTGTGCTGTACCATGTCTCAGAGGGAGTAGATTAGATTTTGTGGATGAGATCAAACTTGCCTAGGTCAACTTGGTGAAGGGGCAATGGATAAGGGACCTTGCCTAAAGCTGAGAGAGCACAGAAGACCATCACAGAGTTAAATATTTCCACTACTTTAAACAGGATGGATGTATCTGTAAGCCACACTTGCTGTGGTTTGTTCTAAGGGAGCCGTGTCTGTGGCATGGATCCCATCACCGCTAGCACCAGGAATGGAGAATAGAGCTCCTCCTCCCCTGCCTCCAGCACTGCCAAAATAGCTCAGCTCTTTCCCTCTTCTTTTTCCCTCTCCCTTGAGCTGGCACCTCATGGAAATTGTGTGTTTGTAAGTTTGTTATCACAGTCATCAGGAGCAAATTAATCTGGATATGCAGCTCACTGTTCCTGAATAACCACATTTTTTTCCCCTCCATTAATATTTCAGTGCTATAATAGGAGATTTTTGCAAGGAATCGTTTTATTATTTTTTGTATTTGAGAGAAAGCTTAGAAAACTTAAATTGGTGGGGACAGAAGAACTGACAGTTCCCATTTAAATGCCAAATGTCTCTTCTTAACTTCAATCTGCATCTAAAACAAATCAAAACAAAAAGAAACCACCCTGCAAGACACAGACATTCCTTGCAGTCATTATTGCTGTTCCTGTGGTTCTCTAAGAGCTGTAGTTTTTCCTTTTGACATTTGAGATCAAACGATCAATCACAAAACACTTCTCCTTGTATCTGGATTAGCAATCATCTGCTATTCTCTGGCATATACCAGGAATGTCTTCCCCTCCCCTCTAAAGGATGGATGCATTTCAACTTGAAACAGCAGCTTTATAGCCACTGCAATAGCAATCTCCAACCCGATGGTGTCTGGTGCATATTGGCAGGAATACCCCAACCAGAGAGATGGGAAGGGGAAAAGTTTGAGGGTTTCTGTCAACTCCTGACAGCGGCAGGAATGTTCCCTTTTCCTGATGAGCTGCCTTTCAAGCCTTGACAGAGCCATTACCAATTCTATGGCTGCATTTCCCTGCATTTGGGGCCATCTGTCTTTACTCCTTCCATACTGAAGTCAGAAAAGAAAATTATTTTCACATTAGCAACTCATTAAATGGTCCCAAACTTGTAGCCCAGTCACTGCTGGAGCCAAACCCATTGTTTTTACACTTCCAAATACCTACTTGGAGGCATTGTTCAAGGATCTGGGGGTTGGCTTGCAGGACCTTCTGTCATGCACATGGGCAAGTGGGTGGGGTGGAGCTCTGTCACCCTCATCTATCATTCTCCATCAATGTCACCACCACCTGCAGAGGCATTACCCCCAGTCAGTCACTCACTTGGTCATTTATTTCTGTCCATCAACATGACCAGAAGAAGACAATATGAGTAGTCAGTATCAAATCTGCTAATATTCTTAAAACTTGGTTAAGACAGGGGATGTTGAAGACCATTCAATGACTTGGGGAAGTTGCACTTTGAGCTTAGTTTCTCAGTATAAAGACCACCTCAGGAGGTCAGGTACAGTTTGGATACTCACTGTGCAAATGCCTAAGGCTATTGCTGATTAATCCTTGCAAAAAATAGTACCTTTGCTTGGGTAAAACCAGAAAAGCTGTTGTTTCAGCAAAGCTCTGTTATGACTCATTTTTGTGTTTCTTTAGGTCACTGTGAAAAGGAAGTACAGAAGTTTCGTTTCAAGACCTGGCTCAAGCTCATCTCAAGGTCTCAGTTTCCCTTCCATGGAGTGAATTACTCGATACCTCATTAACTGAAAGTCCCTTGTGGGGGGCACAGGATGTCCAGCAAAACCCAGGTGCAGTACTGATCCATCAGCAGTCATCCCTGCTGGATATGGCAGTGCTGACCTGAGTTATCCTGTACTGGCAAAAGTGCCCTTAAAAAGGCAATGGGAGAGCCATTTGTGTGGGACAAGCCACAAAAGAGCAAATTCATTTCTCTTCTGCTTGGCTAAACCCATGCTAACATTTGCACAGCTTTTAAAACTTTAGACTCTGAACTTGCTGCTGAAATCCTCTCTAGGAACAGCCCTGAGCATCTCCAGCCTGCCCAGCAGCTTGAAGCAGATGGTGGATGTGGTACCTTATCTCCAAGAGTTTTCCCGATCAGTTGTGTTACTGCAGCTTTCCTGAGAGCTGACGTGGGCCTTGGGAGATGCAGCTGCATTTTAGGGGTTGAGCAAAACATTTCCTGCATTGCATATGAAAAGCCTTCTGGGAATCAGAGGGTATTAATCAATTTTAAATGTGCCATTCCTTGCCTTTAAAAATCAGAGCTCCTTGCACATTGTCAAAGCCTCCCCAAGCCCTTTCTGTCCCTGGAGTTGATCGCTGTGAAATGAGGACACGTTTCAGCATAGCTTATTAGGGGAACTGGGGTGTTTCCGTTTGTTTGGATTTGTACAAAAAAGGGTTTTTCACAAGGGCCTTGCTTTGACAGTCTTGTTCTCCCCCAGGCTGGTTAGCATTTAGCAAGGAGCGGCTGACAAAGCTCCTGGGCCACGGAGATCCACAAGGTGCTTGCAGCTGGCACAGATATCTCATTAGAAATTCATTTTTTCCTGTCATAATAACAAAGTGCAGAGCAGCGGTGGCAACATAGTTTCGTATGGGAAAGCACACAAAAGGGGACAGCTGAAAGAAGCTGTGCTTTTCTCCTGTATTTCCAGCCCGACAGAAGCATCTTCAAAGGGAGCAGCCTTGCCCGTCCGCCGCACCCTCTCGGCCTGAATCGCTTGAATGGCATTTTATACACCTACTGCACCCTGGGGCCAGCCAGCCTCCGGGAAACCCATTCACCCGGCCCGCTCCTTCTCCCGGCGTTTTGTTGTTTCCTGCCCCGCGGAAGCAGCGGGCAAATAAAAATGACACTCCCGGCTTGTGAGCTTCAGCTCCCTTTGCAAGCGTTTCTGAAACTGTGTTCCCAGGCAAGTGGAGCCGAATCAGTTTGGTTTAGGGAGGGTGGAAAGCCTCGAAAAGAACAGAACGATTGTTGTGTAATTCGCCTCTCTGTGCAGTGAAAACGAAGCAAATTTAGGAGGACAGAATTGAAGGGAGAGCAGCATTGCTACCTTGACTGTTGCTGCTGGCATAATGCACAGAGAGCTAGTGACCAGTTTAAACTGCCAGTCACTGGGAAGATGGGCAGTGTCAATGAGTGACCAGTCTCCAGCAGAACCACCTGGATTCACCTCCCAAAAGCTAATGAAAGATGCAGGCAAGTTTCTGAAAGTCAGGAGATTTCTCTTTAAAATGTAGAGCAGAAGCCTGACAAAGATTGCACTTCAAAACCTTGGTTTTATTTTGCTCCCCACTTTTGTATTTTCCATCTTTCTCTCTTTGTTTTTTTTTTTCCCCCCTCACATCATTATATGTATTAGAAAAAATGAGGAAGATGGAGGAGGGAGAGAAACAGAAGGTAAACAAGCAGCATGGGAATAGGAACAGTCTGAGAGCCAAGAACTGAAAGTCCTCAAACTAAGTAGTTACAATTCAGAAACTTGCCTCTCATACACAGACCAAAACCATATGTAATACTTTGTTCTTTCAGCTAAGGGATTTGTTCTCTTGGGAGAGGGGGAGGCAAAAAAGATTCCTGATATAAAAATTTAGTCCAATTTGTGTCACGTATTAAACACTGGCACCTTGCAGTCATGCCATTCCTCCACAATGTGGCACCAAGAAGACTTGGCAGAAGTACAACAGATGAACCCACTTTAATCACTCAGCCTGGAAGGGAAGCTGCCAGAGAAGAGCACCAGGCAGCCCCACTGAAGAAAATGCAGCACTTACAGTTTTCTGCCAGAGAAATCTGAATCCCCACTTTGCTGTACATGATAGCCCAAAGACACCAGGATCAGAAATCCAGAGTGGTGGAAGGAGACTACAGACTACAAGACAAAGACCACTAGGCAAACCTTTAATGAATTCCAGGAATATTGACATCCATGCAAGAATAATGGATAAATGCTTTTTCTATTCAAGAAATCAACTGCTAGATTAATGTTCATCAAATGGGGATTCACTGTAGCTCAGATAAATATTCAAAAGTGCCCAAATGTACTAAGTCTAATTTTAGGCACTCGGAGAACCGTTATCTTCCAGAGAGCTCTGGATTTCTCCATTGCCTAAATGTCTAGGGACTAGGATGACTGTCTTCACTTCAGGCTATTGTAAACTTAGCCTCTTCCATCCCTCAACATCACATTTCAGAAGTAATTTAGACAAGGGTACTGAGCATCCTTCTAAAAAGAGTCACTTATGGTACAAGTAGTAATGACCAAGCACAGATATTTGGGATTTTCTGAAAGCGAGTAGCTGGGCAGAGCAGGCAGTAGTGGGCTGAATGTGGTGAAACTCAAAATGAGACACAAAAAGGCCTTCAGTGCCTTGATCTGCAAGAAATGAGGGGATGGTGTAAAAGAAGATGTCTGTCAAGCTGAGCAGGACATGCACTGAAGGGGAGATGCTGGTCTTAGCTAACTTGAGCTGCAGATATTTGGGTTGTGCTCTTAGCTCATTGCCACAGACCCATTTGTTCTTTGTCTGACAGGGGATTTTTCAGAGGGTCCCTTGTTCTGTCTGTTTGGGATCTGTCTCATGGCAGGTGGAAATTTCTGTCTGGGGGCATATCCATATTGCCATCCATCTGCAGTAAGAAGATAGGCTAGACAAAAGGAAATGAGACTGATCTGGTAAACTCTAGTTGGAATAATTTGTCTGAGACATTGAACATCTGGGCAGTTTCTATGACTCCCTGTACTGAAACTGAACTCTCAATTGTTTACATGCAGAAGGCATAGAATATGCACATATGAGGGCTGCATGTATAGTTGACATATATACTAAATAAAATGGACTATGACTGTATTTTCTGGCTTCAGAGCTAAGTGACACAATGAGTTCCAAAATGAATTCCAGAGACATGGTGGGAAAGCTCACATGACTGGAATATGGTCATGGATGGCTATGTCCTTTTTAGAAAAGGCAGGTCAGCTAAGTGAGGTGGTGGTGTTGCTCTACATGTGAGGAAGCAACTAGAATGTGTTGAGTTCAGCTCAGGGGTGGATATGAGACAAGTTGAGAGTTTGTGGGCAGGCCAACATGGGTGACAGTGTTGGGAGTGTTTATTACAGACCACAACCAGACAAGATATCAGACAGAGGAACTCAGCCCCAGTAATGAGGCCCAGCCAGTACTCATGGATGATATTGGAGATCAACCCTATGCCTACCTAGCCAGGGAGCCACCAGGCCCCCCGGCCTTTGTTTCCCCATCCCAGTCACCCAGTGTGCACCGTGTGTACTCACCAGTGATGAGAAGAAGATCCTTCAGCCCAGATGGGCTCAGCTTGGGGCTTCTGCCTTTCCTGGAGGGGATTAAAAAGTGGAGTGGGTGTGGAGGGCAAAGTGGCCACACCTGGGGTGGGAGGAGACTCCAACAGAGCCCAGGTGCTCTGGGATTTGAGGGGAAAAAGGGGGAAGATTGGATGGAAAAGGGGCAGACTGAAACCAGTGTTATTGAGAAAGAATGGATACTACAAGCAACTAAGCAGACTATGATAATATTTTAATTCAGAAAGACCAGTGCTGGGAAAGGGATGAGTTTTTCTTTCAGAGCACATGGAAAATTCATCTTCTGTGAGTGCCCCAGGGGACATGAGGCTAACAGAAGAGATATATCTGGCATATCTCTGAATACAGCTTTGGACTGTGTCAATCCCTGCCAATGGCAATTGAGTCAAACAAGACTTGACATATGCCTCCCAAAGAATGGCTCTCTGCAAAGGCTATGAGCACTCACACTCTGACTTGTAAAAGGAACAAATTTCCTCTAACATCATGAAGAAAGAAGGGCTGGGGGTGTGTGCCTGCCTGTATCCCCTTCGTGTCATTTTAACAGAGTGCTTTTAAGAGCATCAACATCCACTCAAAATTAGTACAAATGTTTCCTTCGTCTTGCTTGAACGAGTTTCCTTCCCTGGAGACTTTTAAAACCCACCTGGATGCGTTCCTGTGCAGACTACCCTAAGTGATCCTGCTCTGGCAGGGGGGTTGGACCTGATGATCTCTGGAGGTCCCTTCCAACCTCTGATATACTGTGATACTGTGATACTGAGTTTCATGTCCATATGAATAAACTTTCTTGTCCCCAGGTCTGTATGCCCTAGTACACAGCACCTTTCAGGGGCAATTTGTGCTTCATACCATACTCCAGACAGAGGCACTGCCTAAGAAAACACTGCTTTGCTGAGCCAGGTACTAACTACTAAAAAGTGAAGATGACTGTGGGAGGGTGCTCAAGCCCACACTGACTGTAGTTAAAAGTTAGAAGTTTAGACATGGCCTGATGGTCTCTGATAGAGACCACTGTCACACAGAGGAGAAAAATAAAGAGTACCTGTGTTGAGGCATGAAGGGATAATGATAGATGGCTGACCAACATAAGTCGTTTTCCTTGAAAACCAATATATGTGGTCTACAGATGAATTTGCTGTATTTGAGAAGACTCTTTGGTCTCTGTAAGCCAAGAATTGAGAGATACCAAATTATTCAGCTAAGCTAAAACAAAAGCAAGCTCGGGATTAATATTGGAAAAACAGATTTAGTACATGACAAACGTCATGAAGGGGTTACAGTGACCACGAAAGTTCCTTTGTCAGACTGACAGAAGCACCAAACAGCTGGATCATGAATTGAGCAATAATCCAGGTGTGAGACCACTTGGCTGCAATGGGAAAGGGACACCCACATTTCCAAGCAAGAGTCAGAAGTGGTGTTTGGCTACAAGTATGAGAAATCTCCAACAGCATTTATTTCCAAAATGGGGAACTATTATCTGCCCATAGAATCCCTGCAGAAATTCACAGGTATCGAATCTAAGGTACCTGACTGGGATCAAGAGCTGCTTCACAGATGAGTGTAAAGTGCCCCAAACCAACACAATGCAAAATAAGATCCTGTTAGTCCCCAATACTCCTTGGGCAGGAAGAGTTTCCTCTCATCGATGGTCTTCAACCCTCGAGCTGAGTTGTACTCTTGCATGCCATCTTACCAGTGGTTCCAGATGGGCTCAAAACACCTTGACCTTCTCACACCTGCCAAGTACATTGTGCTTGAGACTTTATTGCATAGGTTGCACTGGTTGTCTCTCAAGTCCATTTGCATCCTAAATAACATGGTAAATTTGATAATCTGCAGCAATCAATAATTACTTAGGGATATCACGTGCCGCACTCAATGTGACCATCCACCTCTATGCTATGTTTCTCAGGTAGTGTCTAGAATGCACTGAGTAGACTGCCTGGTGGTGCCTATATAACAGGGAGAGCAGCAAGTTGAGACCATGGGGAGGTACCAAATGGGGAGTTGGGTAGTGATGACGAGGGGCTGCAGTTGCTAACAGATGTACATTAAGAGGTGTTATAATCTTATTTGTCAGAGTTTTACCAGGTTCTCTGTCCTGCTCTCTTTCCCAGATGACTGTTTTTGTGGTTAACTGCTAATATTCCTTTCTGTTTTTTTTTTTTTCCTAACTGCTTGGGGAAAAGGGAAGAGGTACAAATTGTGATGTTATGGAGAGAGCTCCTATGGCTATAGATGTCCAAATAAGAGGAGGTGCTTCTTCTGTCCTCAATCCAGAGGGAGGAGTACTCAGCTCACTTGGCATCTCCAACAGCCTTTGTAAAGGTAAACTTTTATGTAGATTTGGATATCTGGAGGTGGAGGTCACTGGCCTGTGTGGTACACCCAAGACAGAACATAAGGATTGTAAATTCTGTCTCAAGGTAAACATACATCTGTAACTTCATGGTCAACAAGTGCAGATCAGACATGGCTGTGAAACCCTGCCATGCTGTCATACTACTTTCCTCTTTCATCTGCCAACACCTCCCTCCTTAGAAAGGCACATAAGAATGGAGGCAACTCGTTGTCTAGCACCCAGTTTGTGAGTAAGCCTTGCTTGCACAAAGCCCTGCTCTGCACTCCATTTCTGGCAGCCTGGCCCTTCTGTGCACAAATAAAAAAAGATCAGAAAGCAAGATGGGCTCTTGCTTAGTTGGAATCCGGACTGGCTTAGTCAGCTCAGGAATAAGAGAAGGTTTTCAGACATTTCTAGAGTCTGTGGCAGACTCCAGAACCACTGAACAGAGTGAAAGTAATAGAGCAGGAGCCGAGACTTGTGGTCCAGTCTTTGGCATCCATGGTCACCAGAAACCATGATGTATTTATACCCCAGAGAAAAGAGCAAATGACCTTACAGTAACCAGCTGTGGGATCAAAATAGCAAGCTCCTTTATAATCCTGGGTAATTGCAAGTGGGTGTCAGCCCTGAAGCAAATAAGGTTTATGAGTTTTCTCCCTAAATGACTCCTGGTCTATTTAGACAACAGTGACGTGAAATGCAAAATTCCTCTTGAAAAATACAGGGCAGGATCAGGCCCAGAGGTGGTGGGAATCTGCTGCCCAGATTGTACCACACTCCCTTTCAGCTTCTCTATGGGTTTGTTTCAGTAACACTTTGGAAGAAGTGCTGTCTGTCCTCCTGCTGTCAGCTGGGGAAGAATGTTTGTTTTCCTCAGCATTTTATTTTAGTGCATTATTATTGATTATTTTCTGGAGTAACTGTGTAACTGTTTTGGAAGTAGCAGACCCAGAAATTCATTAAATGTGTGAAATGACAGGAAAAAAAGTGTGAAATTGTAACAGTCTGTTTGGGGCTGATTAATAGAAATTTCTCCTGACAATCCCCCAGCCCTTCTGGGGGTCACTGGAACAGAGCAGCTGTAAAGACAGCAGGAGCAATTTAAAAGCTGCCCAATGGGGCCGGCGCAGATTTTGGAACAAGTGGGGAGAGTCCCATGGCCTTGTTCAGGCCAGTGGGAGATGATTGGCCTCTACAGTGTCACGTTAACATGCAGATTAGCCCGAGGGGTGCTCCCACCGGCCTTGAAAGGGTTGTCTTGCTGTAAGGGACATTATTGCTGTTACTATTTTCAGTCACCTATAAGGCAATGTCACCTATAAAGCCGCTTCTGCTGCATTGCCGCATCTCACTGGTTGTGCTTCTGCTAAACAGCAGAGTGCTAGCAAGAAAAAAGCCCTGCAGTGGAAAGTGTATGCCAATAATCTCCACTGAGGCCAGGGGTGATTACTTTACTTTCTTTCCTCTTCTATGGCTGAAGAGTCACCAGCCCGGGCCTCATCTGAGGCTGGACGTAGTGCTCTGGCTGCTGTTGCATGAAGTCCTCAGCAGCGAAGGCAGGCAGCACTGAGGACCAGGGAGGTCGGACGCCTGTGCCTGTGAGGAGGAATATTTCCCTGGCTCCCACCAGGCACCCCAACCTGAACTGCTGACTTTTTTTTCTTCCTTTTTTTTTTTTAGCAGCTCTATATAGCCAAATGCTTTCACCCTAAGAAAGATACAAAAGAAAACATCAAAGTAAATGTCCCCACACTGACATAAGGCTAGAATAATGGTGACCTAGTAGCTAAAGACTGGGACGAATACTGAAAGTAATTCACTCTCCTCCATAACAATGGGGCATGTGTGACAATGATATATACCAGGAGGCGAGGAGAGCCACTTTTGTTGGGTAGCGATACCCCACAAACCCAATTGTAGAGAGATCAATACTGTCATAGGACAATCATCAAAGACCATCAGCTCATCATATTTTCATACCATAAGCAGCTCAAGGCGCCGGGGCTGCCTCTCCGGCAGAAAGCCCCGCGCAGAAATTTGAAGGGTGTGAAATCGACATGATTAATAATTATAGTTATTAGCACATGTACCAGCTGCTCATGTATGGCTTAGCCCGTGATTTATGGGGCCATAAATGCCCATATCTGCTTCTGACGCGGAAAGGAGAAGGGCACGCAGTCATGGGCAGAAAGCATCGTTCCTGGTGCCAGGAGCTTTCCTCCCCCTGCCCCTGACAAAATTAAAACAAAAACAAAAATGGGCCAAAAAGTCACCCCTGCTCCACAGCAATGGAAGGAGCCCTTTTGTTTGCATGTCTGCCTTAACAGCGGCTGAAACCTGTCTGCTCAATGTCTCCAAAGCCTTTGAAGTTTGGATCCCAGCTAACAAGGGCTAGAGTTTTCCCTCCCCCACACAACTTCACGCTGTTGCCAGGCTGCAAACAATCACCGTACATATTACAGATGAAATCACAAGGACCAACAACAGAAGAAGCAAAAACTAATCGTCTATATGCCAGAAGTTAAAGCTTTTGTTTCCAAATGTAATTTGACTCCTTTCTCTCCAACCTCCCCCTCAGCCCCACCATACATTCACAACATGGTTGGTCACACAAAATGAAAAAATGGTTTGAAATGGCCACATATCCAACATCACTGTCCTCCCCTAGTAGGTATGACAGTGCATTAACTCTTCTGAGGTTATTCTTGACTTCCAAAGACATATAATAATATTTTTTCCACCATTCCTGAACAAGAAAACCTGTTCAGCACTGCAGAGAATTAAAACCTACCACTGCCTGTGAATGTACAGAAGAGAAGCAGAGCTGCAGATCTGTTTTTCCATAATACTCACAGCGATGTTCTAGCTGTGTCTTCTTCTCAAGCAGAAATCAAAGTCAATGCCCCATCCTAGAGCTGCTATTTCCAGCCTAGACTGGAGTCAGTAGTAAAGCTCCATTGGATCAGGTGGTAGCAGAGTGCATGGAAAACAGACCATATGTATCCCTGCTATGTCTTTTGAGATCTTGTGAGCCACATCATTTCATGAAGCCTGCTGATCTCACACTGATCTCACAGTGACCTGGTGGGCTATAAACTTCACTGAGATGAAGGATTTCCTGAGCGTTGAAGGTGAATGAAACTAAGAGTACAACACAAAACAGTAATGCATCTCAGAGGAAACTGTGTGTGGCAAACACTGGATCTGGGATGCAAGAAGGGAGAGAAAAGGGGATTATATCTCCGTATTTTCTGTAGCTATCTCTTGCATTGTAGAAAACATTGATGAAATAGTGTAGAAGGATAATGTCAAATGCACAGGTAGATTTGGGTCACAGATGCTTCCATTTTCTCATTATATGAGTGTTTGGCAAGAAGTAATCAGATTTTTTTTTTCTCCAGATATGTGCATATCTACCCATAAACATGGGTACACTTCTGTGTAGTTTTAGTCACTTTGTAAGTCTTAAAAACATCTTAAATATCAGATTATACTGGAATATTTTGTCCCATCAGGTGGTCTTTTTATATGGGACAACAAAAGCCATCAGCAAATATGAACTCGCTGACTTTTCTGTGAAGGAGTTTATGTGTAGCAGCACATAAATATATGTGCAAACGTCTGTGTTCATTCATGTCTGCATTGTTGGTGTGTATGTGCATATGTAACACATACAATTTTCCAATGAAAGTTGAGGGAAGTAAATATAATGACAAAAAATATCCTATTCAGCTAAAAGCAGGGAAACTAATTTATGTATTCACACAGAAACTGGGAATTCTAAGCTATAGGCGACCTTTTTATTTCTTATATCCAGGATGTAACCGAAAAGGGAACTATTCAGAAATGGTTAACTGTTGCTTGTGTCAGTCACTTAAAGAAAATGTTACAAAAGTTGTTTTCTTGTTGTATTAATTCACATATGGCTTTTTAGGTGTAACTCTCCAGGAGTATAACCATCTGCACTATGTCACTGAAGCAACATAGCTAAGATTGTTCTTACACAGAACAAGTGATTTTGCAAGATACTGATAACATCTATTACAGAACCAAGGGAATGAAAGTGAGAAAGGAACCTCATTACAGTGAGGAAGAACAAGAACTTTTTCACTTTCTAACAACAACAACAGCAACAAAATTAAGAAATAATGCCAAAGTATCACAACAGGTCTGTAATCCACATGCATGGCAGGTGCTAAGTAGGGAGAGCTACCAATGTAGCAAAATAATGAAGGACAGCCTGTGAGAAAAAAATGGTTATTTCAGCTGATTTTGTAACTGTGCTGTATCAGACAAATTTGAGGATTTTTTTTTTGGAGGTATTGTTTATGTATCGTTTAGGAAACAAAGAAGTAGTATGTGACTACCTTAGTAAAAGCATGCTGAGTAAAGGAAGAGGGAAACAGGTGACAGGATGGCCAAGGAAACCCATGATGTAGCTGTCTAGTAGAAGTTGCATACGTAAAGTTGCATATGTTGATGTGTAAATATGTGTGTGCACAAGCATGTCTGTGTCTGTGCATGTGCACACACAGTTGAGTGCATGCAAATGATCCGCCCACAACCAGTAACCTCTTAGGTTACCTTTAAGGTGAGTGGATAAAATGAGATGTTTTTATACAGCTTTACTATTTCTCCCTTCTTGACTGTCTTATCTGCAGCCTTTGCTGTGCTCTATCCAGATGGCTGCTCTGTGGAAGCTGTCCCCTCTCACCCCTCAGTTCTGCTTTTTTCCAAGCACAGAACTTCTCTCATTGTTCCAATTTTTTTTTCTCTGCTGGACTCATCAGGAGTCCAGAAAGAGATCAGGAAATGAAGCATTTATTTTAAGGTGGGCCAGATAAGATTCAGAATTTGGAGAGAAAGGGAAATCTAATCACAGCTTTTAATAATGATTGCATTAGAAATTAAAGTCAATAAAAGTCCAAAACCATTTTAGTGGCCAGTGAGACCTTGGTTGCCTGTATGAATGGATATTACAGAAAATTTATTGGATTTAAGGAAATTGAGAAAAGCCATTGCTTCCTGGGGAAAACAAACAACAACAAAAAAGAAACAAAACAACAAAAAAAAGAAACCCTAGAGAATCACAGATGCTGGTATGACAGGGGGATACAGCTAGAGGTATGAAAAAGTCTAAATGTCACTACTGGAAAACAGAACTCTACAAGGAGCATTTATAGCAATTCAACACCAATCATAACTATTTAACTAGTTCAATAATATGTTACTCAGCTAGTCTGCAATTTTCCTAAAGAACAGTTATGCAGAAATGGGCATCTGCTCAGATCACCCAATTCAAAACAAACCATTTGCATAATAAATATTTGCAGAGGAGCAAGTGGGTGGGGTTTAGGCAAGTGCACAGATGAACATAAAAATCAAATATGGCTGGAAAGAAACTAGGCTTAATTACCAGAGGAAAACAAAGCAAAACAAAACAAAGCCCCCATATTTCTTCAACTACTTTTAAAAAATCAATGCAAAGCTCTCTAATATGCCCATTTGTGTCTTTCCAGGGTTATATTTTTTTTTCCTGTTCCTCAGTAATAGAAAGGAACTCACAGGCTTTTTTCAGTGCCCTGTACCATTTCATTTGCAAGCAAATATTTTGAGAATATACATGTGTGCTTCTGTGATTAAGCAGGGAGGATGGCAAAGTGCCAGCATCTACAGCGCTGTTCCAAAATAAAGCCTGCTTCACAATGACTCTTAGGTTAAAAAATAGCTACAGCATATTTAACATCAGAAGCTCACCCAGTCATTGCTCTTGCACTGAGTTCCAGCATGCATTGTGGGAAATTCAGTGGCACTTTTTGCCTCCCATGGTGTCCTTCCAGCTGTAATTTGTCCATCACTAATGTGACCAACAACATACTATGTTATACCCTCCAAAGGACATATCAACTCCTACCCTGTGTCCATAGAGTTAGTGGTAGAGTGGCACTGGATGAAAATGAGTTAAAACTGGTTTGACTCTTTGCACTTGTTGATTATGGGCAGCTCAGAAAAGCCTGTGAAAGAGAGGCTTGAGAAGAGAGTGCTAAAATAAGCAGAAAGAGGTCTAGAAAAGGGGAAAAGAACCTAAACAACTGAAAAATCTCAACAAACCTAGTCATCTTTCCTGGATCTCAAGACAAAGAAATTAAGTTGGAAGAGAGAGAGAGAAAAGGAGGACAAGCAGCATGGCAGCCTACCCAGGAAAAGTCATTGTGGTGAGATCCTTGGCAAGTTCCCAACATGAAGAGACTTCACAAACATTCTTCACAAGGCTTCTGCTGCTCTTAGCAGCACAGAAGCTCATCCGTGGTGAGGAGGGGTGTATGAACAAGGTCTCTCTGTGTGACCTCTGCATGGCAGTATTTAATGGTGACATATTAAATATGACTACTACTTTCTTCAGAACTGAGTTTACAAAAATACATGATCAGCTGTGGTCAGCAAACAAGATCATAATGTGGTGCCTATCACAGCACACACAGTGTATTAATGGAGCCATTAATCACCATCAAAACTGTATTAGGAGTGAAGATAGCCAAAGAGAGCTTAACTGACAGCAAGTGGCCGTAAACCTGTCCAAAAACTAATTTGATTACTATCATACCAGCATCTGTGCCACTTATGAGGGTTCATTTTTTTGACGAAATTAAGTAGACAAGTCGTTCATGCGTATAATAGACATCTAAATCACGGTAAACGTGTTGCTGGCAGGAGAAGTAGTTAAAGAAAGTGGGAGATTGCTTTACAGGTGAAATTTCAGGCAAAATGCGCTGCCGGTGTCACAACAGTTGGTTAGAAAACTGTTGTCAAACTCATCTTGCCAAGCCGCGAGTGAGAAATATTTTGGATGCACATTCAAGGGAATAAACGCTGCTGAAAGTCAGGGGACGTCAGGAGCCTCTAGCTATTTACAAGAAGGATGGCTTTTGATAGTGTAAACTCTTGCTCTTTATCGGCCATAAATATTCCCTACCAACAATCTGCTTTATTCATAGACAGTTGGACTCATTATGCTTTGGTCCTGACAGACGGGACAGTAGGATGCTGCGTTTAAATGCCACAGATTGTATAGGAATGTATTTCCAGATGATAACTGAGCTTGGAGCTTCCACATAAATCAGGAAAGGGAAATTATTCTGTAAGAAATATGTTCGGATTTCAGCCTCATAAATACAGAGAGAAACCAAAATTTCAGGGCTTCTTAACTTTTATGTGAGCATTTTAATGATCATTTTAGCCAGCTACCAGGAAATTCACATTTACTTGTAGCAGCGTTGCGCACAAGAAGTCTCCCAGGAAAGTAAAATATAAGGTGGTTTCACCTACACCTAGCTAAGAGGGTCAAGTCTGAGAAGATCTCAGTTTGGGAGGTCAAGGGGTAATTGGATTTTCTGATATAACAAGCCTGTCCAATTGCTGAAATGAATGTGGACCAAAAATCATTTTTCCCACTTACTTTATCATGCAGCCAATGCAGGCAGGAGTGAATGTGTAGCAGCATGCAGAGCTGCCATGGTAAGGAAGGTACAAGAGCTTGCAGCTGAAAACAAGAAAGTATTTGAGAGCTAGGTAGGCATGTGAAATCCTGCCTGCTTTATCCTGTCACCTTTAAATAGCCTGGCAACCTCAGGCCACTTCAACGTATCCCATGTAGGTGCTGTACATATGCTGAATGCATAATATAATTGAATATGGAACAGGAAGGGGATCAGTCCCCAGAGAGGGAGATTGTTTCTTCACACTAGACACTAATGACAGAGTGAGTGACATTTATCTCCAGTCCTTTTATGAATCACTGAGACGCAAACAGTGAACACCTTGCCTTTGCTGTGAGCTGTGCCTCTAGCCATGGGAAGCTGCCTGCCATTCACAAGCCAATGCCTTGTAGGCAGCTCCATCTTACCTGAGTTCGCAGATGGGCCATTCCCCAGGTGGGTCTGGCAAAACACTTCTCATTAATCATTGCTTAAAGCCCTCTCAGTGGGAAGACCTCAGGTTAGACATCATTTGGAAACAAATTGGGTGAAAAATAGCTCTGACAATAAGGAGCCCACACAGAATTCCCCTGTGAGAGCTTCAGTGGTGTGAAAACAGACTCTTCCAGGACACTAAATGATCTGTCAGTTAGCAAATGACATTATAATCCAGTTTTATGCCACAGACAAATCAAAGCCGTTGCTGCATTTCCCCATTTCCCCCTCTATTTTTCCCCCTTTACCTCCTTTAAACTGATTGAATATCTGAGTTAGGGGATGAAAGAAAAGGACCTCCCACAGAATTTACAAAATATATCCTTTATTTTCAGTAAAGTGAAATAGTATCTGACTTTCCATGTTAACTGATAGAGAGGAAACAAAATACCTCATAAAGGAGGCAGTGTTTTGACCTGGAATTCAGGAAGGAAAGACTGAGATTTATTCTGCTCTAACCCTGACTCTGCTCCCAGTCCTCTTTGACCATCCCTTTCACCCCTATGGGCAGAGATCCTGATTCTGCACACACCAAACTTTCTAGAGGCAATGGACTTAGCTGTGCTTATGTACCTTGTGTTTGAATCAAGGCTGCAATAGTGATGACACACTTCCTCACTGTGCAGGGAAGTAACACTTCTATCTGTTCCAGACTCTGGAGCTTTGAAGAAATATTTACACTGTGAGAGAAATCTTAGAGAAGAAAAATAAAGTACAGGTAAGAGAATTTGTCAGGTGTAACTGTCCTGAAAGAGAAGGAAGTGAACCTCAAATCCAAATCCACTTCCCAGAAAAATAGCCAAGTTGCAAGCACTTTCATGGGACAAACTGTCTTGCAATGCTGTCTTGTTGCCTTCTGCCATTATTAAAAGTAGTAGAAACATCACAGGTGACCAGCTCTCCATTGCCATCGGCCAAAGGGTGCTATTGTCCCCAACCATTCCTGGCACTGGGGTTCCCGCTTCTGCTCTAGTTTAGGTGCATGTATGGAAGTCTCACTGGGGTAATTTTTTAAATGAAAAGAAGCATGAACTCAATCGCTGTTCCTATTGGAGAATACAGTAACTATTCCAAAGCAAAATCTTTGTGCACCCAGCAGCTTGGTTGTGGTCCCGAGCAGCTTGGTTATTCCCTGTAAAGGAAATTATTCATTTTCAAGCACTGAGACTTCATGACAAGGGTAATTCTGAGTCCTCAGAGGCATTAAGTGTTGATCAACTCAAGTAAACTCAAAAACTGTGTTTCTTCTCTGCCTTCAGCATTGCTTCTTTTCTCAAATACCCTGAAAGGTTAAAGTGACTCAGGGCATGGGTGAAAACAAAAAAGGGAGACGGTGAGTGTGCAAAATAATTTCACCCAAATGAACAGGAGTAATGTGTAATTTGGGACAAGTCAGATATCCTTCATTGAAAGACATGGAGCTACCATACACAGGCAAGATCCAATGAAACAAGAAGCTGAAAGACAAATAGCAACCATTAAAACTCAGATTTTCATAGAATCATAGAATACTAGGGATTGGACAGGACCTTCAGAGATCGTCAAGTCCAACCCCTCTGCAAAGTAGGACCACTTAGGGTAGGTCACACAGGAACGCCTCCAGGCAGGTTTTGAAGCTCTCTAGAGAACGAGACTCCACCATCTCTCTGAGCAGCCTGTTCCAGTGCTCTGTCACCTTCAGAGTAAAAAAGTTTTTTCTCATGTTGAGATGGAATTTCCTGTGATTGAGTTTACATCCATTGCTCCTCATCATATCACTGAGGAGAGACTGGCTCCATCCTCCTGCTAGCCATCCTTCAGGTATTTGTAGACATTGATAAGGTGACCTCTCAGCCTTCTCTTCTCCAGACTAAACAGCCCCTGGTCTCTCAGTCTTTCCTCATATGAATCACAGAATCATGGAATTTACCAGGTTGGAAAAGGCCTTCAAGATCATCAGGTCCAACCTATCACCCAACACCACCTAATCAACTAAACCATGACACTAAGTGTCTCATCCAGTCTTGTTTTAAACACTTCCAGGGACGGTGACTCCATCACCTCCCCAGGCATCCCATTCCAATGGCTAATCTCTCTTTCTGTGAAGAATTTCTTCCTAACACCAGCCTAAACCTCCCCTGGCACAGCTTGAGACTGTGTCCTCTCATTCTGTCACTGGCTGCCTGGGAGAAGAGACCAATCCCCACCTGGCTACAACCTCCCTTCAGGTAGTTGTAGACATCAATAATGTCTCCCCTGAGTCTCCTCCAGGCTAAACCACCTCAGCTGCTCCTCATAGGGCTTGTGCTCCAGACCCTTAATCATCCTTGTAGCCCTTGCTGCTGTCTCATACTGACTTACCTACATGAATGCTGGCCTAGATATGACACTAGAAAGGGCTAAGGACTAACTTTTTAATGGATAACAGCTATGACAATCTGTGTCCTTGTATGACATCAGAAGGGGTTTTTTAAGCCTCTCCTAATATAACTTGGAGCTTGGATAAAGGAAGTTTAGAGCAGTCCAAAGCCAGGTAGGCTATTATCAACTGGGGATCATCATCATCACATGGTAGTGATAGTAAACGTTTGAAGATTCATGGGCTGTAAAACAACCTGATGAGGTTTGATCCCTTGCTTTTGCCTCACGCCTGAAATGTACCTAAGGTATTTAAGACTCTGCTCTCATGCTTTTACCCAGAGAACTCTCTATCAGCTTTCTGTCTGGACTGAATCAGTGGCTTCTGCCTACCATCTCTATATAGACTTCCTCAGCTTACTTAGGTAGGGGTTTAACACAGACCTCAGGGATTGGTTGTCCCCAAATGCTTAGCTGGTTTTTCTTTCATCATGTTTCATTCAGAACATGGAAGAGACTCAGTGTGCTCCATGCTGGAGTTCCTCTCTGAGCCCTATCTGTCAGTACCCTCTGCCCAGAACATGCCAGAGTGTCTCCCAGCATGAATGTTTGCTAAGAAGTGAGAACAATGTCAGTTATTTAGCAAACACACAGCCCATCTGTACTTTCCTTCTTTCTCTAGGCACCACTTTGCACCATGAACAGCCTTGCTGAAATCAAGCTTAAAATTGACAGTGTTTTCTTGGCATATTGTTGTCAGAATTCCAATAATGACCTCGAGGTGTTGGGGAAGGGACACTAATCCAGCACTCATCCCAACTCAACATGTTTGCACCTCTCTGCTGGCCTCTGGAAATGATGGGGATGCAGCCAGCCTCACTCATCACACCAAATTAGTGAGCCTGTGAGTGTCTTCACATAGCAGCCCTGCACAGCAGTCAGTAAGTAAGAAGATTTATTGCTTTATTTGACACTCTGTTATTCACTAACTGAGCATGACACATCTGGGACTAGGAACCATCTATTTGACATCAGTGAGCCTTTTTTGCATTGATTGAGTTTATCCAGTTCATGCTCAGAATACAAGCTGGGCAAAGAAAGACTCCCAGAATGGGCTGGAATGAGAGCTGCTGCGTTTGGTTTTGGCTTGGTTTTTTTGGTTTTTTTTGTTGTTGTTGTTTTTTTTTTTTTTTGGTCATGTTTTGTTTTGTTTTCAAGAGAAGAATATTATGGGCAAGTGACCTCACATGTTACAGAGCAAGGACAGGTGATGTCAGTCACTCAGCACCATTCTGCTTGTCATGAGGCACCATAATGATGAGAAACCATTTCTTTAATGCTGGTAGACTGATGGGGAAACACAGATCAAAATGCCATACATAATAGCAGCAAAGTCTGGGATCTGAGTGAAATTAAATTACCTTGCCCAGCCCATATCTGAGACCATGCAAAACATGAGAGGTACTCCCTAGGACAAGATTTTCCATGTGTGTTGTGCAGAACTGGGAACAACAATCACCCATAATTGCTTTTTCCCTGCCCCAAATGGAAGGACAAACCAACATGCAGGGCTCTCATCTTGCTCTGAACTAGAGATAAAACATGGAAAATCAAGAACATCTTATCACTTCTATACAGACCTTGTATGGAACTCTGAATGCACTTCGACAGTTAGGTCCATCACTGGGCCAAGGAAGGAAACAACCCTTTACATGACTGTGCAAGACTGACAAACAAATCCCTCACTGTTTGGGTGTTCAGTCAGAACCCTTCCTAAACACTTCAAATGCTCCTGTGAACCCACGTGAAAGGGAGAACTCATGCTTCCTAAATAGAACATTTACTTTTTTTTCTTGCTTGTAATTGCTCCCAAGTCTGTAATTAAACTGCCCCCTATGTTGATGAGTTCTAAGACCTTTTTGTTACTGCTATTTTTGCAGATTTAAAAAGGGAATTTGCTCAGCAGGGTACTTTAACCTGGAGTTGGGGGTCTTTTTTAGCCACCTCACCATGAAGAACATTTCTCCTCTATATGTGTATATTGATATGGCAAGGTAGAACCAAATCATTCTGCAAAGAAGTTATAGACAGGAAAGGGAGAGAACAACACGAGTTGTCAATAATAAAATATCATAATCAATCTCCTGTTTTAAGCCTGCTGGTGCTGCTTCTTGTTTGGGAGTACACTTAGGACTCATCAAAGCCATCTTGATGGCAGCACTGGTGGACAGAGCTGGCTTGTTACAGTGCTTCAAGACTGAAGGAGCCAGGATACGTAGGCAAGTTATTTGGTGGCTGAAAAAGTGACCAATGTCCTTCTCCATCATTTGATATGGTTGTTTGTTTGTTTTGTTTTGTTTTTTTTAATTGGGCAACCAATTGCATCTGTTCATAAACCTGTTCCTCCTTCCAGCATACCTTTCCCCTTCCAGCAGCTTGCAGAAATAACACTGGGGGTTTGTAATACACAAATCCACAAATCCCAGCCATGATTTAAAGTCATGCTGTCTCTCTAAGGCAGGTCTTATCAGAACTACTCACTTGGGCTTTGCCACTCTAGAACACACACCAGCTTTATCCAGTCTATTGTTGGTATGTTTAGATTTTCTCACTTTCTAAAATATCAAATCCCAGAATTTTTTTACCTCCTTGTCCTCTGTTTTGTTGTAAAAACAGGTCCCAGTACTGGATTTGATCCTATTTCTGCCAGGTTTTCATTGTGTCTTAATATTGTTTCTTTGACTGCAATTGCAAATCATATTTTTTCCCTCTAATATGTATGTTTTTTCCTTTAATAAACTTTTTGAATCTTGGCACCACAGTTCGTCAGTCTTGTTGTGCATGAGTCTTACATCAGTCTTTAGTATGAAATTATCTACAAAGGAAGATTAGAGAAGAAGAATTATTTGCTTTACTTAAAATACTTTGTCTGCATAAATGAAGTTTCCATTTCAGGTCTGTTTTGGGTTTTTCTCTAACTACAAGTCACAATATGGCACAACATTGCATTTGAAGACAAATACTTTTTTTTTTTTTTAATGTAAGATAGGTATTTTATCTCTCAATAATCTAAATAAAACATTGGCAGAACTTTTATTTCTCCAGATTGCAAATTGAATTGATTTGATTTTGTGAGATGTTTTAGTTTGTGGGGAACTGTTTAGTCCCAGCAGCAGTGTTTTTCCAGCTAGCTTTAGAATATGAAACATGAGGTGTGTAACCTTGGGAGAGACCATCATTAGCCTGTGTCAGAATGACAAAATGCCATTTATTCCTTGTTTCCTGTCTCTTAGCAATATTTGTCATTCCTAATTCTCAGATTCTTTCATAACATTTTATGCCAGGCCGTTTGGAAAGTGTGGCTATATTAGATCAAGGAGCATTCCATTATCTTTTATGACATTGACACATTCAAATGATGATATGTGCTGGACTAGCAAATTACTGTGCCATAAAAACTGAAACACTCGGAGAAGTAGAAGGTTTCAGCAAGCTTATTCCATAAGCAGGAGTAAGTCCTGCACAGACTTAATGTTGTTACATATACACATGGAGAAAAACTGTGGGTTTTTTTTTTTAATCCTCTCAGTTAATCTTCACTGCTCTGTGTTTGTCTTCAAGTTTCTTGTCCTTCAGGAGATTTCTACCAGTTGCTTCTCAAATCCAACATAACTGAACAAATACAAGGGTTACCTCCTTTCACAGTCATATAAAGGTCTTGATCTAGTGTCACACCATTTATGTGAGATAAGTAAACTTCAGAGCTTCACTTCAAGGAACTTCAAAGTTGCCACAGATAAAAAATCCATCTTTGGTCATGCAAACTAAAAATAAATATCTAAATAAATAGAAATATGTTCTTCATTGCTATTCAACTGATTACTTGAAACGAGAAGGAGA